>NC_080699.1:7151238-7454268 GCF_030445035.2 Dasypus novemcinctus
CTGATAGTGTTCTGGCCTCTTTCTTCCAATGTGAATCATGGATTCCTGAGAGAATCATAAACTTGGCTTTGCAGTTGTGGAGCTTAGGGCGAGGGAGGGAATTTTTCTGTCCTGTGATTGGGGTTGGAATGACATACTCCTATGATGATTTTGTAGGGTCATAAAAACAGAGAAGGCTGCTGGGAACTGGCCTCCACGCATCTCCCATGTCTGCCCCACCCCCGCAAATTCAGAAAGAAATCACTTTATTTACGTGTTCTGATATTTCAGTTTCCATATGTATCTGTTTTTTGTAAATGTACCAGTTGGCTATCTTTATGGCTTACGATTTTACACAAGACAAGGAAGTTATTTTATTTACCTTAGAGTTGATGTATTTTATGATGATTATTAATTAATAAGACAGCCTCCTTTATGGATAGTACATTGAGAACTTAATGATGCTGTTTAGACAACAAACTCTTAAAAAAGTAATAGTGATTTATTCAGTTTCCTGATTTCTGGGACATGTAGTCAGATAATATATATTTATAAACTATCATTCTTCTTCCTTAATTGTTCTTGACCTTATTGGATGTTATGATGGAAAAGAGTAGAAATAATTCTTATTTCTGAAGAGATAACAAAATAGAAGACATACAACAAACTCAAGTGAAAATGCTCTTATTCAACAAAGCCACAACAACCTACAAAATGGGGGCACTCTAGAGGTGTGCTGATACAAGAGGCCCTTATTTCTTTGAGGGGCACTCTTTAGTGTTTCACTATCACAAAATTGAATGACCAAAAGCATATATACTCAATTTCCTATGATGTTTGCCAGTCAGAATTCTTACAAAAGATGATTAAATGGCTCATAATATTCAAATGCTCCAAAGTTGTTTTCAAATAGAACAAATTTTAAAATATTCCAGACTCATTGGACATGGATTGGGAACTGGCAAAATAGTCAGTATGTTGTGAGCTTAATGTTTACACTCAGGCATCTCAAGAATGGCTGGGTACCAGAAATGCCCATGAGGCTTAGAAAACATTCCCAGGGCTCAAGCAGATCTAGTGAATTAGAATTTCTTGGTTTGAGGTTTGCATTTTCAGAAAGCTCTGCAGGTAATTCTGATGCTTGGCCAGATCTGAGAACCACTGCCCTAAGGGTTTATTTCAAAGCTTATGTGTGCCAGATCTGGAATATACCTTGGAGAGTGTGTATTCAACCCAGGATTCTAGTCTGTCATCTGCCCTGCAAAGGTCTGAGGGATAACTTCCTTAGAGCACTCTGTAATCCCCCATCAGATACTACCCTGGAATCTTAGGCATCTAAGGGGAAGAATTTATACCTGTTTACTAAGCCATTTTTGTAGCCACCCAGAGCAGAGACTAGAAATACATCTGCTTGGGGATATCTCTGAATCCCAGTAAATCCATCAGAATGTCATTTCTTTATCTCTTGAAAGAAATAAAAGACTCTGTGTGTATATGTATAGCTGTGGGGTTCATGGAGCCGATGCATGACTTAGGACTGGCAGTGTGTTGATTCTTGAGTCCACGGCTGTAAGTCAAAGAGCCCCTTTGGGAATACCAAAGGGTCAGGAGATCATTCAGAAGTAAGTCCCAGCCTGGACTAATTGGGGCCTCTATATTCACAGGAAAAAAGAGAGTGACTTGTGCTGGGGAAAACCTCCTTACACAAGACACAAAACTTTAAAACCACTATTCACAAGAGCAACAAAGCAAGCACTGTAGACGGAATTCTTAACCAAGTACGATATTAACAACATTGATAAAGAATGGAGGATGAGTACCCAAAATACATGGAGTTCCTGCGTATTTATAATTACAAGAAATAACCTGGTGGGAAAACAGAAAAAGTGTCTGAACCAGTAATTCAAAGAAATAACAAATAGCCAAGAAGCTTGTCTATGCCAAGTGTGCTTCTGACTAATTGCTTTTCCAATTCCTGCTCCCAGTTCCTACAAATATCCACGTGGGCCAGTACTCTCTCACTTGTTCAGGTCTCTGCTTTCAAGTTTTCTTGTCGGATGTACCTTCCATAACCACCTTATATAAAACATCATGTGCTCAAGTTTCTCCTATCCTCCTTTTCCTACTTTAATTTGACTCACAGAATTTGCAAACACCTGACACATTATGTTTGATTATTCGTGTATTGTCTGTTTCCCTGGATTAGACCATAAGCTCCCCGAGGGCGGGGAGCCAGTCTGTGTCACTTACTATTATATCCCCAGCACTAGAGTTGGCCTTGCATACACTTAAGTACTCAGAAAAGAGCTTTTTTGAATTAATGAATTCATCTAATTGTCAAGGAAAGTAAAATTTAAATGAGAATGATATGTTTTCCTGTCATATTGGCAAATAGTTTTAAAATTAATATTGTTCAGCGTTGGTAAGGATGTGATGAACTAGCAGATGCTCTGCCAAATTGCCCTCTAAAAAAACATGCCAACTAAAAAACCACTAATTGAATATATCAAGTTTAAAGTCCACACACCTTTCAATAAAGTAACAAAACCTGCAATATTCAATACATTAATATTGCAGAATTAATAGTGATAACTAACACTTAGAAGCAGCCTAAATGTTCATCAGTTAGAAAAATGGTAAATAAATTCTTATATCCATAGGCTAGTATACTATTTAGCTATTAAAAAAAATGAGAGAAATCTATATTGACAATAATAGGAAGCTCTGAGATATATATTGTTGTGTAGAAGAAGCAAATGCAGAAAAGTGATTCTGTTTATGGATAAATTATATACTTATATATAACGTGTAAATTGCACAAGAAAAACAATAAATGCACACTAAATCATTTGTTAAGATTTGGCATGTAGCAGGAACTCGACTTGAAATTGTTTACCTTGTATACTTTCATATTTTAATGCAATTAAAATATGTGTATGCCATTGCTTATATGAGACATAAAAGTAAAATTGGATCAAACAAGTTAATATAAAACTTGAACTAATGAAGAATGCCTCCTGCATTTGTGTTGCCACACCTTCAGGATAAAAAGTGGGTCTCCAGTTCTACTGCAGCAGAGAAGAGCTCCAAGACGTGGTCCTTTCTAGTGACTAAGGGAAATTGTTCTCCTCACTCTGGAGTTGTGCGGCCTTCCTGGCCCTCACAGCAACTCGCTGGGTCACTATGCTCTCCTCTTCCCACTGCACTGCCCTGGTTTTTGACCATCTCTGTGAGTCAGATTTTAATGTCAGACAAATTTACTTTTGCCAGAGAAAAGATCCTCTAAGATAAGCCCGGTCATATGGGGTCATATAAGTAGATTCTTGGGAATAGTCTGGGAAAACAATCTCTTTCAAAACAATTTCAGTTAGATTGTATCTAGATGGGACAATCAGGATGGATAAATGCGTGTTTCCTACTTACTACATATCCGACAGCTTGCGAGGGTGCGTAATTTTAGACGACAAGGCTTTCATAAGTTGGCCGGCTTCTGTGCTCTTACAGCTGAATAACCAACCACCCTGGTTTTCCCAGGCCTGGGAGGTTTCCTGGGATGCGGGGACAGTTGGCTGCTAAGACCGAGACAGTCCCAGGCAAATCAGGACAAGCTGACTACCCTAAGGAGCAGTGACTTCAACCATTGAGGCAGCATATTTATTAAATGTGCACCTTGCTAGACGCCAGGGACTACGGCAGTGAACAAAACATACATCTCCACAGCCCTTGTATAGCTTGATCTTTATTTCAAAGAGAGAGAAAGGTATACTCATCTATTTTCCCCATTATAATAGGTGGTTTTGTTAAGTGCTGTTGACGCTCAGGAAAAGGAGATACCTGCAGTATCTGGGGAAGACTGGATGAGGAAGGGCTTGAGCAGGTTCTCAATGGGATGCCAGGTGTCCAGCAGCTCATCTCTTTTTATAGAGTGGACCCTCAGCAGATGGTTGTCGAATTGAAGTGACATGAATTTTGGAGCAAACTCGTCATGCGTGGATTGGAACCAAAGAGGAGAAGAAAGCCACCTGAAATGGTGCCTGGCTTGCGTTTTGGGAAGACGCTTAAATGTTGCTGCATTTCATGCTCTGAAGTCTTGTCTACTGGCTCGCCAGTTCAAGAAACAATATTTTATCTGTCCATTTACCCAGAGATATTGGGCTCTTGGTAACTGATTCAAAATAATTTGCTTTGGATATGGAGTTATTCGGTTAATTTAATATTTATGTCCAATAATCATGGTTGTCTTTCCTGGAATGAAGGCAGCTGTGAGAACTGATTAACAACAAAAACAAAAGAAGATGTGGGAGAACAGAGAATGCCGAGTTGGCTCCCGAGGGGATATTTTTCATCAGCCTCTGGGGCTCTGATGACTGCATCCTGGCCTGTGTGCCAAAACTGCCAAGCGGACAGAAGGTTGATGTCCCTGCTCGGGCCCAGCATTACGAGTGCCGTAAGAAACACAGTATGGAGAGCAAGGGGCCCGGGTCCCACCCAGACTCTTGATTCCACACAGTCCACCAACTGGCTGCGTGACCCAAGAGAGGCCACTTAACTTCCCTTGCAATAGTTTCCTCATTTCTAAAATGAAGGGATTGAACTATAAGAGCAGACCTAGCATTAACAGACTATAGAATTCTACCATTTTTTTCTTTCAGACACCTGCTCATCAACACTCTTAAGTCTGGCCTTGTCATTATAACATGTTTTCTTGAACTTAATAGAATTCGTGACATACTGCAGCATGATTTATGCCAACTATTCTTGGTGAGAGTGACTTCCAAATGACCTGTGAGGAGGTATTCTAATCTTATCATAATGCATCTCCCCTTACCCTGGAGGAGGTGAGGCAGGAAAGAAGAAAGAATGCTTGACCTAAAAGATGGTTCTTGAGAAGCCACAGAAACTGCATCTCTCAACAGCCATTGGTGGGGAGCAAAGTAAAGGATTATCTGCAAGCTCCTGCTTCCCAGCGTTCGGGTTTGTTCTGTAGTGCAGGAGCTTCTTTCTCCTGGTTATGCATGGGGGACACATGAGGTCCCACCACATCCCACACCTTGGTATCACGAGGACAGCCTAGGGAGGAGGAGGTGAGGGGCCTGGAGCAACATTACCAAGGTGCTTTCGGGTTGCTTCAGAGCCCATGCCGAGCTGGTTCCCCAACGCAGCAGGTGGACCAAAGAACAGGAAGAGAGGGCCAGCTGTGTGCTTCAGGGGAGCTGCTGCATCTTCCCCATGTGAGCCCAGGGAGCTGGATGGGGCTGGGTGTGGTTCTTTTCATCCATAGAAAAGAGATCTTAGTATTTTCACAGGGATGAGGCCATCCAATCCATCCACTAGACTCACATGCAATTTCTACCACAGACTCAGAAATATTTAGGTTAGATAAGGCTCACTAGTTTTTGACTGTGATAAAATCACTGGGATTTGTAAAAGTGACAGGGACAGATGCAGGAGAAATCTTTGGATCTGTGCGCCTGGCTCCTTCTCCCCAACATTACTCTGTAGTGGCTGTAATTTCCTCACTGTGTAAAAAGGAGTCATGTGGAGAGCAGAGCTGATCTGCAGGACAAGTGTTTCCTGGTTTGTCCAGTAGATGAGCCGGAGGGGATGGGCCTGGAGCCTGTCCTGATTGATGCGTCTGTTGTGTGTTCAGAGTTCCAACCACAAGGTCATGATACATGGCCCTGCGGAAGATGGAAGCCGGACTGGAGGGAGTGGTCAGCGTGGAACTGCTGTGAGTGCACAGCCCTTCTTGCTCCTGCGCGGATGTCCCTGGGACCGCGTCCTGGCTCTCACCCTCCTGCACTGCCCAGAGGATTTAGCCTGCCCATGTCCATCCAGTCCTGGGCTGGGCCGTCGGTCAGCCGGGATGGGCTTCCCTGCCAGCCTGACGATTTCCCTCTTCTCCCCCTTTCTTTGTTTTCTACACTGTGGCTAATCGAGCACAGTGTTCATTGAGTGGCCCAAGAGCAGGAACACCTGTCCTCTCTCACCTGCTTCCCTTATCTAAAAGGAAGCAGGTGTTGAGATGAAGCTTTTGGACTAACCTTGGCACTAGTATGGGCATCTCAGAGTAATGAATATGAAGAGAAATAATGCTTGTGAATCAGAAATCTCAGATTAGTCATAAACTAGAGACCTTGGTAAGGACTCATGCTTTTTGGTGACTGATCGTGTGGCCCAACAACAAAGGTCTGTCTACTTAAGAAATGTCCTAGGAGATAATTCATCCCTGGTATTTGCTTTAATAAATAAAAGCATTAGGTGCCAGAACAGAGAGTAGCAGGGTAGAGTGGAACTTTCTCTTTCACCGTGCCACAGAGCTGGGTCTAGATTCCAGTGAGACGAGGACCCATAATTAAAAATAGAAAAAGCTGCATTGCTCAGACTTTGAAGTTGGAAGGTTATGAAAGCATCCCTGTGTGTGCACCAGTGTTTTATAGACTGCAGCCCAAAACGCCATGCAGCATTGGCAACCCAAGGATTCCAGAATGGCCAAGGTGTGGAAGTGTCAGAGGTGTCCTGCAGGTAGTGCACAGAAGAGGGCCAGATTGTTTTTAAGCATTTATGAAATACCTCCAAGGACTCAAGAAAAATTGAGATCCCGCAGTGGTGAGTGGAAGCAACTGGTATGAAATTTGACTTACGGTCTAGGAAAAATTGTAAATTTTGGCTTTAAGTTCAAGAACATACAACAGGTGAAATTTCCCCAACAATTATGAAATGAAAGAAATGCCTTTCCTTTCCTCTCCTCTCCCTTCTGCTGGCCAGGCCATGCTGGAAATGCCCAGACAGACTTGGGGTTAGGCTGCGGCCAGTTCTCTCTTGAGTCACCCGATGACCTACTAACTGTTTTAGTGTCATTTGAAAGAACTGAATGGCCAAGGCTTTCTCAAAATCTCTCTCACACTTCCTGTCTTGGAACCTAGAAGTTCTGTCCCGGCAGGCCTGAAAATGTCAGCCAGTCTAGTTTTTTATCACATGAAAGTGAGTATTTAAAAATCACAGCTCAAGTTCTAACTTCTTCAAAAAAACTCCTCAGCTAGCCCCACACTGAATATATCAGATTAGTACCTTCTGACTAGATCAGATGGGATTAAGTTTAGCTCCACCTAATAGAGCATCCAAAATGAAGGTAATTTACATAAAATAGAAGCTCTTTTCCTCTCATGTGGAAGGCCCAAGGTGGGCCTCTCAGGGCAGTTAGACTGCTTCTGTCTATCTGCTTCACTAGTCCTTTGGTGAGGCTTGAACTCTCCACCACCTTATGGCCCAAGATCCATCACATCTTCATTCTGGGCAGGAAACTGGAAGAAAGGCTGAAGAGGAAATAAGGTGTATGCTCTAGATGTCTATCCTCCCTATAAGAATCCTCTTCAGGTCCCACCCTAAAACTTCTGCTTTTGTTTCTCTGGTCAAAACAGGATCATCTGGCCACATATAGCTGAAAGGCAGATTGGGAAATGTCACATTTTAGCTGGGGGCATGGCTGTTCTATACCCAATCAGGGTTCTGTTAGTAGAAAAAGGGCGGGGGGAGTGGATATTGGGGGCCGATTGGTGGCCTCTGACATGCTGAGATTCCCTCCCAAAACATTCAGAACTTATTTATTACTGTGGATCACATGTTGTTGTTGTTTTCCTGCTCTTTCTCCATCATTAAAATTGTTGCTCCTTTGTGGGAAAGAGTTCTCTCTAATCCTAACCACATGTTGCCAGGGCATGTCCATTGTTCTGTAGCCCCAGGTCATTGTTCTCCTGGGAGCTAAAAAGGAAGGATTCAGGGAAGCCCTGTGGATGGGACACTGTGGGCGACCGTCGTGCCATTCATGGATTTTACGTTCAGATGCTGGGGAGACACAGCAGAGGCTATTTTAATCAAAGACTCCCTCCAGCCACCTGACAAAAATGGAGGCTGATGTGAAGAGCTGTGTAGGCTGGAAGAGGATGGGGACTTCAGAGCCGCACCTCTCCTTTGCTCTGCTGGGTGTGCGGGCTCTCACTTGAAGCCCTGCCTTCTTTCTGTACCTTCATTCTGTTGTTCTCTCTCTACCATCCAGTCTCCTCATAATTTCTGTGGCCTCATGACCTTCGTTGGTATGCAGCCAGCCTGGCCTCGCCCTCCTCTTTTTATATCATTGGCTTGTTTCCTTCGGCTTCCACCGCCTCCTTCCTTGGATATTTCTGATGTTCATGGGCCTCTTGGTTCACTGTTTTGCACTGGCTATGTTGGATGCCCAACCCTTGTCCCATCAGCTGTGGAAGGGGAGATCTGGTTTAAGCGCTACATAATACAACCGGCTGGACTCATCCTTTAGCCTCAGCCGTTGCGTGATGGGTTCTCATAGACCAGAGGCCAAGTCTGGACACTTGGTTAAACCAAGGGAAAATATATCAGACAACACAAAATTGTCGAATCTGAGTGATGTTAGTAATGCATATGTGACAACCCAAGGTTAAAGTTGACAAGTGTTGTAAAGAAAACTAAATTGGTCCAAAATCAGTCCAGAATTTTCCTGGGTACCTTCTCAAACTTGAGGCTGCCAGTTTGCAATAACACATGTCATGTTCTAAGTAAATTGAAACATAAACATAGATGGCATTACAGTCATCTTCTTCAGACCTTGCTGTGGAATTAGTGAGCATTGCAAAAAACTCACCTATCTCCATAATTATCAGTTACTGTGTATTTTCTTTATGTAATAAACAAAAATTAAATTTTATACTCAATAGTCAATAATTGACATGAAATTTAACAAGTGTTGACTGTTACATAGTGATGATTAGAATAGGGTTCTTATTATTAGCAGAAAAGTAGCTGAATTCTCTATTTTAATGGTGCTGTTCTAGATCCATGTTTCATTCAAACATGTAATTCTAATAACTTATGTGACAAAAACTTTTTTGCACCTCATCTCTCATAACTGTGAAATGATCATTACAAATTTTCTGGTAGTAAACTGAGAGGTGTGTGAACCAGCGATCTCATGTGCAAATCCTTGGAAAGCCTTTCTGTATTCAATGTATCATTAATATAATTGTCATATTTTCCTTTTAAATTCAGCCAATCACCCAGTAAATATTTTTTGGGATTCTTTAAAGAACAATCACTAGATCACACATTTGCAATTTATATCATTTTAAAGTGATTACTTGGAATTCTTATATCTGGGCTGCCATGGTATCACACTCATTACTTGCAATTAGGGATCATGAAAGGAAATTTTTCCTGCAAAGTCAACTCCAACTCCATAAAATGACTTTCTGATTTAATGTGTAAAATATACTTACTGAAATAATAATCTAGAGGATACCATTTTGTAAAATTTAATTTAATTTCTCAAAACCCTAATATTCATAATAATTTGTCCAAAATACCAACAACCACAACTAAAAGTGGTGGATGAAGAATTTGAATCCCAATTTATCTAACTCCAAAGTCCATGCTATCAACTACTGTGACTGCAATGTACTTAAAGTATATGTTTACTATGTGGAATTTAAGCTGGCAAAGGAAGGGAGGTGTTAAAGTGTATTCAAGATTGTGAATGACTCATTTTGATTGTTTACTACTCCTAAGAAAGGATAATTAAGAAACAACCTTCAAAGGTATAGGGAGGAGAGAAAAACTAGTTCGGGTGCATTTCTTGAACTCTAATGCCACTATAGTTAACTGTTTTAACATATGCTATTGCAACAACTATTGTAACTTATTATTTCCCACCTCTTTTGGAAAAGTAAGAATTAATTTTGGGGATAACCATACATGCATGGATTACTAGTGAAACACATGAAAACTCATACCTTGAGTCAGATATTTAGGATGGAGCAATGCACCCTACCTAATGTTAAACTTGTGATAAATTCTGAATTCCATCATTACTTAATTACACAGTGTATGATTCAGCCAAAGGGATGCTGATGCAAAGTACCAGAAATCTGTTGGCTTTTATAAAGGGTATTTATTTGGGGTAGAAGCTTACAGTTACCAAGCCATAAAGTGTAAGCTACTTCCCTCACTAAAGTCTATTGCCATGTATTGGAGCAAGATGGCTGCCAATGTCTACAAGGGTTCAGGCTTCCTCTTCTGTTTAAGGCTCCATGTTCCCAACTTCTTCCAATATCAGCTGTAGGCTGGGATAAGTCCCATCTTTCTCCTATGGCTTGCTTCTCTCTGGGCTCAGCCACACTCCTCTGTTCACAAGGCCAGCTGTAAATTATCAGGTGAATGCCTTGTCTCTCTTCCCAGGGCCTCTGCCATGTCTAATGGAGCCTTCTCTCTTTCCTCACGTATCTGCTTCTCTGTGTGTTTACTTCCCGGGGCTCCAGCATTAAAACTCCAACTAACTCCTCTGCCTTGTCATTTTCTCTGTGAGTCCCCACCCACTAAGGGGGCGGGGACTCTATTTTGGAATTCATAAATAATACCAAACTGCTACACACAGAGCAGTCCACTTAATTTTCAGTTGAAGGTGCTGAAAGCAGGCAGGTGGAGGGTGAGCAGCCAGAGATCATGTCTTAGACTCCATGGTTCCAATAGTTTTCTAACAGGTGGTTATGTTTATGAGGCCTCCAGTTTATATTTTCATCATTATTAGGAAGCATTAACTGAGCCTCAGATTTTACCTCTACTGTTTTTACTGAATACACCTTGCTTGTATAGTTATTAATAGTCTCTTCCTTTATGGAGGTCAAAAAGCGGACTTGGCCCAATGGATAGGGCATCTACCTACCACATGGGAGGTCTGCGGTTCAAACCCTGGGCCTCCTTGACCCGTGTGGAGCTGGCCCACGTACAGTGCTGATGCGCGCAAGGAGTGCCATGCCACGCAGGGGTGTCCCCCATGTAGGGGAGACCCACGCACAAGGAGTGTGCCCTGTAAGGAGAGCCACCCAGTGCGAAAGAAAGTGCAGCCTGCCCAGGAATGCTGCCACACACATGGAGAGCTGACACAACAAGATGACAGAACAAAAAAAGAAAACACAGATTCCCGGTGCCGCTGATAAGGATAGAAGCGGTCACAGAAGAACACACAGCGAATGGACACAGAGAGCAGACAACTGGGGGCGGGGGAGAGGGGGGAGAAATTTTTTAAAAAAAGCATTAGTGTAGTGAGTAGGGAAGGCATGTAAATGAAAAAGAATTTTGGCAAAAGTCTGCATTAGTTCTATGGGAGCTGAGAAAGCTCATACAGGTGGAACTATCAGCAATTAAGGACTAAAATTACAGTTGAGTTGAACTTTGATGGCTGAATAACTATATGAGAGGACAGAAGAAAATCCTAGGCAAAACTGTGTTGGTAGCCACAAGGGCACAGTGATTTGGATCCCTGGGTACAAGCTGGTGTGATTGGAAGGGGAATCAGAAGCAGGGCATGAAGGAGGGGGCTTGACCAGAAGCAGAGGGCAGAAGTCTCACGTGCAGAGTCTCCCGGCATATGAAGTCCTTCAGTAGTTTCATAAAACTTTGAGGATAAACATTAGATAAGGCAGTCGTATTAAATCTAGAAGGCTTACTCTGCAGCAAGAAGATAGTTGAGGAAAACTTGGGTGCAAAAAGACCACTGCCAGGCACAGGGTAATGGGGCCTGAACTAAGGCTGTGTGGACTGCAAAGAGGGTGGAGCCGAGCGGTACCCCGTAGCGCTCGCTGGCTTCCCGAAGGAGGAATGAGGGAGAGAGCCTGGGGCCTTCTTTTCCCCTAATATATATATAATTTATTTGTAAAGGAGCTTTAGATTCCATAAATGTACATCAAAAACATAGGGGATTCCCATATTCCCCCCCCCCCCCCCCATGAACAACGTCTTTCCTCGGTGCGGGAGCTTTGTTGCAGTTGATGAACACATGCTGAAGCCTTCTGCTAACCATGGTCTGTCCTGTGCGTTATGGTTTACAATGTGCCCCACGCAATGGCTTTTGGACCCCAGTCCCTCAGCAGACTGTGGTGCCATTCACAAGACAGGGATTTCAGGAGAAGCTCATTTGGAAGAAACCAAATAGGGTTTATAATGCAGTGGAGATGTCCAATAGATGGTTACACATACGCAGCTGTGACTCAGAAAACAACAGCGCACAGAAGGTGGAGCTGCTAGGACCCTGCAGGAAAGAATAGGAGAGAGGAAGGGGGAAATGAGGGGAGAAACTGGGGGAAGGAGGACAGGGTGGCTAACAGTGCCAGAAGCTTCGGGCTGCTGAAGTAGGGTGAAGGCAGACAGCATTGCTGATGAGCACCTAGAGTTTCCCCTTTGCTCTGTGGGTGGGTCAGAGGCGCATCTCTAATATCATCTCCGTTAAGTTGAGGGTCCCGTCTAGATTTTCCTCTCTAGCACTGATCTCTTCCAGCTCCAGTACTCTCGTGGCATGTTATTTACATCTTTACATACTGCTCTGCCTCGGCTGGGATTCCACGTGTGTTCGTTTCCTCCCCTACGTCGTAAGTTCTAAGATTGCAGGAACTGTATGTTATTCATCATTGTATCAAAGACAGAATCCATATAATACTGGGCATAAAGAGATTCTTAATAAATGTTTGCAGAATTGAATTACATTATAGCTTTTGTGGACCTATCCAGCCTCCTCTATTTGACTAAATACTGATGGAATCATCTTTACTTGTGGACTGATACTTTTGGTATTTGCTTCTACAAATCAATTTCCCTGTGATTCATTTCTTATTGAAATTATATGGCTGGGGTTTTGGTAGCATTCAACCAGTGATTCCAAATTCTGGTTTAGCCACATGGCTCAGCTCTCTCAGGTAGTGTCATTAAATTTTCAAAAAGATCTTAACATAAAATTTGGTCTAAATTTAGAAAACTTGCATACATTTTGCCTGTGACAGGAGGGAGGCATAGATGTTTTGGAATTCTCAACTCCAAAATGTTGGTGTCTCACTGTTTTAGATGTTCCTGTCTACTAGAGGAAGGGACTCATGGTAATTTACACAGAGCTCTTCAGAGCTTGATCTTCTCCTTTGTCAGGACCTTGCTTTCCTCTGAGTCTTATCTGCAAAACAAGCCCAGGACGTGTGGGATTCTTGCCTATACACCCGAATGAATTAAATGTATATCAGCAGGATTTGGAGTCTCTGCAAGAGCGTGGTTTTGACCATAATCAGATGACCACGATTCCAGGAAAGCAAGGCTGTGTGGCTTCTTTTCATTTAGAGAATGCCTGCAGAACTGGCTTTGAAATTTTGTTTTATTGATACTCAGTACCTGACTGATATAGAGCGTTTGCTGTGAGAACGAAGGCTTTGGCCAGGTTCATTGTTTCTTTACCGCTGTCCTGAAAGGCGCATGTCGGTGCCCAGGAGGCAGTGTGCTCTAGACGGAACCGAAGTCTAGGTGGAGCGTAAATGCTGGCTCCTGTCCTCGCAGGCTGTGTCCCCGGCACACGCAGCAGCAGAGGTGCAACCTCTGCGCTGGTGAAGCTTCACAACCCCAGCGTTTGAACGCAGGGCTCTGTATGTCTCTGGACAAGCTGTTTATTCTATGCCTTAGCTTTCTGTAAAACAGGAAAAAATTTAATAGTTCCTGTACCAAATAAGATTGTCATGAGGATCAAATGGAACAGTTATATAAACCAATTTGCACAATGCCTGGCTCATAATAATATCTCAATAAGGTACATATTTAAGCATCTCAAAAATTCATCATTTGTTCCTGTAAGAGGAGGATGCTAATAGAAACTGCTTCTTGGGGAGTTGGGATTCAATGAGGTTCTGTGTTAGGTGCCTTTCAATGCCTTGGACACATAGTAAGTTCCTCTTCCCACCTTATAACAGCCACTCATTCATTGCACAGGTATTTATTGAGATCTAATACATGCTTGTTACTCCCTGGATGGTTGCATATAGGAGGGTCTCATAAGTAGAATAGGGGAGCATGGGCTGCTGGGACAAGTGCTGGCTCCTGAGCGTGGAGGCCAGGTCCTGGTCATCACTTCACTGCTCTTCAGCTTTATGGATTCGGCTGACATTTAACTTTCTTGTAGTCAGTTTCCTAACTTAGAATAGGAACAACTCCCCTGCCTGACCTCAGGGGATGGATATAAACGTTCTGTGTAAAGTACAAGGGTGTGATTATTGATAGCAATTTGCTGCTGCTCCCCAAACTGAAGGGACAAAAGAGAAGAATTCCTTGGTGCACTAAGAATTCCCTTCTACCCCTGCTCAGGTGAGAAGTGGATGGCGGGAGACTGTCACTCAGACTTGCTCATTTGTTTGTGTTAGGTTATTTCCAAGTTTCTAAGAGCACAAATCATCTCAACTCCAAAGAAGATAATCGCATAGAATTTAAAGATTGAGCCTGTCTATGTTAATGTGACACTTGGGCTAAGAAGTTTGTTTGCCTTAAGCTGTAGTTTCTGCAATAATCCTTATACTCTTGTTACCACCAAAGAAATTACCCTCCACGCAGAACTAAACTTTGCACACCCAGCCCGTATCTCGATATCTCAGAAGCAGATTTATTGCCACCAAACCCAGGGGGACTTACTTACGTTTTTGCTGCAGAACACACCTCTAGACAACCTGTGCTTCCCCGGCTTGTGGGAGCGCTCCCCAGACTAGAGCCATGCTGCTTCCGGCCCCCTGATTGGCAACTTGCTTTCTTCAGCAAACAATGTCCTATAAACACTATTTGAAGACTTAGGGGGCCTTAAAATGGTTCAAATCAGCAACATACGCCATTGGCTGCTGCAGTCACATCCTGTTCTGCTCCTGTGTTTACAACCCAAACACCTCAAACCTTAAGCCCAAGGAAATGTCAACAGGAGAGGCACAAAGTGTCAGGGAGCCCTGGTATTTAAATGGGCATGGTCCCAGCTGTGACATGAAGAATTTTCTTCCCAACAACTTTTATGCTTTTTCTCTTGGGGAGAAACAATTTAGTTTTCTGATGACAAATCTTTTTCATATTATTTGGTCGGGATGGAATTGTCAACATTGTGTCTTTACAAGAAACACCCATGGACAAGGTGGAGTGTTAAGAAAAAACTCATAATAATCTCAGAATTGTTTTCCAAAATCTGGAAATGCCAAGCCAAAATGTCTAATTAGTAAAATAACCTTTCTTTGAATTAGAGATATGTTCCTACATTATCCCCAGGAATAGCAGTGACCAACCTAATTGTCAGAACATCAAATCCTTGACATTTCTGAAAGTCAAAAGTGACATAATGCTGTAACAGGGGCCGATGCAGTGATGAGGCAGGCAGACTCGTTGGTCATAGGTCTTGACCAGAAATACACCTACCTCTGGGCATAGCACATGTAGGAATGCCGTTAGCCATTCCTTTGACAAATGATATTGGTGGTAAATGTGGCACGGAGGAGATGTGAGCCACTGTTAGACAGAGGGGCAAGTAGATCCACAGGAGGGCCCATGACTCTGACAGAGCCATCAGAGAATGCTACATGTTAACGGGGAAGGAATGAAGGTAAACCGTGAGGCAGGGAACTAGGGAATCTAGGTCACCTTGGAAGTAACCTCACAGTATTGGGAATGTGGGACGGGTGGAAGAAAAAGGAAACTGTGTTTCTTTCTTTCCATTCATTCAACATATAGCACCAGAATGCATTAGGCTCTTGGAACATGTAATCTCCATCCTGAAAAATCCTTAGGGTAGAGAGAGACATAGAACAGGTAATCTTAATATCCTGTAAGGCATGCTTCAATAGAAGTAGTAAAGAATATATAGAAGCACAAGAAGGGACAACTACCCAAGTCAGTTTCCTGAAAGAGGTTTCTCAACTCTGGCATTTAGAGAGGAAAGGTAGAGAGGCAGGAAAGAGGGTCCATGACATTTTCAGGCTGCATTTCAGGCAGGCTGCAATACGTTCATACACTGCAATTGAATGTTGGGACGGAATGTAACTAGAAATGAAGCTGTTAAGCATGAACTTTGTTCATGAAGGGCTTTGCCCGTTTTGTTAGGAATTCAAATTTATCCTGGGGGCAGCAAGGGCAGCTTGTTTTCAACAGTCCTATGGGAAGAGGCAGAAACGTAGAGCATTTATAATGTGGGCTCTGTGCCTCAGTGTCCTTATCTGCAAAATGGTATGTTAATAGTAAACTTCCCTCTTATGGTTGTTGAAAGAATCAAACGTTAACCACATAAGACACTTGGAAACTTGCTTGGGACAGAGTAAACCCTCAATAAATGTGCGCTCTTGGAATTATGACATGCTGTATGTAATTCAGAGAAAGACGTTAGACTTGTGAAATGATTATTCTGACTTTACAAGGTGGGGGAACTCTCCCCAAAGCCAGGGAACCAAAAGCCAGAACTACATTTGTCCAGAAGTATGAGCTTTCTCTACATGGAGAACACGTGGTTGTCTGGGGGTTGTGGGTAAAGGATGCAATGACACGTCCAGAGTCATCGGTTTGTTGAAATAAAAGAGCAGAGTTTTAGAACTTTAACACCGTAAAGGAACCTCTTGTTTCACAAGTAAGTAAACCGAGGCTCAGAGAGTTACATGACTCAAAGTCTTGTAGCTAGGGGCTGGCAGATTTGGTGACAGACATCAGCTCCTCTGGGTCTTTGTCCACAACGTCTTCCGTATTCCTCCATGTCCTGAAAGGACCACGAGTGAGTGGTCACTAATGCCTAGAGTTTGTTCCTTAGGCCTCTTCCCATGGCAAGTCTCTTTCAAGCCACCAGGACTCGTGTCCTATGCCTCTAAATAACCTCCCTAGGTACTATTCCTACGTTACTGAAAGGTTTTTTAAAATTTTGTTTTCTATCTTACATTTCAAAAGATGAAAGGAGCCCTGAGTTGAGGATATTCTATTTTCCAATTTCTGAACCAAATCCCTTAAGTGAAATGAAAATCAAACTTCCCTCTTGAACATGAGTGCTTGTTAGGGACTGAGACAGCCTAGGAGATGTTTTGTTTCACAGTGTCCCATAATGTAACCTTTTAAGAATTCAAGAGCAGCCTTTTTCGCTGTGGAAAATGCCGCATCCAATCAAAGACCTTAGAGCAAGGAGAGCTTTCAGGCTTCTGCCTCTGCGTTTCCCCACTGACTCATTGTTACGCAGAACTTCCCAAATGGCCTTGTGTGTTTTTATATCAGGTGGGGGATTGTGGATCTCGTTTGTTCTGTGACTTTGAACAAATGATTTGCTCTCCCTACCCACCCATGAAATGAGAAAGAAGGAATAACTTCAAAACATAACTCTGGAGTGAGACATGACGCAGAGCATACAACAGACTTTTAACTCAAAACGGAACTGAAAAGAGTAGTTGTTATATTACTTTTTAAAAACCGTAAGAATGACTTGTTGAGGAGTGTCATTATTTTAATGCAGGGTTTTTGAGGTTATGAACATGTAAATAGGGTGGTCCATTCACACCCTACTTTTTGCCACAACCAAAAACGATATCATGTTGGTGAGGTCCACTAATAAAACCACTGCCCACAAGCACAAAGGCGGTCAACTGAAGCCCCTTTAGAATCAAGCAGAGCAATAGGCAGGTTTGAAATAGTGCCAAAGGGCAACGGCTGTTTGCCTGAGAGCCTTACCTAGTCTTTTTTTTTTTTAATTGATTTTGTAAAAATATTACATTAAAAAAATATGAGGTCCCATTCGACCCCACCACCCCCACCGCACCCCTCCCCCCCCCCCTCCCCCCCAGCAACACTCACTCCCATCATCATGACACATCCATTGCATTTGGTAAGTACATCTCTGGGTATCTCTGCACCTCATGGTCATTGGTCCACATCATGGCCCACACTCTCCCCCATTGCATCCAGTGGGCCCTGGGAGGATTTACAATGTCCGGTGATTGCCCCTGAAGCACCATCCAGGGCAACTCCAAGTCCCAAAGGCGCCTCCACATCTCATCTCTTCCTGCCATTCCCCATACCCATCAGCCACCATGTCCACTTTTCCCACTCCAATGCCACCTTTTCTCTGAGGTCCTTGGATTGGTTGTGTCCGATGCACCTCTATGTCAAGAGGAGGCTCAGATTCCACATGGATGCTGGATGCAATCCTCCTGCTTTCAGTTGTAGGCACTCTAGGCTCCATGGTGTGGTGGTTGTCCTTCTTCAACTCCATCTTAGCTGAGTGAGGTGAGTCCAATAATTCAGATTGTAGGAGCTGGAGTCTGTTGAGGCTCAGGGCCTGGCTATCATATTGTCAGTAAAAAGATTCAATCCCCTAAATATATCTTAAACCCCAATACCAACTACAATTCCAGTAAAGTAGCATGATAGTCTTATGAAAAGAGATCCCCCCTGGGTCCAGTTTCAATAGAAAATTAAAAAATCAAATACTTAGGAATAAATTTAACTAAAGAGGTAAAAAACTTATACACCGAGAACTATACAAGACTGTTCAAGGAAATTAAAGAAGACCTAAATAAATGGAAGAATATTCCTTGTTCATGGATAGGAAGACTGAATATTATCAAGATGTCTATCCTACCAAAACTGATCTACACATTCAATGCAATCCCAATAAAAATCCACACAGCCTTCTTTAAGGAACTAGAAAAACTAACTATGAAATTTATTTGGAAAGGAAAGAGACCCCGAATAGCCAAAGACATACTGAAAAAGAAAAACGAAATTGGAGGAATCACACTACCTGACTTCAAAACATACTACAAAGCTACAGTAGTGAAAACAGCATGGTATTGGCATAAGGAGAGACACACAGACCAATGGAATCGAATTGAAAGCTCTGATATAGAACCTCACTTATATAGCCATATAATATTCGATAAAGCCACCAAACCCTCTCAACTGGGAGAGAGTGGCCTATTCAACAAATGGTGCCTGGAGAACTGGATATCCATATGTAGAAGAATGAAAGAGGATTACCATCTCACACCTTATACAAAGATCAACTCAAGATGGATCAAAGACCTAAATATAAGAGCCAAGACCATAAAAACCTTGGAAAGCAGTGTAGGGAAACATCTACAGGACCTTGTAATAGAAAATGGCTTCATGAATATCACACCAAAAGCACGAGCAGCAAAAGAACTAATAGATAAATGGGACTTCCTCAAAATTAAAGCCTTCTGCACCTCAAAGGAGTTTGTTAAGAAAGTAAAAAGGGAGCCTACACAGTGGGCGAAAATATTTGGCAACCATATATCTGATAAGAAACTTATAACTTGCATATATAAAGAACTCATATATCTTGAAAATAAAAAGATAAACAACCCATTTAAAAAATGGGAAAAAGATTTAAACAGACACTTCTCCAAAGAAGAAATACAAATGGCTAAAAAGCACATGAAAAAATGCTCCAAATCTCTAGCTATCAGGGAAATGCAAATCAAAACTACAATGAGATACCATCTTACTCCCATAAGATTGGCAACTATGAAAAAAACAGAAGAATACAGATGCTGGAGAGGATGTGAAGAAAGGGGAACACTCATCCACTGCTGGTGGGAATGCAGAAGGATCCAACCATTCTGGAGGACAGTTTGGCGGTTTCTCAAAAAGCTAACCATAGATTTACCTAGTCTTTTCACACTTACTCTGGGTAGGAGAAATTGCAGCTAGGGCTGCCCCTGGAAAGGGAGTTTCATGCTATGCAGTGGTAACTAGGGGACTCCCATTTCAGCATCTACCAGAGATTTCTAAAAAGCACGTGGAGCCAGACCCAACGCATAAGAGGTGATTCATGTTTGTTCTCCTGAGGAGGAAGTGGTGAACAGAGTTTATTTCACAGGTGTGTAGGAGTGGAAGGGGAGGAGAGGAAAGGGACATTTTTAAAAGAGAAATGCTATGAAGAAGATGCTGGGGAGCCTGAGGGGTAGGAAGATGTGATTGAACTAATGCTTTCATCATTCATTCTATTTATAAATGTGTGTCCCATCAGAGGATTGTCCTAAGGACTCGCTGGGTGCAGCACGGTGGAGACCGGCGGTAGACTCCCAACTCGATGGGCGTTAATGGGCAGCAAGCAGTGTGGGCTCAGGGAGCCACGGTGCTGGACACTCGGCCATCTGGAGGAGAAATGGCTCATTCGGTAACAAAGACCTTACGAAGACCCTAGTTTTAGAAGAGCTCATCGTTGCCTTGGACAACTTTCATTTTGGTAATGGAAACAGTCTTCCCCTAAACTTTTTCCATTATGAATTAAAATGGATAAACTGTTGGTGTTTAAATAGGATGTAAGAACCTGAAACTTAGCATCCTGCTGCTTTCCCACTGAATTGGGTTCTAGTTTCAGCCGTAATTCTGGAGGCTCTAGGTTTCAGGCAACTCGTGTAATTTATTACTTTCCAAGCCCTGTGGTACGGGGCACAGGTAGGGCGCTGAGCAGACCATAGGCTTTGGATGGGTTTAAACCCAGGAATAACATGCACTGACCTGCTTTTTAAAAGGCTCACTCCATTGTTTGGACGTTCTGATGAAAAATTCAAGTAATTCAGGCCAGGGTGGTGGCAGAAGTAGTGAGAAGTGGTCAGATTCTGTATATATCAATCTGTTGAAGGTGGAGTCACCTTGGTTTCCTTGTCGGATTGTTTGTGGAGTGTGAGTGAAAAGGGCAGCCAAAAACAATTCCAAGGCTTTTGGCTTCAGCAACTAAAATCATGGAGTTCCATCAGCTGAGGTGAGGAAGGATGTGGGTGAAGCAGAATTGATGTGTGTGTGTGTGTGTGTGTGGCAGGGGGTGGGATGCGGGAGGGGAACTGCAGCTCAGCTTTCACGTGTTAAATGTACATTTCTTTCATATTATTTATATTTTAGATGGTGGCCTTAGCCAAATAACCTCAGGGCTGTAAGAAGCAAGAGATAGGGAAAAGCGTCTGGACATCTGAGTGAGCCCGATCTGGCTTCCAGTGCCGGCTCCTCCACTTCCTGGCTGTTGGTACTTGGGCAAAGTCGCCTTCATCTAGTGAGTTTTGGTTTCAGCATCTGTAAAATGAGCACATAATATCCACAATGCTATTTTCAGGGGGTACAATGAAATGCTGTGCATGAAACTTGCAGCACCTGGCATGTAATGAACAAATGTTGACTCTAACAAGAATGATTATTATTGACAACTAGAGGGACTACTCCAGAAGTAGCTGCTGAGCCCTGACTTCCAGCCGCTGCTCTGGACTCAGCCAGGCTGCTGGAGTTGAGGCCCAGGGCAGGGGTCCCTGCCCTGCTCACCTCCCTGCCCTGTGGGTACCATGTGCTGCTGCACCTCTCTCCATCCACAGACGTACCTGTATCCTGACCTAATACCCTCCCTTTTCTTCTGAGACCAGGTCCTAAAGCCCAGCTGTGCACCATCTAATCTAATTCATTAACAGGACTTGCACCTCATGGAGAAAAGGCTGGAGCCATAGGGGTTCGCCTACTCCTAAGGTCCTTCCTAAAGAAAGGATGGAGCGCAAGGCTGGGACTGCCGCACATGGAGAGGGAGCGGTGGACCCGGAGTCAGAGACCTGCCCATCCGGCCTGATGCATCAGCATGAACCTCAGGTGGCGGCTGCGGGCATCTTCTCTCATCTTCTCTCCACCAAGGGCTCAGCCATTTGAGGATCCCAGCCTTGTGCAAAGTCTCAGTTCCAGGGCTGCCCTTTGTGACAGACCCAATTACTTCTGTAGCAGCAACCTGTATGATTATCACCCCACTTACACACACGCACACACGGCCAGGGCTTACAATGGCTTCGGATTTCCACTGAGTTCTCCAGTTTATGCTTTGATTTTGGTACCTGGGGATTTTCCATTTTATCTTGAGAGCTCATCTGAAAACGTGCAGTACGCACACGTCCATGCACATGTCTGCATGAGTTTACAAACATCATGTTTATCAGAATGCAGCCTTGCCAGGTGCTCCTATGGAGGGTTTCTGCCTTAGTTTAGTTGCCTTTTGCCTGGAATCTAAATTCCTCCTGAAAAGAGAATTAATATGAATTTGCCCTTCACTTTTTTCCTCATTCACTGTACAAGGCTAACTATTGCATCAAGCCAAGGAAATTTTGTATTCAACTGTGGGCTTCCATTTCTTTCCTTGTGGTAACTCACAAATAGAACCAAATTTGTAATGTAATCTGAAATAGAGAGATGTATAATTTAATTTGAAAAAATAATGGAAGGAAACAAACTGGAACTCCTGGTAACTAAAATGGATTTAGAGTCCCTCATAAGACATGGTGGATTTTTTTTTACTGTGACTGACTTATTTATATAAATAAATGTGAGTCATTTTTGAGGCTGTTTGAATGGATTACAAAGAACCTGAGAGAATTAGCCCCTAAGTGGGTGGTTGCTGGGATGGCTGCTGGGCTCCTCACGTGCCATTTGTCAGCAGCCCTGCAAGTCGCCTCCTGATGCCAGCAGGTGTGCCTCTGTCATGGCCTGACTCACACCAGAACCGAGGGTTGGACCATCTAGGAGGTAGAGATGGATTTCCTTTAACTTTTATGATGTCCCAACAGGGAAAGAATAATATAATGAAACTCCCTCATGCTCTCCTCAATGAGCTTCAACAATTGCCAAGTCCTGGTCAATCATTCTCCATCTATATCCCCACATCTTCCTCCTGTCTCTGGCCACTGGGAAGCATATCGCTGGCAGCTTAGCATTTCATTTGTACATATTTTATTCTGTAATTTTAAGAGGGAGATTTTGTTTTTAACAAAACGTAAGAGCAATTCCAACTCACACACATCAAGAGAGACAATTCCTTAATATCAAATATCTTCGAAATGTTTTCTGTTGCTTGTTTAAGTGAGGATTTTACTAAGGACCTCCTTTGCATGTCTTAATCTATCTCTTTAGTCTCTTAAATTTCCCCTCACCTGCCTTTTTATTTTGTTGTTGTTGATGATGATATTGTTGTTCTTGAATAACACACAGGTTATAGGCCTGTAGGGCTCTCACTTGCTGGATTTTGTTAATTGCATATCCGTGCTGTCATTTAATATGTTACTCTAACCTCTGAAATTCCCGTAAATGGTACTTAGATATGTAACCTTCATCTACTTCAGTGTGATTTTTTGATAGTGCTATTTCATAGGAGGTATATTAGTTTAGTTTTGTTTTTTTTTAGGCAGTACCGGGGACTGAACCCAGGACCTCATACATGGGAAGCAGGCACTCTAACACTCAGCTATATTCACACTCCAAAGAGAGTAGGTTTTTCGTTTGTTTTGTTTGGTTTATTTTTTAGGAGGAACCAGGGACCAAACCTGGGACCTTGTACATGGCAGGCAGGCTGTATTAGTCAGCCAGCGGGGTACTGATGCAAAATACCAGAAATCAGTTGGTTTTTATAAAGGGTATTTATTTGGGATAGAAGCTTACAGATACCAGGCCATAAAGGATCAGTTACTTCCCTCACCAAAGTCTATTTTCACGTGTTGGAGCAAGATGGCTGCCGACGTCTTTGAGGGTTCAGACTTTCTGGGCTCCCTTCCAGGGACTTCTCTCTGGGTTCAGGGTTCCCCTTTTCCCAGGGCTTGCTTCTTTCGGGCTCAGGGTTCCTCTCTTCCTGGGGCTTGCTTCTCTTTCCTTTGTGAGCTTACTTCCTGGGGCTCCAGCTTAAGGCTTCAGCATCAAACTCCAACATCAAAACTCCAATATCAAAATCCCCCAACTGTCTTTGCCATGCCTTTTATCCATAAGTCCCCACCCACTGAGGGGTTGGGACTCAACTCCCTAATGATGTGGCCCAATTAAAGCCCTAATCATAACTTAATCATACCCAGGTTCAGATCAGTTTACAAACATAATCCAATATCTGTTTTTGGAATTCATAACTATGTCAAACTGCTACAGGTGGCATTGTGTACTTCATCAAAAGGTACATGATGGCTGGTCATTCAGTTTTGTACTGTTGAACCACTGATGATCATTGCTTACACCCATTATTTCATTTGGGGTTGCAAAATGGTGATATTTTCATTCTATCATCCCTCCTTAATTTATTAGCTGATTAGTGCTATAATGAGAAACTTTCCCCAGCTCTCTGGTTACTCTGAGGAAGCCATGCTCACAGGTTCTGTGGGAGAGCAAAGTCCTCAAGCCCTAGGTGTGCAGGGTATGTAATTAATACTTTTCTCCTCGGTGTGTAGAGTGGTACCAGCTATCTACCTTCCCTGGGAGAACCAAGAAAGCAGCCACTCTAATACTTTTCTGTTGGGCCTAATTTTTTAACAGAACACAGTTAAGAAAGGCTGCTCTGAGGAACACTTTTACAAGGATTCTTCCCTCTGTTAGTTTTCCACAACACTGAGTGGGTTCCCTGCCATCGTCCAAAGGAAATGGCATGAATCAGTCAGGGTCCAGCAAGAGGGAGGTCCCTACCACTAACTCAGATGACAGAAGAGACATGGACCTCCGAGCAGGGAGCACTGCTCTGGGGCCTGAGCACAGAGGGCTGGCTCTCAGCCCTCTGAGGAGGGAGCGCTGTGTGGGGTCCTTGAGGGAGCACCATGAGGCTGTTTTGTGAATGCTCTGACTTAGCAAATGGATTCAGCTGCTGCTACGGAGTCAACTGTTGCTGGTGGAGTAAGTTTTGCCTGAGTGATGCTACTAGGAAGAGGAAGTGAAATAAGGACGGGAAGAAAACATCTCTTCTTCTTTCATGGTCTTCGAGGTTTCCTCTAGTGTCCTCTGTTATCAGGGCTTGATGGGGAGCCACTTGCCAAAGGAAATAAAGAGTTTCCAAAATTCTAGCCCTGGCCTCACAAAGAGTATAGAAGGGTGGGTTCGAAACTGAAAGACTATAGTTTAATATCTGGTACAGTCGAAACTTTTGACTCCTCAATATCCATCAATACCCTTCTATACATATTTAAACTTTCTTTAAAAAACACAAAAGAACTCTGCTTCTACCTAACATGATTTTTATAAACAATATTGTTCTCACCATCTCCTCCCAATGAGGAGTACAAAGTCCAATGTCTAAAGTGTCCAGCTCAGGTATAGAGGGTACACTATTTATGGACTATGCTAATTATTTTCAAATTCGTTGTCCTATTTGTTCCTTAAAGATTAAATTGCAAAGTTCACCACCACCACCAAAACTTGTACAAAGTCATAATAGGAAGGAGGAGAAAGAAAAAGTCATCCATATGTACACAGAGAAACAATGAGAAAGTAAGGAGTAATAACATGCATGACTGCCACCGTCCTTATTTCCATAACTAGACACAAGATATTTGTGCTAGTTATGCTCTTCTTCCACTCTCCATTTTATGTACTCCTTGCCTTTAGCCAGGGTCTTGGTCAGAATTTTTGACTTGGCAGGGTGATTCAAGCCTTATTTATGTACTTCTTAGTCCTATTTTGTTTGCTTTTTGTTTTGTTTTGTTTGCTGTAATAGTTATCAATTCCTACATAATGAATTTCCCCAAAGCTTAATGGCTTTGGAGACAAGAACAAATATTGATTACCTCACAGTTTCTTTGGGTCAAGCTTAGCTGGATGATTCAGGTTCAGGGTCTCTCATGAAGTTGGAACCAAGTTATCAGTTGGGACTGCAGTCATCTAAAGGCTTGCCTGGGGCCGGAGGATCCACTTCCAAGAAGGTACAATCATGTGGCTTTTGGCAGAAGGCTTTAGTTCCTTGCAGGCTCTTGGCAAGAGCACACAGTAGCTTGGTACATGGGCTGTTATAAGGCTGTCATGTCAGACGATTTTCCCCAGAGCAAGTGGTCCAAGAGCAAGAAAGAAGCCCCAATGCCTTTTATTACACAGTCTCAGAAGTCTCACACCATCACTTCTACCACACTCTATTTGTTAGAAGTGTGTCACTAAGTACAGCCCAAACTAACTGAGAGGGGAATTAGGCTCTACTTTTTTGAAGGAGGTTTATCAAAGGATTTGTGTACATACTTTAAAATGACCACAAGTGCCTGTAGTTTTCCATGAGCTTTTACTGTTGTTCACATAAGCTCTAAGATTCACTCTAGAGAGCCTTCCCTGCTTCAGTTTTATAACAACAACCCTGTGTCTCTGAGTAATCTTTTACTAGATTACTATAGAGTAATCTTTTCTGTGTCTATTGTTTCATTGCTATGAGGAGTCCAAATGGTCAGGTGGCAGTCTTAATTTCCAATTCAGTGACACACTTGCTGTATCCCCTGGTCAAAGCCTTTCTCCATTGGAAACCAAGACTTCCAAGTCAGCAGAGTACAAAGTTACAGGGACAGGAAGCAAAAATTCTGCTTAAAGGAAAAAAATCACTTGTATTTTTGTCCTTGAGTCATATCCCACAAGGGTCTACAGTCAAATTCTATTTGTAAGCAATTTATAGATTCTTCTCTGAGTGGTGTTGCCTCCAGTTCTATAAATAGTTAAATTGGTCAAATCTAAATCAATTCAAGAAGCTAAAGGAAAATACTGATAGAAATAAAATAAATTTGGATATAGAACTGAAGGTGATAAAGAAGACATTGTGTGAACAGAAAGCACTGGTGTAAAAAGGAACACAACTGGTATAAAAAGGAGGACTTAGGGGCTAAAAATGCAATAATGGGGATTAAAAGGACACTTAGAGGCATTCAACAGTAGATTTGAACAGATAGAGGAAAGAACCAGAAAACTAGAAGACAAGACAATCTAGCTCATACAGTTGGAGGAACAGATAGAGAAAATAATGAAAAAGGTGAGCAGTGCCCAAGGCAACATGAAGCATAGCAATGTATACATTAGGGGTCCCCAGAAAGAAAGGAGAAGGGAAAGGGGCAGAAAGAATATTTGAGGGAATAATGACTGAAAAATTTCCAACTCTTACAAAAGGTATAAATATGTATTTCCAAGAAGCACAATGAACTCTAAACAGGATAAACCCAAATAGACCTACTTCAAGACACATACTAATCAAAATGTCAAATATCAAAGATAAAGGGAGAAATATGATAGCAGAAAGAGAAAAGCAATTTGTCACATACAGGGATCCTCAATAAGACTAAGTGCATGATTTCTCACCATAAACTTTGGAGGCAAGGAGGCAGTGGTATGACATATTTAAGTACTGAAAGAGGAAAACCTACCAACCCAAAATTCTTTACCTGCCAAAAACTTCCTTTAAAAAATGAGGTATAATTTAAGACATTCATG
Organism: Dasypus novemcinctus; assembly: GCF_030445035.2. NCBI lineage: Eukaryota > Metazoa > Chordata > Mammalia > Cingulata > Dasypodidae > Dasypus > Dasypus novemcinctus. The sequence goes on from NC_080699.1 coordinate 7,178,266, forward strand.
GATAATGAAACCTGAGGTAATTCATCACCTCTTTCTTACAAGAAATGCTAAAGGGAATTCTTAATATTGAAAGGAAATAACAGGACATGGTAGTAAGACTAGCCTATTGGAGTAGTGTGAATAAATGAATATCTCCAGTAAAGGTAATTAAATGGGTAAATGCAAAACCCAATAAGACTGTATCCTCATTATGTAACTCTACTCTTTCCTATAAGATTTAGGGTACAATTAATAAGAAACATATTTCCATGTTATTGATAAGCAAAATATAAAGTGATAATGTGTGATAAACATAAATAGGGGAAATGAAGGTGTATAGGAGCCAAGATTGTGTTGCTCTTAAAGTTAAATGGATATCTTTTCAAATAGGTAGGTTATGGACTTACCTTTTTAATACAAACCCCAGAGTAACCACATACACAGAAAAGCATTTAAAATATATACTGAAACAGAAATGAGAAAGGAATCAATCATAAAAGATCAATTATACACAAAAGAAGGCTGCAATAAAGGAAAAAGGGAGAAAAAAGGCACATAAGAATGAAGGACAAAATGGCTGAAGTATGTCCTTCTTAGTAAGTTTAATTAAACTGAAAGTAAATGGGTTAAACTGACCAATCAAAAGTCACAGATTGGAGGAATGGATATAAAGCATGATCCAATACATGTTATTTTCAAGAGACTCACCTTGGAACCAAACACACTGATATGAAGATTGATACATGTGCACTCGAGAACAATGTTTATTCTATTTTTGTTGGGTGCAGTGTTCAATATATATGTTGTTAGGTCTAGTTTGTTTAGTGTATCATTCAAGTTCTGTACACTCTTATTGATCTTCTGACTAGATGTTCTGTTCATTAGTGAGAGTGGTGTGTTAAATTCTCCTACTATTAATGTAGAAGTGCCAGTGTCTCTCTTCAAGTCTGTCAATATTTGGTTCATATATTTTGGGGCTCTTCTGTTAGGTGCATGTATATATTTATAATTGTTATATCTTCCTGATGAATTGTCCCCTTTAAGAGTTTATAATGACCGTCTTAGTTGCTCATAACTCTTTTTGACTTAAAGTCTATTTTATCTAATATTAGTATAACCACCCCAGCTCTCTTTTGGTTACTACTTGCATGGTATATATTTTTTACCATCTTTTCACTTTCAACCTACTTGTATCGTTGAATTTAAAGTGAGTTTCTTGAAGATAACATATAGAGTTGGCATGCTTTATTATCTATTCTGCCAATCTCTGCCTTTTGACTACAGAGTTTAATCTACTTACATTTAAAGTCACTACATAAAACAGGGCTTTCATCTGCCATTTTTCTGTTTAGACTTTGTACATCTTACACCTTTTATTGTCTCTTTTGTTAATGTCTACTTTTATATTCAGTTCATTTTTTGTGTTATACCATTTTGAGTACCTTCTCATTTCTATCTGGATATATTTTCATCTATTTTCCTTGTGGTTACTATGGACTTAAAACTTAAAATATAACAATCATATTTGGTTTGATACCAACTTAACTTCAGTAGCATACACAGATAGTTTTCCTGTACCCCTCTATCTCACCATGATTTTTTGTACTTGTTACTACTTGTATCATTTTACATTGTATGTCCAAAAACCTAGATTTATCATTGCTTTCTATGCATTTGCATTTTAGCACCTGTAGGAAGTAAATGGAGTTACATACCAAACAATGCACTATGATAACACTGGCATTTACCCAAATGGTTATTTTTACCACAGGTCTTTAGTTCTTTATGCTGACTTCAACCACTGTCAGTGTCTTTTCTGTTCAGTCTTAAGAATTCCCTTTAGCTTTGTTTATAAGATAGGTCTAATGGTGATGAACTCCATCAATTTTTGTTTATCTGAGAATGCCTTAATTGCTCCCTGATTTTTGAAATAAAGTATTGCTGAATATAAAATTCTGGTTGGCAGTTGTTTTCTTTCAGCACCTTAATTATTTCAACCCAATGCCTTCTTGCCTTCATGGTTTCTTATGAGAAATCAGTCCTTGATCTAATTGGGGCTCCCTTGTATCTAACATGTTGCTTTTTTCTTGATGCTTTCAAAACCCTCTCCTTGTCCTTTTCATTTGCTAGTGTGATCAATATATGATGGTGTGGCTGTTTGATGTTATTTGTTAATTCCAAAAATAGATATTGGGTTATGTTTGTAAACTGGTCTGTTCCTCTGGGCATATTGGATTGTATTCGATTCAGAGGTTTCACTTTTACTTGACTAAATTAAGATTGGGGCTTTGATTCATCCACTTCAGTAAGACTTTGAGTCTCTACTGCCTTGGTTGATGGACACTCTCACAGAAGTAAATTTAGGGAGAAGGAGAACTCAGAAGAAGAGACACAGGTCATTAGACAGGATCCTGCAGCCCCAAGAAGAGTGATGAGCCTGATTGTTTACAAATGGCCTTGTGAAGAGAACACAGCAGCTGAGCCCATAAAGAAATGAGCCCTGGGAAGAGAGACAAGCCTTATGCCAATCTATAGCTGAGAACAGAAGGACCTGGGAACCCTCGCAGAGAATGGCAGCCATCTTGTTCCAACATGTGGCAACAGACTTTGGTGAGGGAAGTAACTTAAGCTTTATGGCCTTGTGACTGTAAGCATCTACCCCAAATAAATACCCTTTATAAAAGCCAACAGATTTCTGGTCCTTTGCATCAGCACCCCTTTGATGGTATATATTTTTTCATGTTAATCATGTTTGTTGTTCTCTGGACTTCTTGGATGTTCATATTTACATCTTTTACTAAGTTTGGAAGATTCTTTGTCATTAATTTTTGAATATTCCTCCTTCCCTTTTCTCTCTTTCTTCTCCTTCTGGGACTCCCATAATGTGTATATTGGTGTGCTTGATGGTGTCCCAGAGGTGTTTTAGACTATTTTCACTTTTAGTATTTCTTTTTTTCTTTCTGCCCCTCAGTCTGTCTCATTACAAGTGTCTTTTCTTCAAGTTCATGGATTTTTTCTTCTGCCAGCTCCAATCTGCTCTGGAAACCCTCATGGGCATTTTTCATTTTAGTTATTGTGGTTTTCAATTCTGTTAGTTCTGTTTGGTTCCTTTTTTGAAATTTCTATCTCTTTTCTAAGACTCTCATATTGTTCATCCATTGTTTTCCTGATATCCTTTAGTTCTTTCTCTGTATTTTCCTTTATCAAACTACTGATATTGCAGAACTTTCTTCTGCCATTTTGCCACAGGGTCTTTGTAAGTCTTACAGCTTTCTTTGTTCCTATTCTTCCATTAAGCCCTACTTTCATATTTGATTTTTTGTATTGTATCATTTCTTGTCCCTTCTCATTTTTAAAATATTTTTTATATATTTTCTTGTTGTTACTGTGGGGATCAAATCTAATGTCCTAAATCTATAACAATCATTTATATCTGATACCAACTTAACTTCAGTAACATACACATGCATTGTTCCTATTGTTCCCCCACCTTTTCATTGTACTTGTTAATGGTTATATCTTTATACATTTTATGGCCCAAGTCACAGACTTTAAGTTCTTTTTATGAGTTTACATTTTGATCTTGTAGAAAGTTAAAAGTGGCATTACATACCAAAAATACGATACAAAAGTACTGGCATTGTTGTTATTTTTATGGTTACTTATACAGAAGGTCTTTACTTGTTCCTGGTACTTTGACTTACTGCCTAATGTCCTTTTCTTTCAGTCTGATGATCACCCTTTAACACTAACTGTAGGGCATATCTAGTGGTGACAAACTTTCACAGCTTTTGTTTATCAGGGGATGTGTTAATCTCTTTTATTTTGAGAGACAGTCTTGCTGGATAGAAAATTCTCAGTTGGTAATTTTTTTCCAACACTCTAAATATTTAATCACACTGCCTTCTTGCCTATGTGGTTTTTGATGAGCAATTGGCCCTTAATCTTCTTGGGACTCCCTTGTATATGACATATTGATTTTCTTCTGCAGCTTTAAGAACTCTCTCCTTATCCTTGGCATTTGAAGTTTGGCTGCTACAAGTCTGAGCGTATTTTCTTTGAGTTTATCCTGTTTTTGGTTCTCTGGTATTTTCAGATGTGCATATTCATGTCTTTTTGTTAAGCTTGGGAAGTTTCCTGTCATTATTTATTTGAGTATATTTTCTGCCTCTCTCTCCTTTTTCTCCCTCTAGCACTTCCTTAATGTATGTATTGGTACACTTTGATTCCTAGAGCTTCCTACTCCATCATCTTCCCACAATTCTCTGCCCCTATTTTATTTTAATTCACTACAACTCATTTTGGGATTCAGATTTCATTATCTGAATTTTTACTTTGAAAAGCAAAAATAGTATTAAAACTTTTAAAGTGGCAAAGAGATGACAATAAATTTCATTTTGGAGCTAATATATTTTTATGTACTTTTTTCTTTGATTTGAATAGTTCATTTTCTAGAGAAGTTATGGAGTTATCACTCCATAAATTGTTCACTAAAGTCATTTAAATCAGCTATCAAGAACTCTTATCATTGATTTAAAAGCAGTGACAACCAGAAGTTCTGAGAGATGAGAGAGGGAAGAATAGGTGTAATATGGGAGCATTTGGGGGACATTGGAGTTGTCCTTTATGACACTGCAGTGACAGCTATAGGCCATTGTCATAACCTACAAAGTTGTGGGGGACAGAGTGCAAACTATAATGTAAAGGTAGTCCATGGTTAGCAGCAATGCTTCAATGTGTTCATCAATTGTAACAAATGCACCACACTAATGGAGGGATGTTGTTGATGTGTGAAAGTGTGGGAGGGGAAGGGAGTGGGGCATATGGGAATCCCTTATATTTTTAATGTAGCATTTATATAATCTAAAGCTGCTTTAAAAATAAAAAAGGTTAATTTAAAAAATATCAGATACAGAAATGATCAAGGTAAATTATTCCAACATCACATCATTACAAACTTAGTCGATATGGTAAAAGGAGAGATTAGATAAGATAGAAATTAGGCCTTTTCATGGGAACTTTGTTGGAGAATAATGTATTTTTAAATGTAATTTATGTATTTTAATATTCTTTTGGTTCATACTATGTGTTGTCATTTCTATTCTTCAAATGGAAAATTCAGATGGAGAGGAGGAAAAGTCAGTTAAGATTACTTGGTAAGGGATTAGATCAGGATTTACACTGGTTCCAAAGAGGTCTCAGCCTAAGATTGAAATATAGGGAGAGTCAGATAGAAAAGTCCAGTTCACTACAGTGTAGGAAAGAATGAAAAGTCTTATAGAATTATATAAGAGTCAAAGAGTGAATGTTTCACATGGGAAAATTGAGTTTTAAAATGAGTTTGCAGTCATGAAAAGATTTCATTATTTTTTGGAAGGGAAAAGAGTTTTCTGGTTGGGTGAAAACACCCAAATCAAATGCTTGATATCCTCCTGTTTCTACATGTGGCAAACTACTGCTATGGAAATTTAGAAGGCCCGATTGGAAAAAAACAATGAAAGTTGAGGATGGCAGTACAGCATAACAGCAATCAGTATAGTTCTTTTGCTTTTTTATAGATTTTAAATATATAAAACATAACTTTTGAGGAGAGATTGGTGAATAGAAGAAGCCTAAATTTGGGTGAGTCAGGCTTATCACTAGCATATCTTGTGAGCATTAAGTTAAGCTGATGGAAATAATGACTTAACAGGTCACTTAGTACCAAGAGCCACGCTCCGTGTTGAGCTTTATATGCATTATCACATATATACAGAGAGATATAGATAGATAGATATGGACATGCATATTAAATTCTATTGAATCCATAGTATCCCTACAATGACGTAATGCTATGTGCCAAATGTGAAGTTCAAGCTCATTAAGTTACTTGTCCGAGGGTACATAACTAGTAAGTGTTAGAGCTGAAGGTGAAGTACACGTGTTTTGAACTTAAGTTTAGTTCAAAGTTTAGACACTTAAGAGGTTAAGTGTCCTGAGACCACCTCCATCTGAACCATGGGAAGTGCTCACCCAGTCCAGGTTTCTGGGCTCTTATCAAAGAGACCATGGTGCCTCAATTGTATATTAGAATATAGTACACCATTGTATCTGATAAATACTGTATCAAAGTTTATTCGATAGAAGATGTATTGGCATATCTAATTCTAAAATATCAGAGATGCTGATTTTAATGTGCATGTATGTGGGAGTTTCTATGCATGTATTCTATAATAATATAATGGGTGAGTATTAAGTTACAAAAGAAAGGTACTTCAAAAACTGCAGGAATCATTTTGACATCAGTTTAATCAAAGGCATTGACTTAAAGGAAGCCTGGAAAAGAACAAGATGGATATGTGGTGAACAATTATATTTACTAAGCTTTTAACAAAATCCACAATGCCAACTTATGACATTTGAAAGATACTTAACAGCCAATAGCTTTGTAATGAAATAGTCCTTTATTCTTGTAAGACAAAACCAGAAAACAAAAAACAAAAACCACACTTGTGTGATGTTTCTGAAAATTGAGAATTGTGTTTAGACCTTGATTTATAGAGCAGATTTCATTTTCTACAGCATCTTTCTAAAGATATAAAGATAATTATATAGCCATCTCTAGCTCAGCAGCTTTCTCATGATAACATTTATATCAGTGGAATTAAAGTGGGCATCTGTTAAGTAATGAAGAGCGCTCTTCTCTCGCTGAGTAACCATGGTGTTGTCTGCCTGGCAGCCTGACAGACTTGTAGCAGGTGCCCACTCAGGGAGCCCATGAGAAATAGCACCCTTCTTTTGTATCTGTGCTCTGAAATGACTTGGAAAGTAAAACACAGCAGATAAAAACCAAAATACCACTGCTAGACTTTAGAACATGGTTTTAGAAGTGTTAGTAACGTGACTGCTGATACTGAACCCGCAAATTCATCAGACATATGCTGGGCTAGACCAGCCTTATCCCTCGAGGGCTGAGTCCCAAGGGAGCTGAACACACTGTGTGCTCTTTGTATGTAACTCAGCCCACGAGGAGAAAGCAGGGGAACCACGCATGTCTGGTTGCTTTTCCTCAATTTCCCAATCAGAAAAAAGTCCCTCTAAACCTCCAAAAGATAAAGGCCAGGACTGTGATAAGGAACAGCCTCCTTAGGGTCACCAGAAGAGCAGTCACCCAGGGTACATCTCCATACTTCACATCCTCCTCCTGTTCTGATATGATTTCTGTAGGACACTGACATGACTTTTTCCCCACTTAAGATCATATTCATCATCTTTTAACCTGTTATACACAGAGCCTCCAACTTAGAATATTTTTCTAGGGAAGTTAGGTGTCCTGTATATGTAGGACATGCCCTATGTTTAATTATTTTTGCATGCATCCTGTATTAAATTTGTCAATGTACCCTAAATATCATATATTCAACTTTTAAAAATAAAATTTAAAAGGACAGCTGTTTTTCAAATTTAACTGGGCAACCTGCAATTTTATTTGCAAGATCTGGTGACCCTAATATATATACTATAATACTAATGTCTTAAATTGCTTTTAGCTATAAGAAAACCAACACAAACTGGCTTAAAGCAACAAAAGAGAAATTTATTAACATATATATCCAAATGATTTAGGGATAAGTCAGGAAAATCTGGACCATGCTCTAACAATGGCATCAGGACTAGGTTTCTTTCCATCTTGTAACTTATTCCTCTGTTACAAGATGAAGGCAGGGACATCAGACCTTACTCTTCTTAGCTTAAATCCCCATGGGAAGGAGCAAAAGTCTCATTGTGTCTTGTTGACTCTGTGTCTATCCCTTAACAATGGCCAGTTGAATACAATGTGTTAGTTAATTTATGATCATCAGGACTATTCCCTGGAGTTGTAGGTGTTTTTCTGAAGAACTGAGAGCACCACTGATGAGGTTTTATGAAGAAAATTTAAGATACTGTTATCCAAAATAGGACAAATTGATTCTGGGTGACCAAAACCAAGAAATTTCACTACAAGTATATTACCCCAATTGGCCACTTGGGACTCACCCCTGATTTCAGTTTGTTTATTGGTTAGGCTAAACTCTAGAAATTAACCAAAGGCCTGTGGCAATGCAGAAAATGTTTATTCAGAAAATGACTGATTCTCAGTAAGAACAGTGAACTTTGTGGTATTTTAACTTACCCCAGTCCCATTTCACCCTCCCAAGCTCAGCAGTAGATGTGAAAATTGCAGCCTACTTTACTGGTATTAAAGAGAGCAGAAATTATCTCATTCGTAAGGAATTATAATTAATTATGTGTTTTGACCTGTCTGGTGGCTCCATGGAAAACCAGCTCAAAAGGCTTTTCTTTATTTTGTCTAACTTAAAATTGGTTTACTGCCAAAACTGCTTCTCAGGAGGCATTTGTTGAAAACATTAACAGGCTAATATCTTAGGTTTCTGTTGCCTGAGGTGATAGATAACAGTTGGAGCAAACAATAGACTAGCAAAAATCTTGGGAGGAAAGGCTAGGGAATGAGATGACCTTAAGAGCTTTCAAAAGCTCTAACATAATACTAGGAGTCTAGGAGAAAAAGACCTGAGAAGGCCCTGAGATTTCGCCACCTGCTCACCTAGAGGGTTTCTGGAAGCAGGAAGTGAAAGCTAAGGAAGAGTTGTAAACTGCCTGAGTGTTCCAACATGTTCCAACACACATGAAGTGCCCCATAGCAAAATCAGATTTGTTTGGACCTAGGTATTTAAGAAAAATCTCTGTCCAATCATTAGCTAGTCTAAGTTAATGGAACAGAGGCTTCAAGGATCACAAATGACAGAGAACACACTCTTTACAGAATTATTTCAGAGAAGTCACTAAAACAACAATTACATTTTCTATAGCAACAACAAATGCTGGAGAGGGGAGAGAATCTGATTTCTGAAATTACTATGTAATATTCACAATGTCCACTTTTCAAAAAAAAGGTGGAAGGCATGCAAAAAAAAAGAAAGATGAAAGAAAGAAAGAAAGAAAGAAAGAAAGAAAGAAAGAAAGAAAGAAAGAAAGAAAGAAAGAAAGAAAGAAAGAAAGAAAGAAAGAAAGAAAGAAAGAAAGAAAGAAAGAAGAAAGAAAGAAAGAAAGAAAGAAAGAAAGAAAGAAAGAAAGAAAGAAAGAAAGAAAAGAAAAGAAAAGAAAAGAAAAGAAAAGAAAAGAAAAGGGAGGAAGGGAGGAAGGGAGGCCCAGGTTCAGAAAAACAAGAAATCAATAGAAACTTTGCCTGTGGTATTGGATTTTCTAGACAAAAATTATGAATCAGCTATTGTAAATATGTTCAATAAGCTAAAGGAAAATATGCCTAAGGAACTCAAGGAAAGTATAAGGACTGTGTCTCTAAATTGAGATTATCAATAAAATGATAGAAATTACAAAAAAAGGTGCTGAATAGAAACTTTGAAGTTGAAAGTACAATAAAAATCCACTATACTCTATTAAAGGGTTCAATAGCAGCTTTGAGCAGGCAGAAGAAAGAATCAGTAAACATGAAGATAGGCTTGCTGAAATTATACAGTCTGAGGGTCAGAAATGAGAAAGAATGAAGAAAAATGAACAAGGACTTAGAAATCTTGGGGATTCCATCAAGCAAACTAACATATGATTAGAGTCCCAGGAGAAAGAGAGCCAGCAGAAGAGGCAGAAAGAATAATTGAAAAATAATGGCAGAAATCTTCTCAAATTTTATGAAAAACATTTGTCTAAAGAAAAAAGAAAAAAAACCTACAAAATATTAGTCCGCATATCCAAGAAGCTCAATAAACTCCAAGTAGGATAAAATCAAAGAAACATACCCAGGCACATGATAAACTATCACAAGCTATAGACAAAGAGAGAGTCCTGAAAGCAGTGGGAGAGAAACAACTTAACACACATAAGGGATCCTCAATAAGATTAACAGCCAGTTTTTCTTCCGGAGTCCAGAAGGCTGTGGGGTGACATATTTAAAGTGATAGAAGAAAAAAACCCATTTAGACAAGGACTCTATACCTGGCAAAATGATCCTTCAATGATGAAGGAGAAATTAAGATATTCCCTGAAAAACAAAAACTGAAAGGGTTGGTTGCTAACAGACCTACTTTAAAACAAATGCTAAATGGAGACTTTCAGACTTAAATGAAAGGACATTAGATGGTAACTAATGCCCATGTGAAGAAATAACACTAAGAAATATAACTATGTAAGTAAATACAGATGACCATATAAAAGTATTTTTGTTTATAATTACTTTATTTCTGTCTGATTTAAAAGACATAGGCATAGGGAAACGGACGTGGCCCAGTGGTTAGGGCGTCCGTCTACCACATGGGAGGTCCACGGTTCAAACCCCGGGCCTCCTTGACCCGTGTGGAGATGGCCCATGCGCAGTGCTGATGCGCGCAGGGAGTGCCCCGCCACACAGGGGTGTCCCCCGCATAGGGGAGCCCCACACGCAAGGAGTGCGCCCGTAGGGAGAGCCGCCCAGTGCGAAGGAAAATGCAGCCTGCCCAGGAATGGCACCGCCCACACTTCCCGTGACGCTGACGACAACAGAAGTCGACAAAGAAACAAGACACAGCAAATAGACACAGAGAACAGACAACCGGGTTGGGGGGGAATTAAATAAATAAATAAATCTTTTAAAAAAAAAAAAGACATAAGCAAAAAGCAATAATTATAAATCTATGTTGATGGTCGCACAGTTTATAAAGATGTAATCTGTGGCAATAATAGAATAAACATTGAGCCAATGGAGATATATAGGTGCAAATTTGTTGTATACTATTGAAGTAAAATTGGTATTAATCAGAACTAAATTGTTATAAATTAAGATGTTAACTGAATCTTCAGGGCAATTGCTTAGAAATTAACTAAAAATGTGCAGTAAAATAAATTACAGGTGAATTAAAATGCTACACTAGAAAATATCTAACACAAAAGAGGGCAGCAATAGAGTAATTGAGGAGCAAAAATGACATAAGACATCTAGAAAACAAATAGAAAAATGGCAGACATAAATCCTACATTATCAGTAAAAACATTAAATATAGTTGCATTAAACTTTCCAGCTAAAAGGCAGATAAGGCAGAATGAATTATTAAAAAAACATGATTCAACTATAAAAACACTGAAATGTACCCTTTTAAATGGTGAATTTTATGTTACAAGAAGTATATCTCAATTTTAAAAATTCTATTAAGAAAGAAAGAAAATAACCCTATTAGGAGGGTCTTAGGTGAAACAGATATAGTTAGCAAATATAAGTATAAATAACACTAATGGAGTTACAAATTCTATTTCATGGAGTTAAAAATAATGAACTTAAAAACTAAAGAAAAATGGAGGGGAATAGATGTAATTCAGTGGTTGTGCACCTGACTCCCATGTACAAGGTCCCAGGTTCAATTCCTGGAACCTCCTACAACAAATGAAATGAAATTTGAAAAGCATGACTAGAAAAATGTGATATAACTCCAGTGTACTGTTCAGGAGATTTAAAGTATTGATTGACTTTTAAAAATATGCATGGTAAAATTTTACATGTCAACACTGAAAGAATAGAAATAGCATATACAACTTCTAAACAGTAGAGATAATGAAAATGGGCTAATAAAATACATAAACAAACATCAACAACCAACTCAAGCAATTGAAAAAAGAACCAATAAATGAGATTTAAAAACAAACAGAGAAGGGAATGTAGCTCAAGTGGTAGAGCTTCTGCCTACCATATAGGAGGATCTGGGTTCGATCCCTGGGGCCTCCTGGTGAAAAAGAAGAGAAAGCAAGCCCGCATGGCAAGTGAGTGCCCATGTGGCAAGTGAGTGCCTGCACAGTGAGTGAGTGCCTGTGTGGTGAGCCAGTGTCCCGCGCAAGTGAGTCATGCAGCAAGATGATAATGCATCAAAAGAGAGACAAGGGGAGAGTCAAGCTGAAGCACAGCAGAAACCAGGAACTGAGGTGGTGTGATTGACAGGGATCCTCTCTCCCCTTCAGAGGTCTCCAGGATCAAATCCTGGTGAATCCTAGAGAAGAGAAAATGAGAAGAAAAAACATCACAGACAGCAAAAACAGCAGGACTGGATGAGGTGAAGGGGGATAATAAATCTTAAAAAAAAAAAGTATTTTCTCATTTTAAAAAACAAACAAACAAACAGAAAACACTACAAATGTGAGAAAGAGAAAAGTAGTTGGCCAACAGCTAGGGACTGGCACCATCTGGCCTTGGCATTGCTAGGAGTTGGCCTTCCATTCACAATTCAAACAAGTCTACTCTGTGACCACAGTAGGTCAAGACTGAACACCAACAAAATCATGAACATTATCTAAACCATAAATATGACCAGATATCTTCATCTTGACTAATATGAATGACTGCTGCTTTTTTTACAATTATGTATTTAGCCTCACTTTTATCTTCTCTATTTCTAGATAAGATTTATTAAGATGCCCAACCAAAAAATTGCTTCCTGACATCAAACTAGAGCAAATTCACACTTCCTTGAACTCTCCTCAAAACCGCCTAATATGGTCCCAAGTCTCCTAATCAAGATGCCTCAGCATTCCCTATGGTTTGTGGTCATTGTTTTTGCAATAAGCAAAAAAACCCATGTTTTTCAACTACAGGTATGATCTTATTGGTCTTTGGCAAAAGGGTACTGATAAATGGAAAGCACAAAGTAAGATGTGTTCATATCAAAAAGTACTGAAAACATCACAATATATCAGTAATCTCAAAAAATATAAGTGGCCTAAACTTCCCAATTAAAAAGGTAGAGATTTAGTTTTGACAGAAGCCAAAAATATCAAGCTCTATATTTATAAAGGCACACAAAAATATAGTCATAGCTATACCTAGCTATGTGAGGATGGGTACTGTATTGCAAAGCTTATCCACCAGCCTATAGTGGATGCTTAAACATTTTTAGCAAATGAATTAATGAGCACAGCTATTAAATGCAAACTAAGTTGTATTTCATTTTATAATAAGGATATTAAATATTAGTAGCTAAAATATGGGAGTGTGGAAGAGCAGAAGTAGGCAGAATGGCTGTTGATAAGCAATGCAGAGTATCATCCTCAGGCGTAATGCTAGAACTTTGACTTAAGTCTTTGAACTCACAGTCCACTGTTCCTCCCCTGACTCTCTTGACCTATGTATGGCATGATAATCCTGATGTCATGTGAGGCAGTACCCAGAACACTACGATTTTGTTGGTATCAAGTTTTCTGAAGGGTGAATTTGTCCCAGAGAAAAATAAGAAAATCAAGTGGGATAGAGAAAACATAGACAACTTGAATACTCACTTTTTAAAAACAATATCCATGCCCATTCTCCCTTATGATATTTTCCTATAATCCCTGCTGTATAGTTTTCATATATGAAAGACTCAATTTCTCATTTGCCTTCATTGTCAAATAAGAATCACATGTTTTCTGTCTCCTCATAATTAACCCCTATCACCCTCCATTTTTAGTGTATAGAGGAGGCATCCTCTTGTAATGGAACATAGCTTTGTTTTAATCCCTATTTGAGAATTTACTCTAAGTTTCTGGGCCTTTAGCTTGATATAATATACTCTGAAAAATGACATATTTATAGAAATGACTTTTTAAGTCATCTTTTTTCTTTTGCACTTTCAGTTTTACTCTAATAGCCTTTGTGGTTTGACTGTGAAAGAGCACCAAGGTGTGAATAAGCATTCTTCAAGACAGATGAGGCAATTTTGCTGTCCAAAATTAACATGGCAGAATAATGCATTTCTCTTTGTTCATTACCTCATTGTATATGATTAGACAGGCATGAAAGAGTTCATGGAAAAAGCAATTATTCATGTAAAGTTATTATCCATAGCAAATCCCCCTGAACAATTCCTGTTTTCCTCTTCTGATACAGTTTATCCTTCAGGGTTTTTTGGTTAAGAGGATAGACTGCTCTTTGTTGAGCCTTGTGTTACCTCAGTGAAAGTGAGAGTGTGATTTATAAGCAGTGACTATCAGCCATGTTTCTGCTATGGGGCACTTCTAAGGACACTGGGTTTGGATTTGATTCATTTATTTCAGCCTTCATGGGATTGTGATCAATTCTGCAAGTGATTGGTAAACCACCAGGAAGAGCACATTGAAACCAGGGTTTATAGATTGTAAGAATGACATTTCCCAAGTTCCTGCTCTTTTACCTGCATCATCGTCATTATTAGGGAAGGAAGCATACCTGTATTATCATAGGAAATAGAGCAAATCATGTGAAAAAAGATTACAGCTGCAATTCAGTAACATGCTGGTGACATTATGCTACTTGGAATGTATCTTTTTCTTCTATTTGGCTATTTTTCTTTTGAACAGACAGCTTATTTGTGTTTTTCTGACTACTCATATTTAACATATCTGAAACAAAATTTGGAAAGCATATGCACTTTTAAATCCAAGACCTAAATTTCAATCTCAGTTCATATAAGCTACATGGTTTGGGGCTAGCTAACTGACCTGAAGCCTGAGCTCAAATGGGAATATTAATGGATGTACCTCAGAGAGCTACTGTGAGAATTAAGAAAACCTAATAGGTAAAATGGTACAGTGCTGGCTAAGTTTGCATTCAAGAAATGATAGTTCTCTTCACTTCCATTTCCTACACTTGGCCAAGTCATTCATCAGTTGCCAGTAGAAAGGAATTTTAAGACGAGCCCTTGGGACTAAGCCTTAAAATCTCCCTTCCCTTCACTCTCCTCTATCAATTGACTGGCAGAACTTTTTTCCCTCTCCCATATTATATCTTGAAATGGTTTTGTTTTCTCCATCTCCACAGTTACCACTAAATAGCCTCTTTCCACCTGAACACTTCACTGGTCTTTATCTGGCTCCCCCATACCCACTTTTATTCTTTTCTGCCATTTTCTTGCCTCATTTTGCTGTTATTTTTCTAACTTTTTCTGATATAAGCTTTTAAGATTGCAAAATTATCTCAATAGCTTTAGCTGCATCCCACAAGTTTTCATATGTAGTGTTTATTAAGTTCTAAATATTTTCCAATTTTTGTCACGATTTCCTCTGTACATGTACACGTGCATTACTTGGTGTATGTTTCTTAATTTCCGAACATTCAGAGTTTGTCTGGCTGATGTTGGAGAAAAAACCCTATGATTGCTTTTCTTTGAAATCCATTGTCTTGATTTTTTGTCTATTCTGTGTTCTATTTTTGTTCATTTTCTGTGTAGGCTAGACAAAACAATGACAACACAATCCTGTTGAGTCATGGTACAGTGTTCTACACGTGTGTCCACTAAATTTAGTCTACTGTTTTATTTAAATCTTCTCTACCTTACCGATTTATACATCCGTTTAATCTACCAGTTGTTTAACCAAATACACAATTATATCCTCAACACATAAAAGCAAAAATTCACAGAGCAAGGGGAAATAAATATGTGTTAAAAATCTTACACTTTATTTGAAGTCCGAACATTTTAAAAATATTTAATTCTTGGTAAATTGCACTTACAATTTTTATGAAGCTATCCTCCTCATTTCTGTTAATACCTTTACTTCAAAGTCTATCAAATTTTTACATAATTTTTCAAAAACATTCTTTTGGTTAATATTTGACTTAAAATACATTTTCTATCCTTTTATTTTTAACTGCTCTGTACCCTTATCTTTAAACATGTTTCATATATAGAACTTGTTCCTTGGTTTTGATTTTCTATTTGTATTATTTAATCTATTTTTATTTTTTAATTGTAGAATTTAATTTATTCATAATTATTTTATTGCTTATATATTTTTATATTTACCATATAATTTTATGCTATTTTTTCTGCCTTTTCTATGTGTCATTTCCTCTCCTCACTTGTTTTCCTTTGGATTAATGGGATGGTTTATCTTCCATTTATTTTTTTCTCTACCTGTTTGGAAGTTTTACACCTATTTTTCTCTTTAAAATTCTAGGCTAGATATTATTACATGCATCTTAACTTTTCAAAATCTAAAGTTAATCAATGTCCTTCTTGTTTCCTAAACATTAAAGAAATCAGAAAATTTCAATTCCATTTATCCCCACTCTCAGATTATATGTTATTTCTCAGTGTGGTTTTTTCCTTCTCTTTTTAAAACAAGATGAGGTATTATTATTATTATTATATACTGACAATGTTTGTTTACATTTATCTATATATTTAATAGTTTATTTGATCTTTATTCCTCCTTGCATCTTTTTTTCTCATGATATTGTAATTCTTTTTTTATTGTCTTTTTTTAATAGATAAATAGATCACATAAAACATTATGTTAAAAAACATAAAAGATTCCCATATACCCCATTTCCCCATCCCATCCCCGCTCCTCCCACATCAACATCCCCTTTCCTCAGTAAGGCACATTCATTGCATTTGGTGAATACACCCTGGAGCAACTGCCACACCACATGGACCATAGTTTACACTGTGGTTCACACTCTCCCCCAGTTCATCCAGTGGGTTATGGCAGGATATACAATGTCCTGCATCTGTCCCTGCAGTACAATTCAGGAAAACTTCAACTCCCAAAAATGCCCCATATCACACCTCTTCCTCCCTCTTGCTGCCCTCAGCAACTCTCATGGCTACTGTCCCCACATCAATGATACAATTTCTTCCATTGCTAGAGACAGAACTATTCTATAGTAGAATACCAGCAAGTCCACTCCAAACCATATTATATTCCTCCATCTCATGGACCCTGGGATAGCATTGTTGACTCCATCTCTAAATTGAGAGGGGCCTTAGACCCCACATCATTGATGGATGTGATTCTCCTGCTTGCAGTTGTGGACTCTCTTGGTGCACTGGAGTGGTGGTTGACCATTCTCACCTCCCTGTCAGCTAACCTGGGTATGTCCAGCAAACTGCAGAGTAGGTGTTGCAACTCTGCTGAGGCTCAGGGCCCAGCTGGCACATGGACAATCCAGAGATTCAAGTCTCCTGAGCATACACAAATCCCAGTGCCAATCACAGGTTCAGTAAAAGTGACAGAAGAGGCATGTGTAGAGAAGTCACATCTGAGTCCAACTCTATCACAATCAGGAGCACAAATTCTAAAGTAGGGCCCACTGGCAAGGCACTGAACTCCAGAGCCATCTGTCATGACCATAGAACCTGTGTGTCTCCGTAGAACCAGTACCTGGGGTTGTATCTACTTTGGCTGTCCCTGGGATCTTGCTGAGACATGTGTAAGCATGACCCCTCTGATGACCTCCTGACTCATTTTGAAGTCTCTTAGCCATATAAACTCATTTTTCTTTACCATTTCCCCCTTTCATTTAAGGTCGTTTTCTAATTGCATCACCAGCTGGTGATGGTAGCAATCCCTTGGCACTAGGGAGGCTCATCCCTGGGAGTCATGTCCCATGCTGGGGAGAAGGTAATGTATTTACATGCTGAGTTTGGCTTAGAGGGTGGCCACATTTGAGCAATGTGGAGGCTCTCAGGAGGTAACTCTTAGGTGCCCTGCAGTTCTAGGCCTAGTTGAAATTTCAAGCACAAATGCTCATAAGTATAGTATCAAGGACCCATCATTGGACCATCCGTCTTCACTGGTCTTCATCCTTGCACTTGGGGATTGTTGCCGTTCCACTGGGGAATGCAACAGAGCTCCCTGGAATGGGAATTTAGCACTCCCTCAGTTGTCATGTGTTACTCTATCCACTCTGACAGTAACTAACAAACATCTGAACATATCTATATACCCTATATGCATGCCCTGGAGAACTCCCTCCCACCCATGCATCCCCCATCAATGACACCCCACACCAGTGCTCTTCCCCTGCCATAGCTGAACTTCTCTGTGATCTAAAACTTCTTTAAAAATAGGGCCTAATATATTGCCATACGGTTCTTTTTTTAATCCATTCCCAGGGGCCCTACTCTGCTCCTCTCTTCCCAGAGGCAACTTCTATCCTGACATCTAACAACATAGATTAGTGTTGCTTGTTTTCAAATTTTACATAAATAATTTTATATAGTATAAGTTCTTTGGTTTCTGCTTTCTTTTGTTCAATATTATGTAGGTGAGATTCATCCATGTTGCATGTTGTTTTTGTTTGCTAAATGCTTCCAATGCAATATACTAGAAATGGGTTGGCTTTTACAATGGGGATTTATTAGCTTATAAGCTTACAGTTCCAAGGCTGGAAAAAATGTCCAACTCAAGGCATAAGGCTATGCTCTGCCCTAAAGGTTGACTGCTGGTGATCCCAGATGTGGCTGGGCACAATGGCAGCTCTGCCAGTCCCAGACTTCTCCAGGACCCACTGCTTTCAGCTTCTTACTCTCCATGGGCCTTCTCTCTCTGTCTCTCAGGGGCCTTATGCCATGCCTCTGGGTTCCACTGATCCCAGCTTCTGGCCTCTGGACTTCTCTCTCAGCCTCTTGGGGTTTCTTTTTATTCCTCTGTTTGTAAAGGATTCCAGTAAAAGGATAAAGACCGTCCATGGAACATGGCCTACTGGAGTAATATAATCAAATGGCCCTTAACAGATATAATCTAATCAAAGGGTCACAGTAGGTTAAATTCAAGAACATAATTTTCTGGAGTCCACAAAAGACTCTGGAAAATTGGTAATTTTCTTTTTTTATAGTATTCCATTGAATGAATATGATACAAATTATCTAGTCTACTGCTGATGGACATTTGGATTGTTCTGATTTAGAGCTATTACAAATAATACTGCATAATATACATGTCTCTGTTTACATATACTGATTTCTTTATGTTCATTATATTCTAGGAGTGAAAATGCTTGGGCAAAAATTATGAGTGTGTTCTATAATTTAATAGATTCTGCCAAACAGTTTTCCAAAAATATTTGCACCCATTTGCACTTCTACCAACAGCATATGAGAGTTCCAAGTTCTTGCCAACGCTTGGAATTGTCGATTTCTTTCATTTTTTGGCATTCTAATGGGTATGTATTTGTATCTCATTATGGTTTTTTTTTTTTAAGATTTATTTTATTTATTTCTCTCCCATTCCCCCCCCCACCCTGGTTGTCTGTTCTCTGTGTCTATTTGTTGTGTGTTCTTTGTCCGCTTCTGTTGTTGTCAGTGGCATGGGAATCTGTGTTTCTTATTGTTGCGTCATCTTGTTGTGTCAGCTTTCCATGTGTGTGGTGTCATTCCTGGGCAGGCTGAAATTTCTTTTGCGCTGGGTGACTCTCCTAATGGGGCGCACTCCCTGTGCATGGGGCTACCCTACGCGGGGGACACCCCTGCGTGGTGCAGCACTCCTTGTGCATCAGCACTGCACATGGGCCAGCTCCACACGGGTCAAGGAGGCCCGGGGTTTGAACTGCTGACCTCCCATGTGGTAGATGGATGCCCTATCCACTGGGCCAAGTCTGCTTCCCTCATTATGGTTTTAATTTGCATTTCCCTGATGACTAATTCTCTTTGTGTGTGTGTGTGTGTGTGTGGAGGTATCTTCCTTCAGTTAAGATTGACTTTGATTACAACAAGCAGTTAGCATGGGGCAGAGCATTTAAATTTAATCAAACATTAAAGCGTTTTGTATTTATTTCTAATTCATCCTTATACCTCAAGTGTTCCCCTTTGGTAGTCCCAACTGACAATGTTGGGATGTTCTCCCCAACTCCTTGCTGGAACTAATCTCTATTTTTATCTCTGTCCTCCAGCTCCATAAGACTGCCGAAAGCTCTGCTCAGATTCTGGAATCTTACAGCACCTGCTTGCAAGTCAGCTAATGCCGCAGTGAGAAAAGTGACAATGAATGTCAAGGTCACTTACCTTTGCCTGGTGCCTTGATCCCTTGCTGCCGGGGTAGGTCTCTGATGCCTTCAAACACATTTTTGTTTTGTTTTGTATTTTGTTCCATCTTTATTTTTGTTTTTGAAAGAAGTATTGATCTTTAACAGGCTGGTTTGCAATTACTAGAAGCCTCTGATAAAATATTCCAGGTTGACAGTTTTCTTTCGACACACTAAGGATTTTATGCCACCATAGCTTCGCTTCCATTGTTGCTCTTGATATGCCAGCTAGAAATTTAACTATTCTCCTTGGAAAGAAACTTTTCTCATTAGGTGATTTTAATATATTATCGCTATCTTTGGTGTTCAGACTTTCACTATGTCTAAATATGGATTGATTTTTATCCTGCTTAGGAGTCATTTAGCTTTTTGGATTTATGAAAGAGTGTCTTTCATTAGATTTGGAAAATTCTCAGCAATTATTGTCTCAAATACTACCTTCTGCTTTATTCTTTTCAGGGAGTCTGAATTAATAAATGTTGGACTTGCTTATTCTATCTTCTATGTATCTTCACTCTCATATTTTCCATACATTTGGCTCTTTTCTGCTTTGTAGTTATCCTTTCCTGACATATTTTCTAGTTCATAAAGTCTTTAGTTGTGTCAAAGTTGTTGTTAAAACCAATCATTGACTATTTAAAATTTTATTGTAGGGTAAGTGTTTCTTGAATGTATATTGGCTACTTTTTTTCCTAGGTCATTTTAGTTTCCTTTCCCCTGTATTTATTCTTAATCTGTTTTTTCACTACCTTGCTGTTTGTTGTTTCTGCTGTTTGCTTCAGCAGTTGTTTCAGCTGTTTGTTGTTTCTGTTTATGAAGCCTTGTTTTATTTGGTGTTTAGTGATTTATTTTATTTTACTATTTTGAGTGGCTCATTTTCCCTGTAGACTTATTTGTGGGAATTCTTTGAAGCTTAGGATAGAGATGATTTTGTTCACTGCAGATTTGCTTTATATCTCAGTCAGTGAGAGGCACAACCAGTGTGGCACCCTATTAGGCTGAAATCACCACCTAAAGTCTTCTGCTTTTCACAGGCTGTTTAAACTTGACCAGCAAATCCACGAGGGAGCCAGCCGGATGATGTCACACTTCACAGCAGTGTTTTCCCCTTTGCTTATTGCCATGGTTGAAATGGACAGTTTCCCTGGAAAAAAGAGGGATTAGATATGATGAATTTGTTTCTAATTCACCCTAATACTCAGGACGTACCTTTTGGGATACCAGATTTATGATGGAAGTTCTCTTGTTGCCTTCCTTTTCTTGCACTATGTCTCCTTTTGCCGGTACCCCGGAAGCATGAAAAGCCAAGCTCAAGTTCACCGTGTTTGGCTGAACCTGGGCCAAAAGCTGGTTTCTGTGCCCCTTTTATCTATCTGCGTTCCCACCTTTATAAGGATTTTTGATCTCGGTGTTCTATCCACTTCACTGATGGCTTTTTTATTTTATTTAGCATTTCTAATTGTTTTCAGTGGGAAATTTGGTTTGGTTGCTAAATCTGCCATAACTGGAAATGGAAAGTCCCTTCAAACTATTTTATCCTAGAAGCCATATGACTTTTTAAAAAATTTTGTCATGTTTCAGCAAAGCTGAAACACGTTAGTGGATTTCTGTTTCCCCTAGGATAAAATAAAAAGGTCAGCTTGGCTTACAAAACTCTGCCTGATCTAGTTTCCTCAATATCCAGTGTCATCTCATGTCACGTTATCCTTTTGACTTCTGTTGTTGCCAAACTGTTCTTATTACATTTCCTTGCATGCCTCACTTAAATGGTTGCTGATTTTGATTTTGAGTTCATCCCTGAATTGAAGAAACCAGTGTTCCCTATAGTAGCTGCTAGTTATGTGATCGTGGATGAGGTGCAAGATGTGCCACCACGTGTGCTGTCCCATCACCTTGACTTCCATGGGAGTGTGGTCTCTGCCTCTCTGGGGACACAGGCTATCTACAGCCCTCCTACTTCAGTACTGAGGTACAGCCTGTGACCCAGCAGTGCCACCACCCATTGCTCAGCTCATGTCACGAAGCCAACAAACTCATCCTCCTGACCATTGCTCAAGGTGTCTCTTCTGTTCATTATGTCTGTTGGTGTGACCATGGAAAAGGTAGTGATTTTTGGAAAAACTCCAAGCTTAGTCTTTTCCCACATATGTTGGTCTATGAGTACCTATTTTGCCAGTATATATTGCTTTCATTTTCTTTTCTTCTTTTTTTTTCAGGAATCCCTCACATACTCTTCTGCTTGGAGAAACTTTTCCTATTTTATGCATTTGTTGTAGTTTTATTACATTTTCCTATTTTCCTGGTTTGTGGAATTTTATGTCTAATATGCCATCTTGACCCAAAAATGTAGGACTTTTCAAAAATCTAGGATTAGAGAGAATCATTCAAAGCAGTGAAAGGACTTGAAAATATCATAAGTCAATTATCATTTTCTGATAACTCCCAGATCAATTTTGATGACAGATTTTTCTTTAAAATTTATTTGAAGAATTTAGGTTTTAAACAGTATGTAGTTGTTTGTCTTCTATCCCAAGAGGGTGGCCTTGCAATTTTCTGGCTTCACAGCCAACCTACCTTTTATCAATGCAATCCCTGAGAACTCTCGTGAAGCGTGCCTGAGAGAAGGATGAGGGAGCGAGGCAGCTGGGTGCCCGGAGGAGAGGCTATGGCTGACATAACGTGTCTAGAGGAGGAGCCTTCCCTGCCCTGGGCCTCAGTGTTGAATCAGTTTTGCTTTTCTGAAATAAGCCTTACTTGATCATGGTGAGTTATATGATAACGTACGACCAGGTCCTGTTCCTAATATTTTGTATAACTTAAAAATTGTTTTCCTTACATTTTATATTGATACACGTAATTATGACTGATATGTTTTCCTTTCACCGCTTTCAAGCTACTTTTAATAGTGGAATTGTGAAATTGGGATACACTTCTCTTTCTCTGTGTGCCATGAGCCTTTGCCTTTTTGTTTGTGCTACTTTGGCCTTTTGCCTCTTCCCAAAGGAGAGTTAAAACCAGGAAAATCAGCCTTACTTTTTAAGAATCATACGATTAAAATTTATTTAAAATTCTAAAAAGCAAACTCATCTACAATGGCAAAAAGCAGATCATGGTCTCCCAGGCGTGATTGGGGGAGGAGGGGAGGTTAGATTACAGTGGCTCGTATAGGAACTTCTGGGGAGAATGGGACTTGCTTTCTTGATTGTCAAGATGGTCACAGGTTTATTCAGATGTCAAAATACGTTAAATTGCAAACTGAAATATGCAGTTCATTGTATCTGCTTATACCTAAAGGAAATGGTAGAATATGTATATTTAGAATTTTATTGCGGTGACATATGTACAGCATAACAACATAACATTTCCTCCTTTAACCTCTTTCAAGTATACAACTCATTGCTGTTAATCACTTTCACAGTGTTGAGCTACTGTCACTACCATCTATTACCAAAACTTTTCCATCACCTCAAAAAGAAACTCTATATACTCTAAGCATTAACTCCCCCAAATGCATACTTTCAAAGCCATGTTTTAGATGATTGGGTCAGGCAATAAATTTTTCAGGATAATTGGCATTGTCTACACTGGTTATTGCTCTGACACCCCCCACTCATCCCACCAGTCCTTTCTCCCCATCAGAAAACAACTCTCCAGTTTCCCAGGATTGCTTTAACGAATACCATACACAGGTTGGCTTAAACAATGGGAATTTATTGTCTCTGTATTTTGGAGGCCATCGGTCAATGTATGGGCAGGCCATACTTTCTCTGAGCTCTGTGGCAGTTAATCTCTCACTTCATCCCATGGTATCCATGTCCTTCTGTCTCCTCTGGATTCCTCTGCTTATATACCATATGAATCAAAGCCTGCCCTTGTTCTGTATGATCCCATATGTGCTACTAACAGGATCTTCAAGGAATCCATTTACTCATTTACAAATGAGTTCACATCTGCAGGACTGGGGATTAGAACTTGACCATGGCTTGTGGCAGACCTAATTTGCGTGCCCCAGCAAACTCCTCTAGGGAGTGTCAAGACATTGTATTCCACCTTTTCAATTTATTGTTTTATTTTAGTAACATATATCCAATACATAAAATTTCCCCCTTTAGCTACATTCAGATGTAGAATTCAGTGGTGCTAATTACATTCACAATGTTTTGCAGCCATCATCATCCATTGTCATGCCTTTTCCATCAGTCCCAACAGAAATAACAGAAATTCTGTACCAGTTAAGATTTAACACCTCATCCCTAGCCCTTCCTAGCCCCTGCTAACCTGTATTTAAATTTCTGAATATATGAATTTGCTTATTCTAATTATTTCATATCATACCATCACCACCATCCATTACCAAAACATTTCCATCTTTCCAAGTAGGAACACTTTACATTTTAAGCCTTAAATTCCCATTCCCTTTCCCTACCCTATCCCCTGGTAACTTTTATTATAGATTCTGACTCTGTGGTTCTGCTTAATCTAATTATCTCAAATCATTGAAGTCATACAATATTTGTCCTTTAGTGTCTGGCTTACTTCACTCAACATCTTCAAGGCTCATCCATGTGGTTGCGTGTATCAGATCTCTTTCCTTTTCATGACTGCATAATAGTCCAGTGTATGAATATACCACATTTTGCTTATCCATACATATGTTGATGGGCATTTGGGTTGTTTCCATCTTTTGGCAATTGTGAATAATGCTCCTGTGAACGTTGGTATACGAATATCTGTTTGAGTCCTTGTTTTCAATTCTTTTGAGTATATACTTAGAAGTATATAGAAGTGGGATTTCTGGGTCATATGGTAATTCCATACTTAACATTCTAAGGAAACAAACTATTTTCCATGGGACTGCACCATTTTACATTTCCAACAGTGAATGAGTATTCCAATTTTCCCACATCCTCCCCAATACTTATAATTTTCTGTTTTTTAAATAGTAGTCATTCTAGTGGGTGTGCAGTGGTATCTCATTCTGGTTTTGATTTGCATTTCCCTGGTGGCTAATGATGCTGGCATTTTTTTAACGTGATTTTTAGTCATTTGTATGGCTTCTTTGGAGAAATATCTGTTTAAGTCTTTTGATAATTTTTTAGGGTTTTTTTTTTGCCTGTTTGTTGTTGAGTTGTAGGGTTTTTATGTATTTTGGAAATTAAAACCCTTATCAGATATGGTATCCAAATATTTTCTCTTATTCTATAGGTTGTTGTTTTATTTTCTTGATGAAATCCTTTGATGCACATGTTTTTAAATTTTGATGAGTTCCCATCTGTCTATTTTTGTTCTTGTTACTTGTGCTTTTGGTCTAAGAAATCATAGCATAACACGAGGTCCAGAATATGCTTCCCTGTATTTTCTTCTAGGAGCTTTACAGTCCTGGTTCTTATATTTAGGTCTTTGATGTATTTTGAGTTAACTTTTGTGTATGGGATGAGATAGGTGTCCCCTTTCATTCTTTTGTTAATGGCTATCCAGTTCTCCCAGCACCATCTGTTGAAGGGACTATTATTGCTCAATTGAGTGGACTTGGCAGTCTTGTCAAAAATCATTTGGCCTATATTAGTCAGCCAAAAGGGTGCTGATGCAAGGTACCAGAAATCTATTGACTCTTGTAAAGGGTATTTATTTGAGGTAGAAGCTTACAGTTACAAGGCCATAAGGAGTAAGTTACTTCACTCCAAAGTCTATTGCCACATGTTGGAGCAAGATGGCTGCCATTCTCTGCAAAGGTTCAGGCTTCCTCTTCCTCTTAAGGCTCTGTGGTCCCAGCTTCTTCCAGTCTCATCTGTGGGCTAGCATAAGGCTTGTCTGTCTTCCTGGGGCTCGTTTTTCTCTGGGCTCAACTGCAGCTATAGTCTATCAGGCTCATTTCTCTCCCCAGGGCCTCTGCTGTGTCTATGGAGCTGTCTCCGCTCCTCTATGTTTTTCTCCTGTTTGTCTCCTTCTGTGTGAGAGTCTGATTATCAGCCCACCAATGGGGTGGGCAGTCAACACTGAGTCACACTCTAATGACATGGCTGAATAACCATGTCATTATAATAACCAATTATGATTGCAACATAATTTAATCAAAGACATCTCAGCTGAATCTAATGCAATCAAAGAGTATCATGCCCAGAGTAACAGACCAGTTTACAAATATAACCAAATATCTTTTTTGGAATTCATAAATAATATCAAACTGCTACATGGACATAGATGTGATGGTCTATTTCTGAACTCTCCATTTGATTCTGTTGGTCTATATATTTGGCTTTGTGCTACTATCATGCTGTTTTTTTTCTTATATAATAAACTTTATTTCTAGAGACATTTTGGATTATTAAGAAAGACACATCAAAAGTATAGGGGGAAGGAAGCAGATGTGGCTCAACCCCTTGGGTACCCACCTATCACATGGGAGAGCCTGGGTTTCGGTTCTGGTTCCTCAAAGAAGATAAACAGATACTTCCTTCCACCACAACAGCACTGGATGCCACAGAGCTGGGCTCTGCCCCTACCACAACAAGCAGAGGCCATGGGCCAGTGGACACCACAGCCTGCCCACCAAGATCATATGTGGCTCAGTCCATTGTGTGCTCCCCTCTCATGTGGAAGGTCTCAGGTTTGGTTCCTGGTGCCTCCTGGAGAAGGCGAGCATACAGATGAGCAAACCATCTGGGGGAAGGAGGGGATGGATAAGGAAAAGTAAAGTAAATAAATAAATAAATATTTTTTACAGTATAAGGGAGGGAGCAGATGTGGCTCAAGCAGTTGAGCTCCCATCTCCTACATGGGAAGTCCCAGGTCAGCTTCCTGGAGGGTCAGCTTCCTGGTGCCTCCCGAAAAAACGAAAGGACAAACAACAAGGAAAACAAATGAAAAAACCAACTTAGGGAAGACAATGTGGCTCAGTGGTTGAGTGCTGGCTTCCCACAGAAGAGGTCCCAGATTCAATCCCTGGCCCCAGTACCTCAAAAAAAGTATAGGGGATGCACATATAGCCTACCCCTCCCCCTTCTACATTTTCTCCTTTGAAAAGTATCTTACATTAGTGTGGTACAATTGTTACAATTGATGAAGCAATATTGAAGCATTGCTACTAGCCAAGGTCTATAGTTTACATTGTGGTTTACACTTCGTGCTCTACAGTTTCATAGGCTTTGACAAAATGTATAGTGGCCTGTATCTGCCATTGCAATATCATGCAGAACAATCCCAATGCCCTAAAAGTGCCCTGTGTTCCACCTATTTCCCCCCACCCCCCAGAACCTTTGGTAACTACTGTCTTTATATAATGTTGCATTACAACAATTAAGTCTCCTTTGGCCCATGGTTGCATTTCCCCTTGCATTTGTTCACTCCTCGGTCTTGAGGATTTGGGGATGATGTTTGCTCACTCTGCTTCAGATTGGGAGGGGGCTTAGATCTTATGGGGCAGATGGAAGGAACTGCTTTGCTTGCCAGTGTAGATACTCTTTGTTTTTTGGGATGGGCTTGTCCATCATCATCATTTTGTTAGTTGTCCCGGGTGAATCCAAAGAACTGGAGAGGAGGTGTTGGCCCCAACTCTGCTGAGATTCAGGGCTCAACCAGCATATGAACAGATGGAAGATTTACGTCTCTGGGACATACATTTGATGGGCATAGTGCTAATTATAGATTCAAATATAAGGGGCAGAAGAATCATGAGTAGGGAAATTATAAATGAGTCTCTGTTTTATTGGGGAAACAGATTATCACATATTCCAAGGTAAGATCCACCAATGGGGTGCTGATTTCATGGGGTTGTGTGCCTTGCCTACAGTGTCCAGGCATCTCTAGAGCCCTGGGGAGCACCCCCACGTGAGGCACTATTTACTTCCCGGGACGTGCATAGCATAACCTCTGGAATGACCTCCTGGCTCACGTTGAAATCTCTTAGCTATAAACTCTTTTGTATTTAATGCTTCCCCATTTTGATTTGGAAAAACACCTACCATGCTGTTTAGACCACTTTAGCTTTGTAATACATTTTAAATTCAGGAAGACTGAGTCCTCCAACTGCATTCTTCTCTTTTAAGATGGGTTTGACTATTTGGAACCCTTACCCTTCAAAATAAATTTGATGATTGGCTTTTCAATTTCTACAAAGAAGGTTTTTGGAATTTTTTCATATAATAAACTTTATTTTAGAGAAATTTCAGATTACATAAAAGTTATATCAAGAGTATAGGGGATTCCCATATACCCTACCCTCTCCCCTCCAACCCTTTTCCCTGTTAATAGCATCTTACATTAGTGTGGTACATTTTTTACAACTGAACAAATATTGAAATACTTCTACTAGGTTGTTTGAATTTTGATTTATATTGCATTGAATCTGTAAAACAGTTTTGGCAGAATTGATATATATGTGGATTAGCTAGAATTGCAATTGATATTTAGCCTTCCAATCCATGAGTATGGAATGTCCTTCCATTTATTTAGGTTTTCTTTGATTTCCTTTAGCAATGCTTTGTAGTTTTTTGCATGTAAGTCTGATATATCCTTTGTTAAATTTATTCCTATATATTTGATTCTTTTATTTGCAATTGTTAATGGAATTTTTTATTCTTAATTTCTTCCTCAGACTGTATAGAAACACTACTGATTTTAGGGTGCTGATATTGTAGCCCCACCTTATATATAAAGAGTTTCTCTATATATATATGGTTCTGTTGTATGAAAATAGTATAAGTTTTACTTCTTCTTTTCCATTTTGAATGCCTTTAATTTTTTTTTTCACCTAGTTGCTCTGGCTAGAACTTTCAATACAATGTTGAGTAACAGTGATGACAATGAGCATTCTTGTTTTGTTCCAGATCTTTAAGGGTAAGCTTTCAGCCCGTCATCACTGAATATAATATTAGCACAGGGTTTTTCATATATACCCTTTATCATCTGAAGAAGTTTCCTTCTATTCTAGCATTTTGCCATGTCTAACATATCCGCTCCTCTGTGTGCTTATTTCTCAGGCTCCAGCTCAAAACTCCAACCTCCCTTCTCTGTGGTGTAGTTTCTCTGCGAGTCCCCACCCACCAAGGAGGCAGGAACTCAACATCCTACTGATGTGGCCCAGTCAAAGCCTTAATCATTATTTAACCAAGTAAAAGTGGAACCTCTGAATCCAATATAATCTAATATGCCCAGAGGAGCAGACCAGTTTACAAACATAATCAACATCTATTTTTGGAATTTATAAACAATATGAAACCACTACAGTGGACTATAGTTTACATTATAGTTTACCCTCTATCTTGTACAATTTTGTGGGTTATGACAAAATATATAATGGTCTGTATCTGTCAGTGCAATGTCATGAGGACAATTCCAATGTCCTGAAAATGCCCCCATATTACAACTATTTTTCCCCCTCCCTTCCCTCAGAACCTCTGGTAGGCACTGCCTTTATATCAATGATAAATGTTCTTCCACTGCCAGAATAACAATAAGTCTATAATAGAATAGTAATGTGTATTTCAGTCTGTATTAGTTAGCCAAAGGGATGCTGATGCAAAATACCAGAATTCTGTTGGGTTTTAAAAAGGATATTTATTTGGGGTAGACGCTTATAGTTACTGGGTCATAAAGTGTAAATTACTTCCCTCACCAAAGTCTGTTGCCACATGGTGGAGTAAGATGACTGCGGAAGTCTACAAGGGTTCAACCTTCCTCTTCCCCTTAAGGCTCTATGGTCCCAGCTTCTTCCAATATTAGCTGTAGGTTGGGATAAGTCTCATCTCTTTCCAAGGGCTCATTTCTCTCCAGGCTCAGCTGCTCTGTTCTCTCCACAAGGTCAGCATAGACTATCAGGCTTGCTCTCTTTCTTCCTGGGGCCTCTGCTGTGTCTATGGAATGGTCTCTATTCCTCTGTGTTCTTCTTCTGTGTGTTTACTCCCTGGGAGTCCAGCATCGAACACTAACTCTCTCCTCTGCTATGTCATTTTCTCTATGAATCCCCACACACTGAGGGAGCAGGGACTCAATGTCCTACTGACATGGCCCAGTCAAAGCCCTAATCATAATTTAATGAAGTAAAAGTGAAACTTCTGAAGTTAATACAATCTAATATGCCCAGAGGAAAAGACCAGTTTAGAAACATAATCCATTATCTATTTTTGGAATTCATAAGCAATATTAAACTACTACATAGTCCATTGTTCATTGCCCTATTTGAGGATTTGGGGATGGTGATGCCCACTCTATTTCTAATTAAGACAGGGCCTAGTTCCCATGGGGCAGATGGATGGAACTATCTTGCTTTCAGTTGCAGACACTCTCTGTTCCTTAGGATGGGTGTTGTCCATCATCTCCATGTTAGTTGTCCTGTGTGAATCCATTGAAATAGAGAGTAATGTTGCAAGTCTGCTGAGAATCAGGACTCAACTGATACATGAATGGACCAAAGATTTAAGTCTCTGTGACATATGTTTAACAAGTATGGTGCTAATTATGTGTTCATATAAAGGGCAGAAGAGCCATGTGTAAGGAAACTGTAAATGAGTCTAAGTATGTTACACAGTGGAGCATAAATTCCAGAGTAAGACCCACTGACAGAGTGCTAAATTCCTGAGCTTGTCAGCCCAGCCCACAGTGTCTGGATGTCTCCAGAATTCTCAGGAGCCCCACTATTTGAGGCAATATTTACTTTGGCAGTCAATGAGATCCTGCTGAAATATGCATAAGCATAACCTCTAGAATGACCTCCCAACTGACTTTGAAGTCTCTTAAACCATAAAAACTCATTTGTCTTTACCCTTTCCCCCTTTCGGTCAAGATCTTTAACCAATTGCATTGCTAGTTAGTGCTTGGTAACAATCCCTCAGTGCCAAGGAGGCTAATCCCTAGGAGTCATGTCCCATCCCAGGGGAAAGTAGTGTGTTTATATGAGGAGTTTGGCTTTGAGAGAGGCCATATTTGAGCAACAAGGAGGTTTTCGGGGGGTAACTCTTAGGCAATATATAATACTAGGCTAAGTTTCAGTTTCACAAGAAAAGTTTCATAAGTACAGTCATCAATATCAAGAGCCTGGTGTAGTGGTCTGTCTTCCTTCACTAGGCCCTTGCATTTGGGGAATTCTTGTCATTCTGTTAGAGAATGTAGAAGGACGTCCCAGGATGGTAATTCAATATTCTTTCAGTTATTGTGTGAGTCTCCATCCATCAAGACAATGCCCCATGAATATTTGAACATATTCATATGTCTTAGAGGCATGCCCTAGGTGCATCCCTCCCCAATTACCCCCCATCAACAACACCCCACACCAGTGATTCTCTCCTGCCACGACTGTGGCCCTTCTGTGATCCAAAACCTCTCCAAAACTGAAGCCAACAAAATAACCGAGTAAAATTAATAAGAAAATGAAATAATAATCATTTAAAAATAACAAATAAAATGCAAAAAAAATTTTAATTGAAATAATATTAAAAAATTTTAGACATTGTGTCTTTCATCGCTGTCAGATCTATTGTCTTGTATGTACAGTAACAATTTCTTCCATATATTCCCCCAGCATCTTATTTTTTCCATTTCATCTTCAAAGAAGCTTTAGGTTACAGAAAAGATTATGGAAAATATAGGGGATTCTCATATACCCCATATTCTCCCCCTTTTCCACTCTCCCCTATTAATAACATTTTACATGTGGATAGTACCTTTGTTACAATTAATGTACAAATATTGAAGCTGTGCAACTAACCATGGTCACATTATGATTTTCATTTTGGATTGCACTTTTATGGGTTTTGATGAAATTTAAAATGGCCTATATCTGTTAATGCAATATCATGCAGAACACTTCTAATGTGTTGAGAGGTTTTTGATGACTATTTCAATTTCTTTACTGGGTCTGTTGAAATCTTCTATTTCTTCTAGAGTCAGTGTAAGTTGTGTGTTTCTAGGAACTTGTCCATTTCATCTAGGTTGCCTAATTTGTTGCCTACAGTTGTTAGTAGTATCCTGTTATGGTCCTTTTTATTTCTATGAGGTCAGGCATAATGTACCCCCTTTCATTTCTGATTTTATTTAACTGCATTCTCTCATTTTGCCTTTGTCAGTCTAGCTAAAGTTTTGTCAATTTTATTGATCTTTTCAAAGAAACAACTTTTGGTATTGTTGATTCTATTGTCTGTTTGGTTTTTTTTGGGGTGGAGTATAGGAAATTCCCTATATTTTTAAAATTATCTTTTTTTTAAAGATACATAAATCACACAAATATAAGAGGTTCCCATATACCCCCACTTCCCACCCATTGTTTTTTATTTTCTATTTTAATTAGTTCTTCTCTAATCTTTATTTTTTCCCTCCTGCTTGGTTTAATTTGTTATTTCTTTTTCTGGTTCCTCCAGATGTGCAGTTAGATCTTTGTTTTAAGCTCTTTCTTCTTTTAAAAATGTAAGCATTTACAGCTATAAATAAACTTCTGAGAAGTGCTTTTACTGCATCCCATAAGTTTTGATATGTGTTGTCTCATTTTCGTTGATCTCAAGATACCTACTGATTTCCCTTGTGATTTCTTCTCTGACCCATTCTTAACCAGTGGCCTTTGAGCTTGAATTGAAATTCAAAGAAACATTATTTTTGTGGGTTCATGTTGGTGTGGGTGTGATATATTTATTAAATAATCCACAGTATAATGTGGACTTAGTAAGGGATCAGTGGTTTTCACCTGACTAACAAAGGAGTCCATGGAACAAAAAAATTTAAGAACCCCTGACCTATTGGTTATTTAAGAGTGTGTTATTTAACTTCCATATATTTGTGGGTTTCAGGTTCTCTACCTGTAGTTGATTTCCAGCTTCATTCCATGTGGTCAGAGAAAAACCTTGCATAATTTCAGCCTTTTAAACATTTATTTAGTCTTGTTTTGTGACCTAACTTATGACCTTTCTAGGAGAACACCCTGCAGGTGCGGTGGTTTAGAGCTATATACTTCAGAAAAACATGTTCTTAAACTTACTTTATTCCTGTGTGTTAGTGTTGAACCCGTTATAGGCAGGATATTTTGAAGAAGTTCCATTAAGTTAAGGTGTGGCCCAATTCAATCAGAATTGGTCTTAATCCTATTACTGGAGTCCTTTTTAAGCACAATGAAATCCAGACTACCGAGAGAGTAATCCATGGGAAGCAAGAAGCTGAAGCTAAACAGAACACCAAAGAGAAGGAAAAGGCCAGGAGAGGCTGCCATGTGCACTCATGTGACAGAGGAGCCCAGGACCAAGGATCACTGGTAGCCAGCCCCAGAATGCCAGTCTTTGGGGAAAAAATATCATATTGATGATGCCTTGATTTGGATTTTTCCTAGCCTCAAAACTATGAGCCAATAGTTTCCCATTGTTTAAGCCAACCCATTGCAGGGTGTTTGAGCAGCCAGCAAAATTAAAACAGTGTGTGCTTGGGAAGAATGTGTATCCTACCATTTTGGGGTGCAGTGCTCTGTATCTGTCTGTTCAGTCTAGTTCATTTATCATATTATTCAAGTTCTCTTTCCTTATTATTCTTCTCTCTAGATGTTCTATCTATTGATGAAAGTGGTATATTGATATCTCAAGTTATTATCGTAGAGGTATCTGTTTTTCCCTTCAGTTTTGCTAGTGTGTGCCTTATGGTATTTGGGGGCATCATGGTTAAGGGCATAAATATTTATGGTTGTTATTTTTTCTTGGTGGATTGACCCTTTTATTAATAGAGAGTGTTCTTCTTTGTCTCTTGTAACAGCCTTTGACTTAAAGTCTATTTTGTCTGATATTGGTATAACTTCCCAAGCTCTCTTTTTACTATTTGCATGGATTATCTTTTCCATCTTTTCACTTTCACCCCATTTGTAAAGAGTATAGTTGGATCATGCTTTTTATACATTCTGCCAAAATGGGGATATTTAGTTTGGGGAATTTATTCCATTAACATTTAATGTTATTACTATAAAGTCAGGACTTAGTCTAGCCACTTTGTCATTTGTGTTTTATACACCTTATATCTTATTTTGCCTCTCTCTTTCCTTTTATTGCAGCCTCCTTTTGTGTACAGTTGATCTTTTATGATGTATCTGGTTGATCTACTTCTCCTTTCCATCTCTGTATATTTTAAAAATACTTTCTTTATGGTTACCCTGAGGTTTGTATTGTACAACCTAAGTCTATAACCTATTTGTTTGAAAAGATACCAACTTAACTTCAAGAGCATACATGTTCTCTTTTCCCATATCCTTCCATTTCCCATCTTTATGTTGTTTTTGTGCTACATTACCTGTTTATATTTTGCATGTTCTTTATCAGGAAATATGATTATGTCTTATTCAATTGTATTCGAATTGTCATAATAATTTAAAAAGTATAGTTATGTATTGAGGATACAGTACTATTTAGTTTCATATTTACCCATTTAGTTACCTTTACTGAGATCTTCACTTCTTCATACTACTCCAAGCCACTCTCACCTATCTTCCTTTCAAATTGAAGGACTCCCTTTAGCAATTATTGTAGGGCAGGTCTTTTGTTGATTAACTCTCTCAGTTTCTGTTCATCTGTGAATATTTTAAATTATTCCTCATTTTTGAAGGACATTTTTTCTGGATAAAGAATTTTTGGTTGTCAGTTTTTTTCTTTCCGTACCATAAATGTATCATACCACTGCTATCTTGCTTCTAAGGTTTCTGATGAGAAATCAGACTTAATCTTATTAGGCAGTCCTTGCATGTGATTTCATCACTTTTCTCTTGCTGCTCTCAGCATTTTCTCTTTACATTTGACATTTGACATTCTGATTAGTAAGTGTCTTAGAGTAGGTCTATTTGGATTTATTTGGATGGGAGTATGTTGTGCTTCTTGGACACAGATATCTATGTCTTTTAATATTGTATTTTTCACCCCCATAACTTATGTTTTGTTTCTTTTTTACACTTTTTAAATTTTATTTTTGCTCACACATTATCTTCTTAATGTCCTTTAGTTCTATATCCATATGTTTGTTTATTTCTATTCATATTTTCCTTCAATTCCTTGAAATGATTTAAGAGATTTGTTTGAACTTCTCTGATTAGTTGTTCCAAACTCTGTGTCCCCTTGAAGTTTTAATTTGTTCTCTTGACTTAGCCATATCTTCCTGTTTCTTAGTATGGCTTGTAATTTTTTGCCAATATCTAGGCATCTGATTATGTTGATGTTCCAACTCTGAAAGTTACTTTCTCCCTCTTGACGAGGTTTTCATTGTACTTTGGTTACATGGTAAGGTTCTTCTCCAATGCTTGATCCAGCTTATACTGAACAGCCTTTGTTTATTCAGGTTTTCCCAGGTCTTCTATACCTGTTTCTTGCCCTGGACATGCAATGCAACATTTAAGATTGCCTTTTATGTGTGTTTTTTTTTTTCAACTCCAGGGAAAGCCTTCCTTTCCTCTGTTTCTTCTCAAGGAGTCCAGAGACATTCTGTTTGTTTTAGTGCAGGTTTTTCTCCCCAGCTCCTGTGATTTGCTCAACTCACCCAGTGTCCCCTTTTTTCTACACTCTTCAGTCCTGGGCCATATCCTGCCTTACAGCAGTTCAATTTTTCTTTTTTCTGTGATGCTTTTCTGCCTCTGCTAACTCTCACATTAGGGTATCCCACCCAGGATGCCAGATGGGCTCAACATTCCAAAAATGCCTACTTTACTGTTTGGGTGCTCCAGCAGTTAGAGACAGGTTGGATGTGAGCACCCCTTGCCAGCAGTTCTGGCGCAGGTCTCTCATTTCCTGGGGGCCTTTTTGTATGGATGGTGCTCACCAGGTTCTGCCCTGGGGCTTTGTGGCCTCTGACCATGTGCTGGATATGCATGGGGTTCTAAGTCAGTGCTGTGCTGGCTCTGTGGTCTGCAATCACAACGGGAGATACTCATGCCAGAGTGCTGCCACTGTGCAACTCTTAAGCTGGGTGGGACCAAGGAGGGTGTCCTGGTTTGAGTTGTTTGTGGACCCCAGAAAATTATGTTCTTAAGCTAACCCACTCCTGTTCATGTAAACCCATTGTGGATGGGGCCTTTTGATTAGATTCAGTTAAGGGACGTTTTGATCAGATCACGTCTGATTAGACCTTTGGTTAAGGACCTTTGATTAGAGTGCTGGGTGCAGGGTGGGTCTTAATCCTATACTGGAGCCCTATATATACTGTGGGGAGGGGATAGGAAAAGCTGCCGCTTTCACCCTGTCCCGTGAGAGAGAACTTCAGGATTGCCTGCAGGCACAGAAACACAGAGAAAGCCCCAGAGGCTGAGGGAGAGGCCGGAGGCTGGAATCAGCAGAGCAGGAGACACATCTCTGATGAGGCCTTGATTTGGACATTCCCATTGCCTTGGAACTGGAAGGTTTTACTCTAATAAATTCCCATTTTAAAAGCCTGCCCATTTCTGGTATTTTGCATTGACAGCATTTAGAAGACTACAACAGAGGGTAAGGGGTCTAGACCAGCAGGTCCATATCACAGATCTCCTACCTTCTTTTTTGTTGTTTTCCCTTTGGCTTCAGCATTTGTGGAGTCCTTCTCCAGTCTCTGCTGTCCTCCAGAGTTCCAAGCAAGGGGGGGGGGGGGTTGTCCTTTTATTAGTTGTTTCTGAGGGGAGACTTTTTGGGATCTGTCTTATGTAGCCATCTTAATGACATTACCGATCAGCCTTACTTGACCTGGGTGAGGACACTGAGGGCCTCTTTGCACCAGCCTTTTGCCCTCACTAGTGAAGCCTTTTGCTCGCCAGTGATTGCAGGTATTACGGTGAGCTGGAGGGGGTAATTTACTTCCCTTTTTTCACCAAGAACCTTGAAAGTGACTCAAACTTTATTATTGCAGTTCAACAGGGATGGAATCAAAATCATCCAAAGATTGAGGGCTAAAAGGCTGGCAATTTTAAAGTAGCAATTTGTGGCACTTTTAAAGTAGCAAAATTCTTCCCAAGCATTGAATTAAATCTGCTGTCACGGTGCAGACCTTCTAAGGGTCCCCTCATGGAGATCTGCTCGGCCTTGCTAATGCATAAGACCCCTTCTGGGGACCATCATTTCCATTCTCAGGCTGGCGTCCTTTCTCAGTTGCTCATGTTTTGGTAGCTCTTTGTCACAGCTTTAACTGTGCCCTTCTGCTGCTGGTTAAGTGCAATAAGTTAGGGTCCAACTACAAAGCCTGGGGGAACAGTCTCTACAGAACTGCCCTCATTTCAGATACCAGCTGCAGGGCCACCCCAACTTCTAATTAGCTGGCCAGGGGTTCTTACCACCACACTGAAGTTCAATAGTTTGCTAGAATGACTTGCAGAACTCATGAAAGTGCTGTGCTCATGATTACAGCAAACAATACAAATCAGAACCAGCCAGAGGAAGAGTTGTATAATGTAAGTTCTGAAAGGGGCTCCAATGCAAAGTTTCTGGTCATTTTCTCCCTGTGGAGTTATGGAAAGCATTATTTCCTCCCAGCCAACATGTGTGACAATATGCACCGAATATTGCCAACCAGGGAAGCTTGCCCAAGCCCTTGCTGCCCTGTGGCTGGTCTTTAGTCTTCAACCCTCCTGGAGATGCTCTAATTCCTTTAATCATCAGTTCCTCCCTGTGACCCTGACCCCTTATCATAAATCACATTGTGAGGCTGTTTGGTAGCCAAAGCCCCCAGGCAAACAAGTATGCTCCTATCAGTTAGGATGCTACAGAGGTCTAGAGATCACCTTCCAGCAGATGAAGGCAAAGTCTAGATATCTCTTTAAGTAAGGTTAATTCTTCACTATACACTAGGGCTGTAGTGTATAGTCCTGAGGCTGCAGCAGCAAAGGAAGACTTTAAAGTAATCTTGTATCCAGATGGTACTTTATTGTTTTAATATGTCTGCTGG
Organism: Dasypus novemcinctus; assembly: GCF_030445035.2. Lineage (NCBI taxonomy): Eukaryota > Metazoa > Chordata > Mammalia > Cingulata > Dasypodidae > Dasypus > Dasypus novemcinctus. Next base: position 7,215,866 of record NC_080699.1, read on the forward strand.
CCTAAATGCACCCAAAAATTTGGAAAACAGTAAAAGATGAATCTGCCAATAGCGTTTTCATGGTCTACCTATGAGGCACATGTCCCCTCTGTTAGACTAATTTTTATTTGATATTATGCTAAAAGGATGTTGACTCCCTTACTAATCTGTAGTGCATTTTTCTGGTCACTGAATCTTGAGGCATTGTATCCATTTGACCCTTCTGGATTACCTTTCTTTAACTCCTGACTGTAGCAGGAAAGACATTCTCAGCCCATTTGTTTTCTGTTTGTTTTTTTCTCTCTCTCTCTCATTGATGATTTTACTCTTCATCAGTTTTTTTTTTCTCTACACCTGCCTTCTTTTTGCTTTGGAAGTCACTATCAGCTATACCCAAACATTGGTCACAGTTTTGGAAATCTCATCAAAGCCATTCAATCATTAAAACATAAGTAAATATATGTATACATGTATTGAACACATATCTTGTGTCACAAAATGTGTCAGGCAATATTTTAACTCATGAGAATACAAGGTAAACAAAATAGACAAAATATTTTCACTTATTTCAGTGGGGCTTGGGGAGACAATAAAGTAAGCAATTCAATAGATAAAATAACTTCAGATTTGAGCAATACATGAAGATAAAATATGGTAAAGAAAAAGCAGGATTCTGTATCAGATGGTAATATGGCTGTCAATGACCTAAACGAAGGATTTAGATGATTCAGTAGGCAGGCTTGACTCTTGTTAAAATGAAAGGCCTGATGGAGAATAGTTATGGATATATAGTTTGGAGCTATATATCCCAGAAAAACATGTTCTGAAACGTAATTCATTCCTGTGGGCAAGTGAGGACCTCTTGTAAGTAGGGCCTGTTGATGAGGTTGCTTCAGTGAAGGTGTGGCGCCCTCAGTCAGGATGCGTCTTAATCCTATTACGGGCTTTTGTCATATTCCTTTATAAGCAAAATGAAATTCAGACAGAGAGGGAGAAAGCCCTGGGAAGCAAGAAACTGAGGGTCAGCGGAACCCAGAAGAAAAGGGAGAGGCCAAGAGAGGCCGCCATGGCAGTGCACATGGCGGAGGAGCCCAGGACCAGCCCCAGAATGGCATAGTCCTTGGGAAGAAAGTACAGCCTTTTAGGTACCTTGATTTGAACTTTTCCTAGCCTCGAAATGAGGAGCCAATAAATTCCCATTGTTTAAGTCACCCCATTGCATGGCATTTGCTTTAGCAATAAGGAAACTAAAACTGTTATTTAACGTGGTACTGAGCCCACGCTTCCTTCCTGTAGTGGTGCGCAGACCCGAGCTTTTCCCATCACCACCCCTGGACCTCCCTTCTCCTTCTCCACATGTGCTGATCATTCTAAGGGGAACATGTGAGTAAATGTCCAAGTTCTGGGTTATGTAACACAGACTTCTTCAGCCTTCCTTAGTGAGGAGTTGAACCTGTGTTTCACAAGCAAACCTCCCTGCCATTAGTCTTCTGCTGTCTTTCCTCTGGACTCCCCGCTTTACAAATCCTCTCATTTGGGATTGCATACTGACCCTTCCCCCTGTTTTATAGTCTTCTTGTCAAAGCTAGGAAGAGTATGAAAAATCCGCTTATCTCTCCATACACATTTTAAATCTAGGGGCATCTGTGGCAATGTTCACTTTCTTTTCAGACTATCCATTAATCAGATTACCACTTTCAGTGGTGTGTGACAAAAACTATTGCAAAATACTCAGACAGGCATGTTCTTGCACGGCTTAAATGCAAAATGACTATTGGATTTTCTAACCCGAAATGTGATTGACAAGAACACAGTGGACTTTTATCTAATTATTGGCAACAGACTGATTTTTCTTCCAAGGCAAAGAGTGATTCTTTTTCATTTGCTGTAGTGCAGCTATCAGAAAATAAGTTAGTAGAAAATTCTACTGCTAAGATAGAGTGATAAATGGTGAGAGAAACCTTAGGACTATCCAAAGGTGGGTTATAAATGAAATAAATAGGCCCACTGCTCTAGGTTTTTTTGTAAGAAGAACACCTGGAAGAGAAGAAGCCTCTTGGAAGTACAATACTAATTAAAAGGGAAATGTTTTCCTGAAATCGAGAAAAAGAGCAAAAGAAATGAATTCAAGCAACACTAATGAAGAGTTTCCTCAGTGGTGGGCATTGTGCAAGGTGCTGAGAACACCAAAATAAATGGTGTGCTGTCCCTGTGCAGTAAGAGCTCGTTAGGGGCTGCTCATTTTACCGGTGCTTGGTACGTGATTCAGTAGTATGCTCGGTCTTGTAAAAGAAAAATGAGGAAACACAGTAGAAAGAGTGAGTCTCTCTGTTTATTGAGGAGGAATCCAGACAGATGTCCCAGATGTTCTATCTAAACTGTGGCTGAAGGGCTGAACTGGAGCTCAACAAGCGGCTGTGGTGAGGGGTAGGCAGTGTTGGAGGAGCATTGCAGGCACAGGACACAGATTTGCAAAGGCTCTGAATCACAGAACAGCCTGGTGCCCTCAGGAGTTCAGAATCGGTTTGGGATTGTTGCCGTAAAAACCCTCAAGACTGGAGAACTAAGCAGCTCGTTGGTGAGCTATGAAGCACAGGCCAGGTTGTGGTGCATCAGATGTTTTAAGTAGAGAAGCTTGGATTTTATTTTCTAGGACTATGATTCTAAATCTTGATTGCATATTAATCATTGGGGATGCTTTAAAAAAAATCCTAGGCCCCATTTACAAAGATTTTTATTTAGTACTTAGGATATGAGGCATGGGCCCCAGTATTTTTAGAAAGCTGCCTAGTGATTTTTATTTTCATTCTTGTTTTGTCTTTTATGAGCATCCAGGGATGGGAACCACTGTTACAGAAATTAGCCAATAAAGGATGTGATTCACTCTGGCCATAGGGTCAAAGAAAGAATTTGGATTTAGGGGTTACGTCTGGAAATAAATGGGACAATTCTATCCCTAGCTACTAATCCATGCTGATTGCTTTGTAGGGGCAAGAACATGCCCTCTCAGGTCTTAGTTCGCTGTGTTAGCAGTTTGCCATGGGCAGCCAACTTACAAGCTCTGAGCCTCCATTCCTACATTGGTGGAATTCCACCCAAAAGCATTGTTGCAAAGTCATATATATGGAGGCATTTTTTTGTTTCTGCAAGTCAAAGTAGACATTGTTCTTGCCTGTCCAATACCATCCCACCCCAGTCAATGACGAGATTCCCATCCACCTCCTACAAAGTTGCATTGATCCTGTTATTTCTGAAGATGACTCCGAGAACTGCTGCCACTGCTGGGCGATGGACAGGAGAGGTTCCAGGAACCTGTTTCCTTCCATGACTCTGTTGGCTTGGTCCTGGAGCCCACCCTACTTCTGGATTTCCCATTTGGTGAGATAATAATTTTCCTTCTTGTTCGGCCAGTTTGATTCTCATCCTAATTGAAATATCAACTGTCTACCAATAAGGAAGAGAACAGTGCAGCAAACACTCACTTGTTGAAAACAGGCTTAATTCTATTCTGAGCCAGAAAAGGTTGAGATGAACAAAGACAGAACTGAAGTATCTGCCTTGGATCTGATTTAGGAATGAAGAACTGAGTTCAGTTAGATGGGAAAAGCCTCAGGGCTATAATGGGACATTAGGGGCGAGGGGGAAACTTAAATCCATTTAATCTTAGTCCCCTGGAGTCAACATGCACTTATCTCCTTGTGATTCTGAATATCCTTAGACTACAGACCTCGAAGACAATCATGTAACACAACGCAAAACACAAGTTTTGAGGTCTTGCTGGCTTAGTTTTTTTGTTTTTTGTTTTTCCTTTTTTTAAATTTTTTTATTTAATTCATTTTTAAAAAAAAATATTACATTCAAAAACATGAGGTCCCATTCAACCCCACCGCCCCCACCCCCCAGTCCCCCCACAGCAACACTGTCTCCCGTCATCATGACACATCCATTGCACCTGGTAAGTACATCTCTGGGCATCGCTGCACCCCATAGTCAATGGTCCACATCATAGCCCACACTCTCCCACGTTCCATCCAGTGGGCCCTGGGGGGATCTACAATGTTCCGTAGTTGTCCGTGAAGCACCACCCAGGACAACTCCAAGTCCCGAAAACGCCTCCCCCTCTCATCTCTTCCTCCCATTCCCCGCACCCAGCAGCCACCATGGCGACCCTTCCCATACCAATGCCACATTTTCTCTGTGGACATTGGATTGGTTGTGTCCATTGCACATCTATGTCAAGTGGGGGCTTAGATTCCACATGGATACTGGATGCAATCCTCCTGCTTTCAGTTGTAGGCACTCTAGGCTCCATGGTGTGGTGGTTGACCTTCTTCAACTCCATGTTAGCTGAGTGGGGTAAGTCCAATAAATCAGAGTGTAGGAGCTGAAGTCTGTTGAGGCTCAGGGCCTGGCTATAATATTGTCAGTCCAGAGATTCAAATCCCCTAAATATATCTTAAACCCCAATACCAACTACAATTCCAGTAAAATATCATGAAAGTCTTGTGAAAAGAGATCCCATCTGAGTCCAGTTCCATCATGCAGAAACACCAGCTCCAAAGAAGGGCCATCTGATATGGCAGTGAACCCCATCTGCCATGACCATAGAACCCTCGGGCCTCTTTATCCCTCAAAAGAACCAATACCTGAGGTTGTATCTACTTTATCTGTCTCTGAGACTCTGCTCAGGTGTGCATAAGGGGAATCCTTCTGACAACCTCCAGACTCTTTTTTAGAGACTCGTAGCCATATAAACTCATTTCTCCTTTCCATTTCCCCCTTACATTAGGTCAAACAGCATTTTAAAGTCATGTTATTATATGTAGACAGGGATATTCTGCTGATCCGCATTGAACCTTTAATTCAAGGTCATTTTCTAGTTGCATCTTCAGCTGGTATTTGGTAGTGATCCCTCGATGCCAGGGAGGCTCATCCCCGGGTGTCATGTCCCACGCTGGGGGGAATGCACTGCATCTACATGCTGAGTTTGGCTTCGAGACTGGCCACATATGGCCACATTTGAGTAACATGAAGGCTGTCAGGAGGAAGCTGGCTTAGTTTTTAACTCTATTGCTGTCTGTGTGACATCTGGCAGATTACTTAACCTCTCTGAGCCTCGTTTTCCTTAACCATAGCATGAAGAAAATACTACCTACTTAAAAAGGTCTTTTGTGGGTATTAAATGAGGTTCTAGTGAAGCACTTAGTACATTACAGGGTACATAGTCAGGATTACAAGTGTGTTGCTGAGAATAGCTGTTTGTTGAATACTTAAACTGAGAGAAAGGGGCCCTGTTTGACAGTGAGTCCTTTCAGAGATGTATCTAAACAGACTTAGCCACCAGAAGAAATGAGAGAGAGCACGACTTTTCCCCTCCCTTTAAAAACCCTAAGTAGTTAAATGTAGGAGTGTTTTTTAGGTCAGTGTCCAATTTCCACAGAGAGATTAGGAATACTACTGTTTATATAAAGAACAGAGAAAAGGGCAATAAGAAGCATGATAGCTTCATGCAGGAAAAATTTAGTGCATACTTAAAATGCATAAATGATTACCTTTCAGCTTGATTTTTGGCCTATTTCCTTAGACCAACCGCTTGAATTTCAGGAATTAAGGACGTATTTCATAGTGATGAATGTCCCACGTGTTCAAGAGATGCTCAGACTCTGAGAATTCAAAGATAGAGAAAAGAGATTTCCCTGGGAAACTGGAACATAATTTTCCTTAAGAGAAAATGGCAAAACTGTAAAATTTGAAAGGACATTAAGGCAGAGAATCAAAAGAAATATAAGGAAGACTCTGGGATGCAACAGAGCTTCAAATCAAATGGAAACAAAGTTTCATAAATGAAAAAGCCTGGGAAGAGGATACTGATGGACTGCTAAAAGGAAAAGATGAAATAGCAAATTTAAGGAAAGAGCTGCTGCTTTTTGCAGCCGTTCCCAACCTTCTTTTTCATTGTCATCAGAAATCTAATCTGGTCAAAATCCAGACTCAATTTTATTTTGGGGTCATTCTGCTCTGCCAGCTCTACAGAGAGCCTTGAATGAAGTTAGAGCTGTTCTGTGGGCCTGCCGGTGCTGTGCTGTGGGCAGGGCCCTGAGGAAACTCTGTCCAACTTCTGCTAAATGTGGTCTTAACTGCACTCCACAGCACAAGGAATCTCATGTTGTAAAAATGGGAGGAACTGGTCTGGTAGTTTGTCTTTCAAATGGAAAGCAAACGTAAAATACAAAAATTCAAAATGATACATTTGTTAATTTTATGATTACAGCTTGGGCTATGCTTTTTATACTGCTATCCTTTTAAAAATAGCATTTCCCTTGTTGGCATAAAGTTCAGACATTCTTTAGTAGAACAATCATAAATTTTAGAACAATAGCATTTTCATTTGGTTATCTCTCAGAAGATGGCATGATTAAGACAAGTATCTACGGCATGATTGATTTTTTAGCAAAAGAAGCTGATATGATCTAGCAAGGGTAATTTTTTTTAGCAGCGTATTTTTTTTGTATTTGTGTATTTCATGAACTTACAAGTAATACAGATCAGAAATTCCTATAGTCGCCAAATATCTAAATGATGGAGTTCAATTCCTTCATTTTACTAGTGAGGAAAAAGACCCAGAGGGGAAAAAATACTTTCACAGGGTCATACAAGATAGTGAGGTGATGGCTCACATCGTCTAATGCTTAAAGAGCTTTCCAAAATCAAGTTTACCTTGGTCATCCCAGTATGCCTGGTTATTTCCTAGACACGAGCTAGGCATTTAGCTTAAAATTTATTATTTCATTAACTCCTTTTTCACTAAAAAGGAATGTTTAATCTAAATTTGCATCAGTTGATTATGAAATAAGAGAGTGGGACCAAAACTTAGCTGTGTTCTGGAAGTCTCATCAGTCGTTCTCAATTTTTGATTAACCCAGCTAAGTTTAACACACACAAAGTCAAACTTTCTTTTTCTAGAATTCTAACATAAGAGAATTATTATTTTATTTGGACTATTCTCTAAAAAGGGAAATTTGAGGGGTAGTTATTAGGTTGAAACTCAGTCATGTGCATGTGAGCGCTCTACATTTTAATGAGTGAACTCCCCACTCCCACCCCTACCAACCATAGCTGAATCATCTCTCTCTGTTGGGGAATGAGAATTGAAAGCAATGATTGCAGACTATTGAAAATTCCCCAGTGAGATTTGGTCTCATAGCAGAGACCACAGAGTAGATGGGGGATTTGGGGCACCTGGACACAAGGAAAGAACGAACTTTAGGAACAGGAGAGGGGCAGCTTGGTACCTTTAACAGTCTTACAGAAATGGTCCTTAAAACTCTCGTCCTAATAAATTAGACTCCAACGTTCCTTTTAAGCCATCCAGGTGAATAGTTTTCTAACACTACGAGATTCCAGTAGCATCACTTATTTCCCAAGGGTAGGGTCAGTTGAGATGAAGCCCTAGTGAGCTGGCCAGGAAGAGTAGCATCTTCAAGGGATTGGGTCCCAGGTTTTGGTGATAGAGAAAGGATGTTCTCCCCTTAAAGTGGGGTCCTTCTGGGAGGTGAGTAGGAGCCAAGACAGCTTATATCATGCTGACCCCACTCTGGCATTTTCAGGAGAAGCTGATACAACAGGAGTCTTTTCCCCTTTTGTGATGGTTAGGAGAATGCATCAAATCAAGCAAGCACTGGGCTAAGTGTAATACAAGGACATTTCATGGACTTTAATCACCAGTGAGTTAACTGCGTAGATGGCTGGTTACATCTACAATCTGCTGAGGACATGGCTGTCAGCAGCGAATGATGTCTCATCCAATCAGTGGAAGGCCTTAAAAGGGGAAGTGGTTTCATCATTCAGGGAGAGAATTCCCATCTCTGCTTCAGACAGCAGCATCTCAAGGATGTTCATTGGAGCCCGTGGTTTGCAGCCTCCCCTGTGGAATTTGGACTTTTGCAACCCCACAGTCATGAGACAATTTTATAAAATCTCATACTATTTACAGATACCTCCTGTCTGTTCTGTTTCCCTCGAGAATCCTGACAATACACTTTTATAGCCCAATTTAAAGGCAGGAGAAATGATGCCCTGGCCAGAGGGTCTTGGAAGACATGTCATGTCATCTATGCAAGGAAGAAGGGGAAGAGGGCTGTGTGGTAGATTCAGCGACGAACCTCAACAAAGACAGGTTCATAATCCTAATCCACATTCCTGTGGGTGTGGACCCATTTATAAATAGGACCTTTGGAAGATGTTTTTGTTACTTAAGAGATGGCCCAAGTGAACAAGGATTGCCCTCAATCCACATTACTGGAGGCCTTATAAAAAGCCAGAGGAGCTCAAAGATGGAAGTTGGCAGATCCTTGAAAAGCAAACACAAAGAGAGAGAGCTCTCCATGTGACAAGAGGTAGAGGTATCAGCCAAAGAACCCAGGGATTGCGGCAAGCATGGAGAGAAGCATGGCCTTTGGGACTTCTGGTCTCTGAAACTAGGAGCCAATAAATTCTTGTTGTTTAAGCCAGCCTGTTGTGTGGTGTTTGTTATAGCTGCCTGGGAAATGAAGGCGGGCTGAACAGCACATTTGTGTCTCCCTAGCATCCATTCCCAAATCACCTCTCAGCTTCTTTCCCCAAACGCTGTTGTCTCAGACTACCCAATTCTCTTAGGGTTTCCTCTAAACTCTTCAAGCTCCTTCCTTCCTCCAAACCTTGAACCCACTGGCTCCTCCACTGGGATTTCCCTTTCTCCAACTTCATCTGCTTGCTCTTTTTAGGCTGAATTACCACTTTTCCTGACTGCCCTTTCTAGAAAATGTCTTCCCCACTGTTTTCCTTCCCAGCCCCTTCTAATTTCTTGAGTGACTTAAAGGAAATAATTCCAGGTTCTAATGTTTACTTGTTTATTCGTTGTCCCCTCCCTTTCACTAGAATGTGAGCTATGTGTACCACAGGCTGTGTCTTGCTTACTGCTGTTTCTGAAGCACCATCCACCTAACTGTATGTCTTCCACTGCAGATGGTGGGCAGGTTTTCAAGAGTTGAGGCTCTCGGTCCTGGCAATGGCCCGGCTGCCATCTTGCCGTGGAAGCCGAGGGGCAGGGTTTGTGGACTCGCTCTGACAGGGGGGCGCTCCATCACAGCATGAGGCAGAGAGAAGCAGGGAGCTGGTGTCAGCGGGAGAAGCTGGCATTTGCCTCAGGAAAGAGCTCTATCTCTTTTTCATCGGTTGCAGGCGTCCTTTGTTGAGGCTCCAGAATTCTGCGTTGTGGGGCGTGAGGAACTTGAGCCTGAACAGCTTGAGGGAAAAGTGGTTTGGTCAGACTCTATCTGCTGATTATTATTTCCAGAAAACCAAACAAGCAGGAAACCTTGTATAGCCAGTGTGAAAGCTGCAATTTCAGTAATGACTGTACCAAGACTGTGATCTTTCTGAAGGAAGGCACACTGCCTCATTCACCCCTGTAATAGAAAGCCGGGCACGGACATCACGCCGTCCGTGGTTGAAGAAGCACCAACTACTCCCAGTGAAGCCCCTCCAGTGTGGTAAGATGCCAAGAGAACCCGCGTAGCCAGAGCAATAAGATGCTGCTTAAGTCTGGGTGTAACTTACATGACTATTACTAAGTTAATAGCCAATTTAGCACCCCGCTTTCCTTTCTTCTTCACCGTCATTGGAATTGAGCGATGATGGAGAACAAAGTAGGGGAGAAGACAATTTATGAAGTGCTTCCTATGAAGCAAGCCTCGTTCCACATGCGTTCCCTAGAGTTTGTGGTGAGAATTACTTGGAATAGCTTACAGGGTAGGGATAATTTTTACTGTGCTGTAAGAAGAATAATTGGGATTAAGAGTACTTGTGCAGCTTGCTTATAATCAAAAAACTAGAAAGTGACTTATTTGAGAAAAAGTCAGGTATGTTTGACTTAGAAAAAAATGTCCATTTCTATTACCAGATAGCTTTCGGGAAAATGATCTGAGAAAATGAAGAAATTATCTCATACAAGTAGACTCCTGGTGCTCTCCTCCAGAAAGGTTTCCATTTTAAAAGGGAGGGGCAGGAAGAGGACGATCCTTAGGCCAAGCAAGTCGCTGTAAGAACAGAATCCTGGGCATTCACTCTTTGTGCTGGTAGATTTGGGGGCACTTCCCAAGGGCCAGCCCTCATTCCTTTCCAACCCCTCCATTTTGCCATCTTACTTCCCTATATTTCTAGTGCATTTGAAGACTCACTGGCAGTATCCAGTTTCTTGAAAGGGTTTTAAATAGCATAAGTTTTGGTTCCTTCTGAGAATGCAAACTGCCTCTGCAGCTGCAAGTTCATTTTCGTCATGCGGTTGTGCACGATAAGCTTGCCAGATGCTTTCCTCTCCTCTGTTTATCCCTCGCGGAGGATCAGAGTGACAAACTATTGCTCCATGCTGCCAAAGTCCATGTCAAAGTGTCTTGCTTTAAACTCAATTATGCAACCCAACTAGGATTTCTAAAAAGACCAGGACACAGACATACCCGTTGGAGTTCTTCTCTATTCGGTTACCACAGGCGTCTCTGGGAGTCCACTCCACGGTATTACCATTAGCTCGACCGCTTCCACATCCTGGGATAACAGGAACATACCCTAAACATCTCGGTGTTTCCACATCCACAGCCATTATCTATTTATTTCCACAAAGTCCTCTGGGGCAGGCGTTGCTCTACGCTTTGTATGGGTGAAACGAGGGACTTAGAGGAAGGGGAAGTAGCGACTCCTGTTAGTTGGGGGCAGGAGAACCTGGTGGTGGAGAGCACAGGCTTTGGGACCCGACAGCGCTCCTTCCAAATTGTGCCTCCTTCCACTCAGCCGGCAGACCAGGGGCAAGTTTCTTATCGACGCTCTGCTTTCGTGGAAATAACGATACCAGTTGTCGCTCTCTTAAGAGTGTGAGGCTCTTAAACATTATCGGTGGAGATTAACGAGGACCACTTGGCTACCTCCAGGTGTCTCCTTCTCTCCAGCTCATTTCAGCTGCAGGAGGGCAGTCCTGCCGCAGTCACTAGCCGAGGCCAGCCACGGGCAAGAGCGCCGCGCCCTCTCCCGGGCTGCCTGGGACAGACGTCTGGGTTCTTGTTGCAGAAAACACTGGCAAGCACTCTGCTGTTGTTCACCGAAGCTGCATTTCCAAGGGAGAATGCCCCTCATTTTGTCTCTAAGCGTAGATCAAGAAGAGCACAACTTCCCATACTGACGGCTGCAAAAGCAAGATGTTGGATTCCCGCTGCCTGCTAAGAAAGAGATATTCCCGAAGCAGGCCAGGCCCTCTGGAAGTTCCTTTGAAAATGCTTAAATAAATATTTTCTCTGCAAAGAGTAAATCCTCAACCAAGTACAAAAGCAAGGAGACTGGGCTCCTTGGAAAAGGCTGCCATGAGAAGCAAGATGTCATGGCAGTGGGCAGGCAGGGGGCGGGGACCAGGGAAGGGGCGCCTGGAGCAGGGGCGAGGCGCAGAGGGGCAGAGGGTGGAAGGTCCCTAAGGCACCCACGCGGAGGCAGGGAGGGAGGACGGGGAGAGGCAGGGAGGGGGCGAGCTGTGGTGGAGGGTCGCGGTCTGACGGCTTGGGTGCTACCTGCCCAGGAGTGGGGAGTGACTCGAGCCCATGGTCAGCTCCTGTCTCAAATACTAGCTCAACCACGGCTCAAATTCACAGGAAAGTTCAAGAGTGTTAGGACTTCAAGACCCTGTGTGGGCTGCTTGCCAACCAGGAATGCAGCAGCCTTGCCAAGGGATGAGCTGCCCCTGCCTGGAAGGAGGGGAGAGCAGCTCTTTATTCTTCCTTTCTCCCACAGCAAAACGGGAGGCCGTGGAGACCTCATCTCCAGGGCATCGTGACCCTTCCCGTCCCAGGCTGGCCCCGGAAATGGGGCAGAATCTGCCACTCAGGCTGTATATCTAGTTTGGGAGGTTGTTTTGTGTTCTTGCTTCTAGCAAATGCTATGCTGCATCCGTGTGCATTTCTTTTAAACTTTTCCTGGTCTAAGATTTGACTAAATGCAAACATTTGGTTTTGAGATGAAGAGAGAGATTCTGAAAGGTGAAATCTGGAGTCGGGCATTTCCTTGTTTAATTACTCAGTATCTTCTTCAGGGACTTCTCAACAACCATATATATAGGATCAAGTTTAATTCCTCTTCTGAATGCCATCTTAAATCATAGTCAAAACTAAAAATGGCTAAAGCATTCTGAGAGGCATAATGTATTTAGGTTCTATAATGACTTGTCAAATGTTAACTTTATTGACAATGAAGCTCCATTTATATCAAAAGCAATTGAAAGTTTAGTAAGATGGTGCCTGAATTAAAGTTTGACTAAAGCAAACAATTCAATTAAAAATAATTAGGGCTCTCATTTCTATTTTGAAATAAAAGGTAACACGTGATAAAGAAATGAAGGACTCTCAGACGATGAGATAGGACGTTACAGCCTGCCCTTCACCCTGCCGCATCACCCACACTCTATGTTGATGTAAATAGTACAATCCCCCCTTTGGGAATTGTTTTAAAGATGAAGACTATCCTGAGAGTCGTATTTTATTTCTGAGGGGAAACAAAAGAAAATACAACTTCCGTTTTTGAAGTCATGTTATTGTAGACATTGTGAGCTATAATGAAAGCTTAAATTACTAACTGGACTCTCTCCCGCCCTGTCTGCAGGAGGTTTATCTGGGCACACCAGCAGGCAGTTTTGATTTTCTGCATGTGTTACTAATGGCAGCAACTGGAGTGGGGCACCTGAGTAAAATGAGAAGTAGCGATACTAGCCCTTGAAAGTCACCACTAAAGCAGTACCTCACGCAGCCAGTTAGGTTTAGCTAAATTACAATGTCTTTCCAAAGCTATCCTGCATCAGCATTCAGATTCAACAAGAGCTTCCCAAGACTTGTTATGTGCTAAGGATTGGGTTCCGGCTCTTACCTTTTAGCCATGAAACTTTGTGCATGTCAACTGACCTGTCTTCGTCAAGGGTTTTGTTGTTTTCCTTATCCCTCTGTACTGCAAAATCACACACAGACAAAAGCAGAGCTTCTCAGCCTGGGGCATCTTGCCGCAGGTGGCACACTTAGGCTTGTCTGGAGACAATTTTGGTGATCACAAGGAGTGTTCTGCTGGCATCTAGTGGATGGAGGCAAACGATGCTGCTAAATGTCTTTTAGTGCACAGGAAATCATCACAGCAAAGAATTTTTTGGTACAAGATGTCCATAGGGCTGAGGTAGAGAAAACCTGAACAAGAAGAAGAAATTGAGTGGGTAAATCATGGAAGATAAGCTTAAATTGACAGTAACATGAGTTCAATTAAAAGAATAGAAATATGTTTAAACTCTATCCTCTTTCAATCCATCCATTCTTTTGACAATCCAAAGATTTTTTTTCAGGAGTAGTGAATGCAGATTTCCATTTACTCAATATTTATTAAACATTGGTTATGTGCCATACACTATCCATGAAGACATAAAATTAAGACGTAATTGCTATCTTTTGGAAATTCATACTGCAATGAGGGGAGACTGACTAAAATGCAATCATTTTTCTATAATGTGTAGAGGTCCCACATGAAAAGTCATGCAGCTCATTCTGGAATAGTCAGAAAAGGCTTTCGGTTTTGAAAATTTGGAAAAAAACACAGTTTGAATATTTAGGAAGTTTGACTCCAGTTTGAGATTGTGGTAGAATCTCAGTCTACTGGATTCAATGTGCTTTGTCATTATATACTTTCTGGTATGCTTTTAAAGTCCCAGAATTCACTTCAAATTCATTCCTATGGGATTGTGCTTTTATCAAGCATGGGTAGACTAAAAGATGTTTTCTACATCCTCGGTGAACAGGATCATAAGTCTGATCTAATAGTCTTTTTCAGTGGAAAATGGCCACCCCAATGTCACCCCACACCAGGTGAGTTATTAGAATTTCCAGCCACGCATTCACCATGGTCCTTTTAATGAAAATCAAGACTTGTGGTCTTTTTTATTCAAATCTCTTTATGTCCTTAGCCATTTTTACATCTAGATAATTTTTATAACTTTTATTTCTAAGTAGCAACATCCAGAAAATAAGTAAGCATTTCTCCAATGCTATTTGGGGATAAATATGTGTTGAATGAATTGATGAACAGTTCACAGAATACTTAGTATGTGACAGATATGCGAGGCCCTGAGGCCATGGAGAAACTTAAGGGGCCCGGACAAGTGAAAGAATGATTATGAATGAGTCTGTGGCTCAGCCCAATTAATTTCACTCTCCAAGGCATCTTGGTTTGGATGACAAATTATATGGTCCCCCTAGACAAAAGGAAGTTTGTTTGTGAAATCCGTGCAGCATTATCAAGGATTTGGCTTACGTGTTGGGAACAGGCGAGTGGCGGAAGTCACGGCGAAGGTTTAGGAGGCTCTCATGCCTTCCTGGGGCTTCAGCAGCAAAGGACCACACTGGGTCTCCTGACACGACGGGAAGTGACTGTCCGGAGGGAGAAGTCTGAAATCAAGGTATCAGTAGGGCCATGCTGCCCCAATGTGCCTGGGACGAATCTGTCCCGTGCCTCTCTGCTGGCCTCCCATGGTTTCCCGGCAACCCCTGGGATTCTGGCTCGCCTCCGTTGTCCCAGGGCGCTCCCCCGTGTCTGTCTGACTGGGTCCAGTCTCCCCTTCTTCTAAGGACACGAGTCATACTGGGTTAGGGCTGACCCTAGCCCAGTTTGGCCTCATCTTCACTAATCATGTCTTCCAATAGGGTCACATTCATAGGAACAGGAGTTAGGATTGGGAGATACTTTGGAGGGGGGGACATGAAACTCAACCCATAACAGAGGTAGAGAGGGGGTTGGCAAGAAGAAGTTTCCCTGGTCTCCACCTTCGTGGAGAAAATTAAAGCCAACAGGTGGTATCTCCTTTCGCGCTCACCCTCCAGGCCCGGCAGCTGAGAGGCAGGTGGATACAGGCCCCGGGAGGGAGAAGGAAGAAGGGTGGCTGGGGGCGGAGGCGCCAACTGCAGCACATGCCCAGGAGGCTTTGGTCAGGCCAGGGGCGGCACTGTGGCCCAGGCTGTGTGTTAAAGGAGCCCACGTCTTACAGGGGCTTTACGGCTTGGTAGGTCTGTTGGAACCCAGATCACAGCGGGCAGTTTTGGATGCACGGTCGCTTGGTGCCCCATGGCCAAGGGTTCCATCTCTACCAGGGCCTAGAAACTCACCAGGAATTGTTTCCCAAGAGCTATGTTACTGCCCCCTGTAGAAGGCCTTGCCTTGCTCTGCAAGGCTAAGGCTCAGCAGTGTCACCCCCCCACAAGCTGCACTGAATCTTTTTCCATCACTGGCCAAACGGCACTACCAGTGTCAGGAGGATTGCATGGCCAATGCACAGGGTGCTGGCTGCAGGGCTTGAGCCAGTGTCGGGTGGATTGCATGGCCAATGCGCAGGGTGCTGGCTGCAGGGCTTGAGCCAGTGTCGGGTGGATTGCATGGCCAATGCGCAGGGTGCTGGCTGCAGGGCTTGAGCCAGTGTCGGGTGGATTGCATGGCCAATGCGCAGGGTGCTGGCTGCAGGGCTTGAGCCAGTGTCGGGTGGATTGCATGGCCAATGCGCAGGGTGCTGGCTGCAGGGCTTGAGCCAGTGTCGGGTGGAATGCATGGCCAATGCGCAGGGTGCTGGCTGCAGGGCTTGAGCCAGTGTCGAGTGGAATACACGCCGATGCAGCCTGGATCTGCTGCAGTCCCCTGGCACTGGGGGCCTCTCTCAAAGCTGACAGCCTTCACTGTCACCTGGTTCGTGGGCCACATCGGTTCTCGCTGGGGTGGAATATGGTGCCTCCAACATGTTCCCAGACAGCCTGGGGTGCAGGCTGACCCCATGAGCAAGGCCTCCTCAGTGCCAGCTCCTGGCCAGACCTGTGGCTCGTCCTCCGCCGTAGTCGGCCACCCCTGCAGGATCCGCGGAGTGAGCTGTGGGCGAGGGGGAACCCTGGCCTGCAGGGCTCGAGTCACAGAGCTGGGCACGGCCGGCAGAAGCAGGGAGGGCAGCCCGCACCCCCGCTGAGCCGGCAGGTGCCGGCCTCGGGCTTGCAGCACTGGCCGCTGGCTCTCTCGTGGCCCTCAGGCTCGGGCTCAAGTGGGCATCCTTCAGTTTTGAAACATCCCATGGCTGGGGGGCCAAGACCAGCCCCAGGGCCCGAGCGGACGAGTAGGGGCCCTGCCGCCTCCCTGGGACTCTGGGGTCCCACGTGCAGCATCCTAAAAAGGCTCTGCAGGTTTCCTCCACGCGACACCGAGGCATTGTCTCAACGGTCACTCGTGTCCTCCTCACTCCCTGCCCCCTCAGAGGACCGTTGGGATTTATCCCCAAGCAGGAGCTCACTTCTGGGATAAAGCAGGCCTCCCTGTCGCTGCTGGGCTCTTTCTGCCCTATCCCCCGCCTCGAGTGAGCCGCTCGGCCCTCCTGGAGGGGTGGGACGCCCTGACTTTCCTCCTGGCTGTTTTGTGGTTTGTTTTATTTTTTCCTGGAGAGGTGGCCGTGTAGACGAGACTGGCCTGTCCCAGGCAGGCGGGGAGAGGGTCTGCATAGAGCAGGCTGGCAGGGGGCAGTGAAGAAGGGATGGAGGAGTGGGGTCAGAAGAGAGGGCGCGTTCAGGACAGCTCCAGGGAGCCCGGGCCCTGCCGATCTGGGTGCCCTCTCTCACCGGGCACCCACCTGCAGCTTCGCCGGTCCCCTCCTAAGGGACGCGTCGGCACTGCCGGCCTCCCGGGACAAGGACACTCCTCGAATCCATTTCCCAGCATTTTCTTTTTATGTGCAAAGGAAATAAATGGAAGATCACATAATTCTGTAGGGGAAAAAAATAAGGAAATGAAATTCGACTCCCGGGCCCTCAGGTCATAATGGGGCCGGGGAGGGCCCCCTCCTGGAGGCAGAGGGGGGCGGCCCAGGGCTGGGCAGAGTAGGGGCGCTGCCCCGTGACCTGGCAGGCAGGGTGCTGGGAGGAATGCCGGCCTAAGTGTGGGAGACCAGTCCTTTCACCAGTCCCTCTCGTGCAGGCAGGCTCCAGGCGGGGCAAGCTGGGATGGTTGCTGGAAAGCCATGTGCCTCCCTACGGGGCTCTCCTCTCCATGAGCTGGGGCATGTTCTCCGCTTCCTCTCATCCTACAGCCAGAGAGCATCTCCCTCATCTGTACTGCATCTGAGCTCTTGTGCGGGGCTCTGTGGTCACAACTGCCACCCCGTTTGGTGACAGGTCCATCTTCTGCATGAAGCGAGTGCAGAGGAGCATGTCCTGTTCATCTCGCAGTGTCAGACCCTTAATGAACTCAACCGACGCTTGCTAGACTTGATTGATTTGCAGGTGTCCACGGGGGGAGCAGAGAGGGGAAAGACGGAGAGGTGTACAGCCTACCTTCTTGTTATTCTCAGAAGGACACGAAGGAAAGACTGCTTAGAAGCACTCAATTTCATTTTCCCACCTGCAGCCGGAGAGCCGCTAGCCCGGGTGAGGTTTGCACAGACTCTCAAACGCTGGCTGCGCGCCCTGCCTCCTTCACAGCTCAGACTGAGAGCCGAGGCGCTGTGCGCCACAGTCACAGCCCGAACGAGCCAATCGGGGTTTGTCCCGGTCGCCAGCTGCTCCTTGTCCTTGTCAGACAGAAAAATAGATGCATGACCTATAGCTGTCACAAATTGCAGTGCTCATGCCACCTAGAAGAGCACAAGCCGTTCTTGCTGCTTCTCAACAGTCGATGAACCTGGATGTGGAACAGGCAGTAGGGCATCTTTTGCTGTGCTTTCCCCTTCCTGGCTCATCCTCCCCGCACCTCTGCGGGAAGGCCTCTGGGCCGATTTCTTTTTCTGCGTTAATTAAGGCAGGGGACAGCCACGGCCGCTGGTGGGGGTGATCACATGCAAGCAAATTGTGTCATTAATGTCTTCCCCTCAAACTGTCCCATGCCCAGCTTGCCACGGCTCTGCTTCATCCATTACTCCTAATTAGACTTTGCACCTACGCACTCAATCCGCCGCGTGTTTATGAAGCGTCGGCCGGGAGTGTGAGTCTGTGACCACAAGCCTGGCAGGGACAGGACAGAGCTGACCGTGGGCTGTGCTTGACCTCCAGCAGGAGCCAGCTGAAAACCACGGGGAGCTGGGGAGCGGGGGAGCTAGTGGTCGCCCCGTTGCTGCTGGGGGTCGTTAAGTGGAGATGCCATCCATTCGTTCTTTCCCTCATCCGGTATCTATTAGGCGCTCACTGTGGACTGCAGCCCCCCCGCTGCTGCTCTAGTCCCCTGCCCAGTGAGGAGGTGGGAGGAGAACGTGGAAGTGGTGGCGGTGGTGGTTTGGGACACGGTTATCTCAAAGTTTAAACCCTGATTCTTCTGTCAGAACTGGGCCAAACTGCTTGTTTATAGACTCATCCTCTCAGCCTAAAAGAAGAAACCAGCTCTTCCAAGAGAAGCAGCACGAGTTATTGTTTTTCCATTGGGGTCTCATTCAGTCATTTCCTAACATTTTATATCTAGGGAATTTTAAAAATCTTTTCGAAGACAATGTTTCCAAGTTATCTTTATACATAAAACTCAGCTCCCCCTTAGCTTATAGGAAAACTTCCGCATGGATCTCCTAAATCTCAGGAAAAGCAGGCACAGGGGTCTTTTAACCACCGGAGTTTGTGGCCCTCTCTCCCTGGGGCGAGGGAGGCGGACTCCGGGAGGGCACGTCCGCATCTCCAGGAAGGGGCAAGAGCGCCCTCTCGCGGCCCGCCTGCGCCCAGGTGCCCTTGCCCGGCTGCCTGAAAGACAGTTTGTTCTTACCTAACTTCCCTGCTCCTAGGCAGGAGCAGCTTGACCTGAGTCTGGTGATTGCTTCAGCTCTCTTCCTCTTGGAGACAGTCTCTTCTTCTACTATTATATGCTTCTGCACAAAAAGTTCTGGCCTTGGCATTAAAAGAGCTGGGATAAGAATCCTGGTCTCAAGCAAGAAAATGGTTGCCACTTCTTTTCTCTAAGTCTTAACATGTGGACTCTGGAGAAAATAAACTGAAATATGACAAAGTACACCCAGAGAAAAAGAGGGCCCATTAAATTAGCATCCTGTAAGCTCACCCATTTTGCTCTTACTCTGGTGATCAGAAATTGTACTTTAAGAATAGTCAGATGGGTTCTAAACAGTCCAAACATATAAAAGAACTAGAGTGGTTCAGTGATTCTTAACAAATCCTTTAGTCATCTTCATAAAGCATTATGAGGTAAATTCTCTGCTAGGAGAATTAAAGAAAACTTGCTCTATGCATTTATCAGAGCCTTCTGTGTATATGCACACACACAGAGACACACACACCTTTGTTCAGTTGCATGTCTCAGGCTCCGAGTGCTTTCTAAAGAGCTGGTGATTGTTTTAACCCACATGATGCAGAGAATAGAAGACGATTCAGCAAAACTAAGGGTCTCACCAGAGAAGACCATCCTTTGTGTCTGTTTCTTGCTTGGGGGCCTTATGAAACCAACCAAAAAGCTATTTTGCTTTTATTAACTCTGGACATGGCAGTGCAAAGTGGGGCATCTCTTTGAGACCTGAGCACGTGTAAACCGCTGGCTGTCACAGTCCCGAGGGACCAGCTTTCTCCATGGCTGTGATAATATGTGGGGTGAGTTGTTTTTCTTCTCAAAGAGGGAACTGAAGTGGGAGCTGAAAATTCAATGCAGGTGTCACCACTAAACATGGAGCTCCCGCCCTCCAGCCGTGAAAGCAACCCCAGCAACCACACCACGTGTGTGAACTGCCTTTTGCTGTATTCCTTTCACATTAGTGTAGTTTCAAACACAGCTGTGTTCAAATCCTGATTCTACCGCTCACTAGCTCTGTGGCTTTGGGCAAATTCCTTGATCTGTGCTTGAATGTTCTCATCTCTGCCAGAATAGTATCTACTTCACAGGTTGTCGTGAAGATGACATGAAATATTGCAGATTGTTGACCTAGCACAGAATCTAGCATTTATGTACACATAATAAATGATAGCTATTGCTGACTTATATTACTAAATCTTCTACAAATTATAAGGATTTTTATCATTTAGAAATTATTATTCGTAGATGGCTGCATGTTATATTTGAATACGTTTACTTGCAAAACTCAAGTATCACAGCCCAGTCCCATCATTGGGGGAGGGAAGATAATGTGGCAGAATAACTGCATGTGGCTGTGCACAAGCCAAGGCCATAACGCATCCACTGTTGAGACAGTCTTCAGGGCCCCATTCAGACTCCACAGTTATGAGCAGCGCTAGGAAGTCACACAAGTGACCTAGTCACAGGGCCGCCTGGCAGATTGCTCCAGAGGCTGGAGCCCACGCTGCTCTTGGCCAGCCACTCCACGCTGGGAGGCGGCCCAGCCGGCTGAAGCACGGCACGCGCTGCTCCTCTCTGCCGCGGAGCGACTGGGAGCATGGCTTCTGCTGGCCCTGCTGGTTTCAGTTACAAAGCACTCTTCTTTTGCCCTGAAACGCTGACTCCAGTCAGTCAGATTTTGAAGAAAAAGAAGAGATTCTTCATTTCTTCTTCTTTTTAAATCAATTCTCTTGGCCTGTAATTTCTGAGGCAAGCACTATGCTGTTTTAATTGCCATTTCTTGGCAGAAATGGGTGGAGTGGGAAGCATGGAAGCTTCTGGTTAAGCACCCGCCGGGCAACCTGGTAACTGTGTCAGCACCAATTTCTCATAGGTATTTATTTATTTATTTATTTATTTTTAAAGATTTATTTTTTATTTATTTCTCTCCCTCCCTACCCCCCCAGTTGTCTGTTCTCTGTGTCCATTTGCTGCGTGTTCTTTTGTCCACTTCTGTTGTTGTCAGTGGCATGGAAACCTGTGTTTCTTTTTGTTGCGTCATCTTGCTGTGTCAGCTCTTCGTGTGTGTGGCACCATTCCTGGGCAGGCTGCACTTTCTTTTGCGCTGGGCGGCTCGCCTTAAGGGGCGCACTCCTTGCATGTGGGGCTCCCCTGCGTGGAAGGCACCCTTGCATGGCACAGCACTCCTTGCACACATCAGCACTGCGCGTGGGCCAGCTTCACTGCGCATGGGCCAGCTGCACACGGGTCAAGGAGGCCTGGGGTTTGAACTGTGGACCTCCCATGTGGTAGACGGACGCCCTAGCCACTGGGCCAAGTCCACTTTAGATACCCCAAGGTTGGTGCCGGTTTCGTGGCAAT
Organism: Dasypus novemcinctus; assembly: GCF_030445035.2. Taxonomy (NCBI): domain Eukaryota; kingdom Metazoa; phylum Chordata; class Mammalia; order Cingulata; family Dasypodidae; genus Dasypus; species Dasypus novemcinctus. The sequence goes on from NC_080699.1 coordinate 7,237,043, forward strand.
CTAGATGCAAAAGAGCCTGTTGGGTCAACGTGAAGACAGGGTGGGGGGAAGGGGGAGAGGGAGTCTGCTGTAGGCTAGCAGAAATGAGGGGCAGCTCAGAGCGCTGCTGTGCTCTGGCCTGACGGAGCCTCTTCAGCTCCTGAGTGTGTCCGGGGTAAAGGGCAGTGCACTCTGCAGGGAAATTCTACCCAGCTGTTTCGGCGGCACCACCTCCACTCCAAACTGCCTTTCTGGGAGTGTTGGTCGTGGGATGGCCAGGCTCATGGGTCAACTTGGCCAGACGATAGTGCCCGCTGTTTGGTCAAGTGAGCACTGGCCTGACTGTTACTGTGAGGACGCTCAGACTTAAATCATCAGTGCGCTGGTTGCACGATGGCCGATTCCAGCTGCCATCAGCTGGGGAGACTGCCTTCAGCAACGAGAGTGGGCTCAGCCACGCGGGTGGAGGCTTTAAAGGAGCCCAGCGGCTTTCGGCGGGCAGAAGGGGGACTGTCCCGCCTGCTGCCGCCGGCTCCTCCTGGTTGCTCACGGAAAACCTTCCCCGCACACCCAGCTCGCAGCCAGCCTGGGAAACATGGACTTCCGCATCCCCCGGCCACGTGAGACAACTTGATACAATCTTGTCGTGTTTACAGGGCTCTCCTGTAGGTTGTTTCCCTAGAGAACCCTGGTTAATACAAGTAGGGTGATGAGAAAGGAAGGTAAGAACCGGCCCTCGACAGGCGGCGGAGAACAGGCTGCTGTGGGGTCCAAGACCCTGCTGTGGCTTCCTGCGGCCGCCTGGCCAGCTCGTGCTGCTTCTGAGCTCCCCCGCCCCATCCCACTGCTCCCCTCCAGCCTCGCCCCCACTCGCCCCCAGCCCCCCTGCTCACCCCCTGACCCCCGCTCACCCCCTCTGCTCTGTTCCAATCCCACTCTGTCCTCACTATTCCCAAACACACCACCCCTGCACCTGCCTGGGGGCCCCTGCTCACGCTCACCTGCCTAGAATGTTCCGCCCAGATACTTGCTTGGCTTTCCCCACTCCTTCCCTCCTTCAGGCCTCTGCTCCTGAGAACTCTTCTGAACCCTACTTAAAAGCAGAGCTCTCTCACCTGTCTTGTTTTCCTTCGCAGCACACATCCCTTTTGTGGTTTTTTTCCTTGTCTTTTTTTGTCTTTTTTAAAAATTTTCTTTTAAATGTTACATTCAAAAAATATGAGGTCCCCATATAACCTCCACCCCACCCCACCCACGCCACCCCTCCCACATCAACAAATTCTTCCATCATTGTGGCACATCCACTGCACCTGGCGAATACATTCTGGAGCACCACTGCAGCACATGGACAGTGGCCCACATTGTAGTCCTCACTCTCCCCCAGTCCACCCAGTGTGCCAGGACAGGACACACAACGTCCAGCATCCATCCCTGCAGCATCACGCAGGACAACTCCAAATCCTGAAAATGCCCCCACACCATATCTCTTCTTCCTTCTCCCAAGCATCAGCAGCCACCGTGGCCACCCTCTCCACATCACTACTGCAATATCTCCCCTTTCTAATCACAATAGTTCCCCAGCAGAACACCAGTAAGTCCACTCTAATCCATACTCTATTCCTCCATCCTGTGGACCCTGGGATAGTGATGTCCAATCCCCCTCTACATCAAGAGGGGCTTAGATTCCACATGGATGATGGACACACATCCCCTTTGAGCCCTCTGTGTCCTTCCTGTCCCCTTCCTGAACACCTGCTCCAGGAGAAGCCCGCACTCTTTCCCGGCCTTCTTCGCCACCTACAACTGCCTCGACCCCTGAGCACTGCATGTGTGTTGCCTTACAACGCATGGATGTCGGGCTGGCCCCATGTCTTTGGTGGGCAGAGAAACTCCTGAGTCCTAGATCCTGGCCCAAGGGGTCCACCCATGGGTGCAGGCTGGCAGTTCTCATCAGTGGGCACTGGGGTGCCTGCATGTGCTGGTCTGTGGTGGAAACGATGGGTACAGCACCCAAGGGACTTGGAGGGACAGGGATGAGATTGGGGAGCCCAGGGCCAAGCGCGCAGGAGCCTGGTCAGGTCAGAGAAGGACGCTCTTGGTGAACCGCGTCCCCGGCAGTGAGAGCCCTGGGTGGAAGGCCAGCCCGGGGTGGAGTTTGGAGGCAAAGCCTAGGCCACATCCAGACTAACCAAGGGCTGCAGAAAAGCCTGGGTGTGACGGCCTTGTCGAGGTTTTGGGGTCCCCCCCAACCCCTGCTCAGGTCTTAGCTGGTCTTCCTGGGTCTTTCTGGGAATCTCTTTCAGGCATGGCAGCATCTGACGTGTTCAGAATCGAGCTGGGTGGGATGCAGGGGCATTTTATTTGCCCATTTCTTGACCAAAAAAACCAAGAGTGCCCAAAGTGCTGGATGTGCATTTTCTTACTTCTTACGAGGACCTCAAGAAATAGGCCTGGTCAAAGAGATGGGGGACACGGTGGGCCTCGGCGGGGTTCAAGAGTGGCTCATGCGGGAGGAAGTAGGTGGCAGCGAGGGGGGGTCTCTCCAAACCTGTCTCTGAAGCTAGGTGCCCTTCTCCAGGCCCACAGGCCATTGCAGCCAGCCAGGGCCGCTTCCTACCTGGAGGCCGTGGCCAGGCTGCCTGGGGTGGGGGCCCACTGTGACCTCGGGGTCTGGTTAGGGTCCCCTGTGGGTTGGCCAACACCCAGGCGCTGTGGGAGCTAGAAGAGCCCAGTCCAGCTGGTTTGTGTGCCCTACCTGGGTCTGTGGTTAGAGAGCTATGTCCTGAGAGCAGGTGCCCCCCAAGCCTTAGAGGGCCGTGACCTATCCCAGGTCCAGATGCCGGTGAAGGTCAGTGAGACCCACTGAGTGTCGCCAGCAAGGCCTCAGGGTCTCCTCTGCCGTGCCTGTCCCACTTTCCTCCCAGGGCACTGCCACAAGTCCCCGGGGGCTGCGATGGTCACTAACCAGAGGATTCATTCAACGCACATGTCCATTCAGATGATTTTGGAGCATCCAGTGCGGACCAGACTCTCTGGAAGCACCTGTGAAATAGCTCCTTGGGCTAGGGGGGCTCCTGGCATCAGGGCAAGTCTTTCTGGGGGTGGCAGCAGGTGCTTGAGTGTTGAGAAGGCCAGACTGGGGAAACAGCCCCCAGTGCTGTTCCCGCAGCCCCTCCTTCAGGCCAGGGACACTGGGGAGGGGGCTTGTCTATACAGCGGCCTACCAGAATAAGCCTATGTTCTGGATCTTTCCTTAGACCCAGCCTCATCTCAAGTTACCAGTTATGCAGCTCATTTTTTTTTTTTAATTTTTAAATTAAATTAAATTTTACATTTCTCACCCCTCCCCCCCAGTTGTCTGCTCTCTGTGTCTATTCACTGTGTGTTCTTCTGTGACTGCTTCTGTCCTTATCAGCGGCACCGATAATCGGTGTTTCTTTTTGTTGCATCATCTTGCTGTGTCAGCTCTCCGTGTGTGTGGTGCCATTCTTAGGCAGGCTGCACTTTCTTTCGCGCTGGGTGGCTCTCCTTACGGGTGCACTCCTTGCGCGTGGGGCTCTCCTACATGGGGACACCCCTGCGTGGCAGGGCACTCCTTGCGCGCATCAGCACTGCGCATGGGCCAGCTCCACATGGGTCAGGGAGGCCCGGGGTTTGAACCGTGGACCTCCCATGTGGTAGACGGACGCCCTACCCACTGGGCAAGTCCGCTTCCCCAGCTCGTTCTTTAGAGGTCCCACGAATGCCTGCCGGCTCATGTCGTAGTGAATGCAGGGTCTTCGTTTAAGTGCCTCTTAAGGGCACACGTTATCCCTCCATCTAGAGGAGCGATAACTGGGGGAGAATTTGGAAGCCGGGTGCCTCACGAGCAGGAGTGTGGCCCAGGGTATCGGGGGCTCAGTCGGCTGCCACCTGTAGAAACGGCCTCTCCGGAAACAGGGACCAGACTTTACCCGGCTTAACCCAGGGGACCCAGGGGCGCCTTGATTTCGGGAGGCCCCTGCCCACCTCCTCTGCAGCCTCAAAAGCAGAAGCGACACCTCACCTCCCGATGCTCTGTGCTTACGGAGGATGCCCTCCTCCACGCTGACGGCCATGGGGTGCACACGCCCGAGCTCCCCCGGACCCCCGCCGACCCCTCCAGGGCTCTGCGTCCTTCAGCTCCCAACGCCCACTCTGGGCTCCCTCTGGAGGACCGCCCTCAGGCTCCCGGAGCCTCAGGATGCGCTGGGAGGGGACATCCTCCAGGGGAGCAGACATCCTCTAGGGGAGTGGACAATCTCCAGGGGAGTGGACAATCTCCAGGGGAGCAGACATCCTCCAGGGGAGTGGATCCTCCAGGGGAGAGGACATCCTCCAGGGGAGCGGACATCCTGCAGGGGAGTGGGTCCTCCAGGGGAGCGGACATCCTCCAGGGGAGCAGACATCCTCCAGGGGAGCAGACATCCTCCAGGGAAGCGGACATCCTCCAGGGGAGCAGACAATCTCCAGGGGAGCGGACAATCTCCAGGGGAGCGGACATCCTCCAGGGGAGCGGACATCCTCCAGGGGAGCGGACATCCTCTAGGGGAGTGGACAATCTCCAGAGGAGCGGACATCCTCCAGGGGAGTGGATCCTCCAGGGGAGCGGACATCCTCCAGGGGAGTAGACATTCTCCAGGGCACCCCTGCAGCGACTCCCACACAGGGGCGTGCAGCCAGCTCAGGGGCACGGCCCGATCATGCCCCTGCAGGGCTGAGGTGACATCACTTGGATTTCTCCTGCAGTTTCCTACTTGATGACCTTTTCTCCTTCCCTGGCCTCTTCATCAGTTGTTCCTGGGAGCGCTTTCTCCATAGATCACTGGCGCCTGAATCCTCATTCCAGGGTCTCCTTTGGGGACTCTAATTAGACAGGGCAGAGGAAGACAAACAGTCTACCAAACGGCAGACACGTTTCTGACACCGTTTTCCCAAAGGGACAGGAGTAACCATTCTTCGGCCTAAGTGCAGGTTCTCCAGAAGCTTCCTCTGACCTGAAATGCAACCTCCCCGGACACACTTCACGCCATTTACCAGACGGCGTGGCTCATCCCTCTGTTCAGCTGGGAAGTCCTTGAAGGCAGGTGCTGTGCCCTAATTCATACTCAAATTTAAGTGAAGTTGTTGAATTAACCACCCATTTCACCAAGAAAGCCCCTGAGCTCAGCTAGGCATGGAGGTGCTTAAAAGGCCGTAGAATGAGAGTGGCATCAGGTACTCCACTTGTCAGCACAAGTCAAAGCATGCTGAGGACTGTTCTTTTAATTTCACGATCCTGTGTGTGGGATGAATATTTTTGCACTTCTCATGACATTGTAAAATACCAGAAGGCTGCAGGCCTGGCCTCTGCTTTGAGGAAGAGTGGGATGAAGCAGATCATCTCGTTGGGTTAAAAGTGACCACAGGGAGGTTACAATTAACGTGTAGCTTCTCTCACATGGGCATTAAGGAGTTGTTGGGAAAGCCATTACGTCCCTACAATGCCACCACCTCAACCCTGAGTGCTTGGGGAGAGCTGCTCCTGTGACGTATTCAAAGCTTTTACCAACTACAAACAATATTTCAGGACTTCTGTCTCGTCCTAGGGGTGGCCAGACAGAAGTCGAGAGAGGCAGGCGTGCTCGTCACTGTTCCACGTGCCGAGCCTTTCTTACTGATGAAGCTTGGCTCTTTTTTTCCAGCTTCTGCATGAAACTGAGAAGGGTAATAAAATATGGTCTTATCAGTTATTAAACTCTGAATGGCCTAGGTATTTGGTATATAAAATGAAGTATCATAATTGGAAACCAGCAATCTTACTTTCAAAACACAAGGTTTCCCAGAAGTTACTTACGTTCAGTATTTTACCCCTCCACTAGAACCACCAAATTAATTTTGAAATTCTGTAGGATTTATGTTCTTTTTAATGTTAAGTGTTTTTTAAAAATTAGCTAGATAGCAATAGTTTAAGAGAGAAGCTTAAACATACTCCCAGGATCAGCCTTCACTGTTCTGGGGATTTGTGGGGAAAGGGAATTAGGTCCCAGAATGGACAGTGTGGGGCAGCAGCACAAACAGAGTGCTCTTTGCGTCCTGCTCATTAGTAATGCTAAATGCCAAATGAACTGACAAGCCAGGGGTAAGGACTCCCATTAGTCCATCATGAGAGGCAATCGCATCACAGCTTTGAGGCAACCTAATAGACCAGACCCATGAATGAATTAAAGAGAAAAGCTGGCATGTGATTAATTTTTACCTACTAACTACTTCTTGAGCCAAAATATAACTTTCTCATTAAGCAAAAGTATGAAGTGAATGAGTCAAGTTGCTTCCCATCCCAGAGGAAGGTGGGAATCAGTGAGGAAACTCCCAGGACCACACAAGGTCAAGACTTTCTTCTGTGGGGCTGGTGTATCCTCTAAGAAATAAGACGAAGCCACAGCTGTGGCAGAGCCAATTTGTTCAGGCTTCATTTTCTACTTTTGAATGCCGAAGGACCTCTCAAGCTTTGCTTTGCTAATCTAGGATGAAGAGACTAGAAATAGGCCTCATGGACCCAAGCATGTGTTAATTAGGTCTGTTACTTTTAGAGTTGCCATTTGCATTCTGGTTGTAGCTCTGCTATTGGCAATAGCACAATGAACACCATAGGTTTTAAAGGCAAATTTTAAGCACTGGATCTAATAGGGTACCTGCCCCAAACCACCTCATGATATTGTTGTAAAATGATACGAAACGATTCAAAAGTAGTGTCTTGAAATTTTCACAAATATTGTTCAAGTGTGGTTCATCTCTTTCAGAGATGGTAATATGTGGCATAAGCATCAACTTCCCATGGCCATGGCAAGTGGTGGTAATCGTCTTTATGTCATTTTCTCTTATTCCAAATGGGGACTCAGAATCCTTCGCAGCATAATGCTCCAGACACTGTGTACCAGTTGGTCAGAGAAAGAGGGGATAAAACCCAATTTCCATTAGTTTTTAAGAGGTTTAAGAGGAGGTCATTTCAGGGACGGTGGAAAAGGAACTTTGGAGTTGCATCCTTTGTCTACAATTACTAACATTAATTGAATGCTTACTGTGTGCCAAGTACAGTGTATTAACTCTTTATCCTCACAAAAACTCTATGTAAGAGATGTTTCTTAGTTTGTAGAATTGGGATAATGAGGCTCAGAAAGGTTAAGAAACTTGATAAAGAATGCACAGCTGGCAATAGTCTGAGCTGGGCTTTAAGTCCACATTTTGGCTTTAAATCTTATACTCTGACCAAAAGGCTAAAAAGAACTCTGCTGAAGAGGTAACCACTATATAGAGGCCAGAAAAGCATGGTTTTCCCCCTAAGCTCACAGCTTTCCTTTGAAAAATGTTTTTGATCATAAACATACATGTACATATATAGTTATATTAGGGAGACTGCGTACATATATATGTACACACACATATATACTACATATTAACAGAAGCAACATGGCAAAATGTTAACATCTTGTAAAATACCAAAAAAAAATTGTAATACCTGACCTTTTCCAATAATTCTGAGGAATAGTCCATTTTCTGAAGAAGAGTGAAGAGTAAATGTCAGATGGCTGAATCACAGAATATTGAAAAGGTTAAGGCAAAAGCAAAGCATTGCCTTAGTTCTTTTAGCCCAAGATATGACAATAAGTAAACTTAATTTATTAGATTGTTCTTATGGTGCTGTGAGAGCCTATTGTCCTGGGCAAGGAGGAGTACCAGGAATGCAGGGCAGTGAGGGTCAAGATTCACTTCCTGAATGTCATCATCAAGGTTTTCTCTCATCATTTAGTCAAAAAGTCATGATTTTCTGTGCATTTCCCAGATGATATATGCCTGTCCAGCCACCTTTTACATACTCTTTCTACAGTTTATCAGAGGACAATGACAGACATTTTATGGCTGGCAAAATGAACATTAGAGAAGAAGAAAAGTGAAAAATTCTTAGATTCTGTGTAGTCTAATACTTCTCCTTGTTTTTGGTGTTCCAGGTAACATAATTAGGAAGCATTCTACTCTGAATATGTGATCTCCTTAATAGGTATAATCATCTCCATCAGTGAATAAGTTGGTTATTTGTCATTTTCATCAGAGTTTGAAAAACATGAGTGAATAGCCCAAAGATCCACTTTTACTAGACAAATATATTATCCATCAAATGGTACTAACTTAAAAAAAAAAAAAACTACCATAGTTGACCAAGGTCTCTGACATTTAATTCGTAGTACAAAAATCCCTGGAAACAATTCCAAAACAATTTTTGTGACTTGTGAATAGATCATTGAATTTATCCAGGGGAAGTGTTTGTAAAAACATTTATGTGGATGCTTCAGTTTTGTTCACTGGTGGTGATGGTTCTACTGTGAGCAGTGGGCAGAGCTGGGCAGAGCTGAGAGCTCTGTCTTCACAGAACATAAACCTCCAGAGGCATCAGCATCAGATGGGAGGGGAGAACCAGACAGAGATTTGAAGAGATACATGTCCACTTCATCGCCTTCTCAAAGTTTAAGGTGACATGACCAGAGGATTGAAAGCCAGTGGCCTTGAGACTCTGAGAGTGCTAAGACCATCCTTGCACCAAACGCCCTGTTTAAGCTTTTGGTGGAATTTTTAAAACCTTAAAGTATTTTGGTTTCTCTTCATCTTCCGTATAAGGTCAGATTAGAAGAGGTGCCACTTTAACTGAACTTTGAGGAAAATCCCCCAACTTCAGGCCATAGTGATTTTGAGCAATAAGTGCCATCTGGAGGGAAGTGCCTTTTACTGGGGACTCACAGCCATGCTTGCTGCACTTTCCAAAACTGCACATCTTGCCAAGCCAATCCAACCTAAAAGACACCAAGGAATCTAAATATTATCTCTAGAGTCTTCTGGAGGCAAGCCCACTTGCTGTCAAAGTGATCTTTGGTAGAAAGGCAAATTTCTTGCATGGCATAACATATAAACCTTGTGAATGTTAGATTATTTTAATTCTTCGATAGTGCATTTGGTATGAGATTGATCTTTACAACTTCGCATTCAAATATTCCCACAAAGATTCTGAAAACAAACCTCTCAATAAGTAATACCCACAGATACAATATCACTGAATAAAAAATTTCACCTGTAATTTCTGATCTGGTTACCAAAAGGTTCTTTGACTTTTAACTAAAGTCCAAGTTGGGGCTGCATATATTTTCTGTGACCATTTTATCTTTAAAAATGAAGTTAAAAATTTGCATCTGATGCCTCCTTTCATTGGATTTAAAACAGCACTTCCAGTTACTGTCCAGCATCATATAAATATCAATAGTCTTTGGGTAGTTGATGAACTTTTGTTTCTATTTTTTAGATGTTTCAAATATTACCTCACATCAAGTAATATCAGCTTCTTGGCGAATGCTCAGGAATGTAAATCTCTATTTTTAAGTGTTTTGGGAGAAGGGTAGAACATACAAGTTCTCACATTACTTTTTTCCTTTATGTTTAATAGCCAAATGTGGGAATTCACCAATAAATGCTTTCAGAGATGGCACAAATTGTGCTATAATTAGACCAAATAACTGCATTGTCTGTGGCTTTGTTTCTTTAACAAAGTTATTTGGCTGGTAATTTCAGTCACAATAAAAAATTATAAGGGCTCTAGAGTGTCTAAAGTAGATGCAAAAGGAAAAGGGCAGCCATTTAATGCACGCGTGCACACACACACACAACTGACCAAGCTTTCAGGGTTAAGTGAGGAGCCCTTTTTCACTGTTAAATGTAATGTTGTCAAAGAGATGAATCAGAAAATTTAGGAAAAATTTAAGCCCATTTCTCAGACACTATCAATCATATTCTTTGGAGCTAAGCAAGAAAGGTGATGATTAAACAGTTTTCTCTCAATGGCCATAGACTAGTTTTTCCAGATACCAGGGTCCACAGTCCCCAGCAGGGGGTCCCCGGAGCAGACTTAGGTGCTGAAACTACCTGTGAGGAGGACCACACAGGAAGTGGTGTGCATCTGCCTACCACCAGCAGGGACAATGCCCGGGCAGACGCTACAAGGAGTTGTATCATCACAGCAACCATACACAGTAAGGCAGTTTATAAAACAAGCACCAAGCAAGTCGGCATATTTTTCATCTTCCTCTTCCAACTTCAGCCTGAACAGTGAAATTACATCGCCCACAATATTATTAGGGTTTAGTATGGTAGGATGACCCAAGTTATCTTTTCAACTTTTTCTTGTTTAAGGGGAAGGAATACTGGCACTTAAAAAAATAAACTGGAAAATAATATGGCTTCAAGTGGACAAATAAATAAGAATATCTAAGGAAGTCTTTGCATTATCTATTGCTTTCCTCTTGATTTGGTTCCGTTGATAGTTTCTCCCCAAGTTTTCTAATAAGTTCTGCTAGGTCTTCTGTATTCTGAGATTTTTCTTCAAGGAGTTCATATCGGAGGCTTGAGATATCCTGTTTAATTTCTTTCAGTTCCCCTTTGAAAAATAAGAGTGATAAGAAACTCATTGTAAACACACAATACAGAGAAACTAGTGATTCTTGGATAGTTTAAATTAGTCCACATTTCATATACATCTGTATTTTGAAAGCTTTCAAAGGAAATATCTTCCTAATGAAGCAGGTTTTAATTTTCTAAGTATTTTAATAAATGACGAGATTATAGCAAAATTATAACAGAGGTCTTCCTACAATAAGTTAAATGGAAATGGTGGTGATGGTTGCAGGGTTTGGGGTAGCCTCTCCTTTGCCATTTCCAACCACACCCTCCTCTCTCAAAGCTTCCCCCCAAAAAGAAAAAATAGTGATTTATCGAGTGAGTGGTATCTGTCCCCACCTGTGGACAACTAAGCCTGTTCCCCAGTATTTAACAGCATAGATACTGAGATTCCGTTCTCCTCCCCTTGAAGCTCAACCTTCCCACGCCCGCCCCTCCAGCTTCGGCTCAAGCCCGGTATCCTAGCTCACTCTCAGAGCCCACTTGTCTTTGCACTCAACTCACCTTCATTCACTTCATCACTCTCCTTATCGATTTGGGCTTTCAGAACATATCTTTTAATGAGCCTCTTCATTATTTTCTAGACAGAGAAAGGAGAAAAGCATCACCATTTTTATTTTATGACAAACCTCTCACTTGGGAAAAGTTCCCAAGTCGTCTTCCTTTTGGCAAGCCCTTGGGAAGTGATGGCTTATCCATGACGATGATGACTTAGCAGCCTGGGAGCTATGCTGTCCCCAACTTTGTTTTTCTTTTCAAAGAGATACATCATCTAGGCTGATGACCCAGAAAGTTAATTCTTGAGAAAAGAATCATTTTGGAGCAAATACCTACTCCTTTATGCCCACTGCATGTATTTTATTTGAAAAGAATTCAAGTAAGACATGGCCTTTCAGTTGGGCAGGATAGAGATGTACAAATGGCGCGTGGAGATGGGAACTCAAGCAAATGTATGCTCGTTTTTGTGTCTTCCTTCCTCAAAGGATGTAGCCTTCTTAGTTTTATATTTAATTGCTATTAATTTAGCAGTGGCCAGTTTCATTGTAAGAACACTTCTCCAGTATCTGGGCTTCTAGTATGTGCATGTGCTTTTACCATATACTTTCCATGTTAAGGAGGAAGCGCAGCACCTGTCTGGAATTTACGGGGTGTACATACAGCTAAACCAAAACTTACTACCCACACCTCAAATTAAATGGTGGATAGTAAAACTCCACTTCTAAGGACATATTCTAAGGAGATAACTGGGTAGATGGACAAGTGTATTCATAGTGGAAAAAATAGTAATTCCCTAAATTCCCATCCATAAGTGTTATTTTTAATGAATTACATAGTTATACAAAGGAATAGTATATGTAACAAATGATATGAATATATATATTGTGGAATCAAGAGCACAAACAACAAAAATGCATGTGTGAGTTTACATGTACATTTATACAATACTATTAAATAAGTATAAAATTACACACACACATATATCATCTGGCAGAATGTTCACCAAAAGTAAACAATGTATTTCTTTATAGTGGAATTTGAGGTGCTTTTCCTTTTATATATTTTTGTAGGATTAGACTTTTTACAATAAACACATAAGCTCTCACCTCTATAATGCCAAAGAGTTCATCTATTTTGTTTATTTTGTATCTCCAGCCTAGAAAGTGGTACCTGATAGTTAAATACTTGTTGAATTTATGCATTATTTTGATATCCAGGAAAAAATCCTAATAATTCATTTTCATTTAAATTATGCAATTTGAGGATATAAATATTACAAGTAACTAGCCTGTTTCTTTAAAAATTCATGCTTACCAGATACTGTCTTGGAGGATTATTGAAACTATTTAATTGGAAATCTTCCGAGCTCCGTATCCTTGATTGCTTATTCTGTCCAAGCTGTAATTTAAGAAGAATTAGAAACTGATTCTTAATTTTCTTTCAAATAATACAACTAGATTATTATATTATTGAAAAATATCACCTATGATGTAATAATCTCATATTAAAACATATCCAAATATACAGTGCTATTTTACTGCCACTTGGTTATTCGAGGTTGCCTGAAGAGTATCCTTTGACATTTTTTTAGCCATTGATCATGTCATAAGAGCCCTGCTTTCACCTTCCCATAACTTCCTGTAACTTCCCAGCTGGGGAAGCGATGGTGAGTTCAGAAGATCAAGAGGGAAACGGACTTGGCGCAGTGGTTAGGGCGTCCGTCTACCACGTGGGAGGTCCGCGGTTCAAACCCCAGGCCTCCTGACCCGTGTGGAGCTGGCCCATGCACAGTGCTGATGCGCGCAAGGAGTGCCCCCACGCAGGGGCGTCCCCCGCGTAGGGGAGCCCCATGCGCAAGAAGTGCACCTCGTGAGTGCGCCCCGTAAGGAAAGCCGCCCAGTGTGAAAGAAAGTGCAGCTCCTGGGCTCCGCCCACACTTCCTGTGCAGCTGACAACAACAGAAGCGGACAAAGAAACAAGACGCAGCAAATAGACACAGAGAACAGACAACCGGGACGAGGGGAGGGGAATTAAATAAATAAAACAAATCTTTAAAAAAAAAAAAAGAAGATCAAGAGACAAGCATGACTGGCCCCAGCATCCCACCTGCTGCAGGGTGAGAAGGGGATTCTGAAGAAGCACCAGAGAGAGAGTTTATTGTAGGACAGAATTTAGGGTGCCAAGAAAACACTGGTTTATCCATTTGAATTTTACGGTATGAACAGGATCCCACTGAGACAATTCTTTCCTAATACGTTTGCCTGAATAGGCAAATAACAACAAATTAAGAATTTCTGCAATGTGCAATAAAGGACATAATGTTCCATATTAACATTCTGAGAGGATGTTTTAAAAACTGTTTAATGCATTTTTCTAAAGGAAAAAAAATTAGATATTAAAAAGAATGAAGTAGGAGAACCTAAGCAAATTAGAATAGCACTTAATTTGTATGTTTTTGGTGCAAATGTCTCTGGAGAGTATTTAATAATTGGGAAATGCAACAGTCTTCCAGAAGAAAATTTCAAGACTCTCTTCAATGACAGTAATTACATGTATTTCCTAATCCCATATAAGATGCCATAAGTAGGCTCAATAAGGTTCAATTAAAATATGAGCCTTAACTTCAATACCTTCATGTTAAATGGCCATGTCCTGAAATAAAACAGCTCATTAGAACTTTCATCCATCTAACACGTGTGCACTGAGTGTCCTCTATAAGTAAGCACCTGGGCCAGGCTATGGGGATTCAGTAAGAACCTAAACAATTGTGGTCTAGCTGAGTTATAATAGGAAAATACGGCAAGGCTGATGAGACCCATAAAAACAATATATGATATTTAAAATATTGATTATTTTAAAAATCATAAAAAACATCTTTTTAAAATTGTAAATATCATCACTTCTTTTTCATGTAGCTATTTCCCTTTTTCTTTAACCCCTCTGAAAATATCACCAAAATATCCATATGTTTTTACTTATTTTGACTTTAAATATCATTGGGATCAAATTATACAACTCATCAAATTAACCAAATGGCATCAGACTGACTTCTTTAAAAACAAAAAATTCCAAGGGGCCTGAGTAAAATCTGTCTCTGCCACAAACTAGCTGAGTACACAAGGCAAGGGGCTTACAATTTCCATAATCTTTTCTGATAAGGAAAGGAATGGTCTTCTTGACCTTCATAGACCTTCAAGCTTTACGAATTTATAAACTCATGAAATGTATGCAAACGTCAACATAAATTTTTAATACCATAACAGGAAGCATGGCTGTCAAATGATGATTTATGATGATTTAATGATTTTAAGAACATCATTAAAAATGAGGACCAGGTTCAGCTCACACCCACCCCCAGGTGTTATGAGGAAGCTAGAAGATGAGGACATGTTCATAATCAGAAGGACAGGGTCCAGGCAAGGGCACAATTTGAGGATTACGTCTTTAATTTTCCAGCTATTCATGGTCTTGTGATTGCAAATAGTTAATTGGATATCTGGTATCTCTAATATTTCATTAGAAGCCATTAGTACATATAAAAGGTGCTTATGGAAATAGGAAAATAAATTATGCTGCTTTGGGATTTTTTTGAAGGCTAATTTGTGGTCCTTAAGACTGAGATGGACCAATCATTTCCAGTTAAGATGGCTCCACAGCCTACTGCTAGGAGAAAATGATTTTTCAAAAACCTATTATTTTATTAATGTGCTACCTCTGTTTTGTATTTCATTTGCTTTTTTCCTAATTTTTTGAGAAGTGGGTTTACAGACCATTCCTGCATGAAATACAGGATTCCCATATAATACCCCATTAACATCTTGCATTGATGTGTTATATTTGTTACAATTGATGCAAGTATGTTTTTATGGTTGTACTATTACCTATATTCTATGGTTTAAATTAGGTTTTAGTATTTATGGAATGCAGTCCCACAGATTTAATTTTTTTTCTTCTGCTATAGATACAACATAACATTTCCCCTTTTAACCACATTCAGGTATATTTCAATGCTGTTAATTACATTCCCATTGTTGTGTTACTATCGCTACCATTCATTCTCCAAAAATGTCCATTGTTGCAAATAGGAATTCTATACATTTTAACTCCGCACTCCCTATCCCCTGGTAAACTTTATTTTAGATTCTGACTCTGTGTGTTTGCTTATTCTAATTATTTCATATTAGTGAGAACATTCAATATCTGTCCTTTTCTGTTTGGTTTATTTCACTCAACATGATATCTTCAGGGTTCATCTAGATTGTTGCATGTATTGGAACTTCATTTCTTTTCATGGTTAATCCATTGAGTGTATATACCACATTTTGTTAATCCATTCATTGTTTGATGGACACTTAGATTGCTTCCATCTTTTTGGCAATTGTGAAAGATGCCACTATGAAAATTGGTGTACAAATATCTATTTGAGTCACTACTTTCAATTATATGCTAGGAATTGCATTACCTAGCAGCACAATTCCCAGGATACATGGTAATTTTATATAGAGGATTTACCAAACTTTCCCAATGTGGTGATACAATTTTACATTGCCACCAGCAATGGACGATTGTTTCTATTTCTTCACATCCTCTCCAATACTTGGAATGTTCTGGTTTTTTTTTTTAATAGTAGCCATTCTAGTGGGTGTGAAATGTATCTCAATTTGTAGCTGTGTGATGGCTGAAGACGTTGAGTATTTTTCATGTGCTTTCTGGCCATTTGTATATCTTCTTTGGAGAGGTGACTATTCAAGTCTTTTGCCCATTTTTATATTGGGTTGTTTGTCTTTTTTGTTGTTAAGGTGAAAGATTTCTTTATATGTTCTAGATATTAAACCTTTTTCATATATGTGGTTTCCAAATATTTTTTCCCATTGTGTAAGTTGTTACTTCACTTCTGTGACAAAGTCCTTTGAGGAATAGAAATGTTTAATGTTGATGAAGTCCCATTTACCTATTTTTAATTTTGTTGCTTGTGCTTTGGGTTTAAAGCCTAAGAAATCATTGCCTAACACAAGATCCTGAAGATGATCCCCTATGTTTTCTTCTAGGTGTTTGATAGTTCTGGCTCTTATATTTAGGTCTTTGATTCATTTTGAGTTAATTTTTGTATAAGACATGATGTAGAGGTGTTCCACCAGTCTTTTGCAAATGGAGATCAGTTTTCTCAGCACCATTTGTTGAAGAGATGATTCTTTCCCAATTGAAGGGTCTTTGTCCCCTTGTCAAAAATCAGTTGGTCATAAATGTGAGGGTAGGTTTCTGAGCTTTCAATCTGATTCCATTGGTCTGTGTGTCTGTCCTTGTGCCAGTAACATACCGTTTTGCTTATTGTGGCTTTGTAAAAAATATTAAGATCAGGAAGAGTAAGTCCACAATTTTGTTCTTCTTTTGCAAGATGGCTCTGCCTATTTGAGGTACTTTACACTTACATATAAATTTGACAATTGGCTTTTCCATTTCTATAATGAAGGTAGTTGGAATTCTTATTGAGATTATATTGAATCTGTAAATTCCTTTTCACAGAATTGACATCTTAACAATATTTATTCTTCCAATCCATGAATATGGAATGTCTTTACATTTAATTCAGTCTTCTTTGATTTCTTTTAGCAATGTTTTGTAGTTGTCTTAGTACACGTCCTTTACATCCTTGATTAGACTTATTCCTACATATTTGATTCATTTAGTTGTTGTTATAAATGGGAATTTTTTTCTTGATTTCTACTTCTGATTGTTCATTGCTTGTGTATAGAAACACTACTGAGTTTTGGGTGTTGATCTTATACCCCATCACTTTGCTGAATTCATTTATTAGCTCTAGGAGCTTTGTTATGGACTTTTCAGGATTTACTGTATATAGGATCATGTTATCTGCAAATAGAGAAGGTTTTACTTTCTTCCCAATTCAAATGCCTTTTATTTTTTCTTGTTCCATTGCTCTAGCTAGAACTTCCAGTACAATGTTGAATTACAGTGGTAACAGTACTCATCCTTGTCTTGTTCCAGATCTTAGAAGGAAAGCTTTCCTTGTACTCCATCGAGTACAACATTAGCTGTGGGTTTTTCATATATGCTCTTTATCATGTGGAGGAAGCACCCTTCTATTCCTGGTTTTCTATGTGTTCTTATTAAGAAGCGTTGCTGGATTTCATCAAATGCCTTTTATGTGTCAATTGAGATGATCATATGGTTTTCTTTCATTCTTTTAATGTGGTGTATTATATTAATTGGTTTTCTGATGTTCAACTACTCTTCCAAAAACAGGGTAAATCCCTCTTGATCATAGTGTATAATTCTTTTAATATGCTGTTGGATTCAGTTTGCTAGCACTTTGTTGAGAATTTTTGCATCTCTATTCATAAGAGATATTGGTCTGTACTTTTCCTTTCTTGTGATATTTTTATACAGTTTTGCTGTTAGGATGATATTGGCCTTGTAGAATGAATTAGGGAGTGTTCCCTACTCTTCAATTTTTTTGAGAATTTTGCACAGGATTGGTGTTAATTCATCTTGGGATATTTGGTAAAATTCCCCTGTGATGGCGTCTGACCCTCAGCTTTTCTCTGTTGGGAAGTTTCTGATTACTAATTCAATCTCTACTGGTTATGGTTGAGATCCTCTTTATTCAGTGTAGGTATTTTGTGTATTCCTAAGAATTTGTCCGTTTCGTCTGGGTTACCTCACTTGTTGGTCTATAGTTGTTAATAGTATCCTCATAAAGACCTTTTTATTTCAGGGAGGTCGATAGTAGTGTCCCCTTTTCATATCTGACTTTAGTTATCTGTGCCCTCTCTCCTTTCTTCTTCATCAGTCCAGCCAAAGGTTTGTCAATTTTACCAATTTTTTTTCAAAGAATGAACTTTTGGTTTTGATTCTCTTTATTTTTTGTTTTCTATTTCATTTATCTCCACTTTTTCTTCTTTCTGCTTGCTCTGGATTCAGTTTGCTCTTTTTCTGGTTCTTCCAGTTTTGAAGTTAAATCTCTGATTTGACATCTTTCTTCTTTTTAAATGTAAGCATTTAGAGCTATAAGTTGCCCTCTCGACAGTCTTTGCTGCATCCCATAACATTTGGTATTCTGTACTTACATTTTTATTTCCCTCAGGATATTTCCTAATTTTCCTTGTGATCTCTTTAACCAATTGTTTAAGAATACATTGCTTAATTTCCACATATTTATGATTTTTCCCAGTCCCTGTTAATTATTTCTAGCTTCAGTTCATTGTGGTTGAAGAAAATACATTGTGTGATTTCAATGTTTCTGAATTTATTGTGACTAATTTGGTGACCTAAGGTATGGTCTATCCTGGAGAATGATCCATGTACACTAGAGAAGAATGTATATTCTGTTACTTTTGGGTGAAGAGTTCTGTAAATGTCTGTTAGGTCTAGTTGGTTATAGCATTGTTCAAGTCTTGTTTTTCCTTATTGATCTTCTGTCTTGATGTTCTATTCATTATTGAAAGTGATATCTTAAATTCATATTATTAATATAGGACTGTCAATTTCTCCCTTAAATCTGTCAGTATTAGCTTCATATATTTTGGTTGTCTGCTGTTAGTTGCATATATAATTGTCAAGCTGTCTCATCAAATTGACTCTTTTTTCATCATATAAATATAGGCTATCTTGGTCCCTCATCACTGTTTTTGACTTAGTCTATTTTTATCTGATATGAGTATAGCTACACCAGCTCTCTTTTGGTTACTACTTGCATGATGTATTTTTTTCCATCCTTTCTCTTTCAATTTCCTTAAGTTTTTAAATTTAATATGGGTCTCTTGCAGACAGGATATAGTTGGATGATGCTTTTTTTCCATTTTGCCAATCTCTGCAATTTGACTGGAGAGTTTAACCCATTTTCATTTAAAGTCACTACTGATGATCCAGGACTTTCTTCTGCCATTTTGCAATTTAGTGTTTGTAAGTCATATCATTTTTCTCCCTCAATTCATGTGTTAATGCCTATATTTATATTTATTTCTTTTGTTCTATACTAAATTGAGAGCTTTCTCTTTTATATCTGGAAATATTTTTCATGTATTCCCTTCTGATTACCATGGGGCTAAAATTTAAATATATATCATATTTGGTTTGATTCCAACTTGATTTCAATAGCCTACACATTCACTTTTCCTATACCCCTCCATCCCACCACTTTTTTATACATTACAAATTATATCTTTGTACACTGTATATTCAAAACCATCATTACTTTATGCATTTCCATTTTCGTACTTGTTAGAAGTAAGAAGTTACATACTCTGGTGATTTGAAGCTGGATGTACACTAGAAAGGCATGTTAAATTGAATCCATTCCTGTGGGTGAGGACCCATGGTAAGTAGGACTTTTTGACAAGGCTACTTCAGCTACCGTGTGAACCACGTCATTCAGGATGGGTCCTAATTCTCTCACTGGAGTCCTTTATAAATGCAATGAAGAGAGCGAGTGAACGAGCACTCATGTGTGTCTTTGATTACTATGTTCAAAGTATGGTTTCCTTTATTGGTTTTCTGAACCTTTATCCTCTACATTTGGATTTCTAGCTTCATTCCATTGTAGCCAGAGAAGATATATTGTATGACTTCAATATTTTTTAATTTATTAAGACTTGTTTGATGACCTAAAATATGGTCTGTCTTGGAGAATGGTCCTTGTGTACTAGAGAAGAATGTATATTCTCTTACTGCTGAGTGAAGTATTCTTTATATGTCTGTTTCTTTGGTAAACTGTACATTTTAATTTTTTAAAGTGTTATCTCTGGGCTTACTCCTGAGCCATTTCCAAACCTTGTAACCAGCTTGTGATGACAGAGTGTTTGCCCTCCTATCAGGAAGGCTTGCCCAAGGTGAATGTGAAGTGCAGGCTTCTCCTCGCCCCTCCTGGTCCTGTGTCTGGTCCTGTGCTTCTGCTTGCTAGCTGCTTCGGAGTTCCCATTCACAGGAATTGTCTGCTCTACTTCCCAGGAGACAGGCCAGATCCCTCTCCTGAGTGTTTAAAGCTGGTAATTCTTCGCCCCTGGCCTCCTACTCCAATTGTTTCTTTTATACTTTCACTGTCTTATGCTGCTTTTGACAGGAGGACCAATTCTGGGAAGGGTGCAGGCTGGAGTGGTGTTTCCCAAGTAACTCTTTCCCAGCCAGAAAAAGGCCAGGGCCCCACAAAGGGGGGCAGAGATGATCCCAAAATGCCCTGGGGAAGGGGTCGGAAAGAGTGCCAGAGGCTGCTTCGTCAGCTTCCCAAGGACTTTCTTGACCTGCCCAGAAAATGCAGCCCTTCACCTGCCCCTGCAGCTCTGAGGAGCAGAGCATCTTTAAGTTTCTTCCACCACCTTTGTCCAGGGTCTACTGGAACAATGGCCACCCTCAGAGACATGCCTCCAGCGACCTGAAGTCACTCATCAGAAGCCATGATCAGCAGCTGGTGCCACGTGCTCACACCTGACCCTGGGGAAGTGGATTCCTATGTCCCTTTCTGGCACTAGCAAGCTATGCCAGGGGCTGGACCCACTTGCCGCCTGCCGCAAGAGTGGGGGGTGGGCACCATTAACCATCTCATGGCGAGAGCAATTTCCTGGTATTTACTGTAATTTACCAGCCTCTTCCTCCAGTTCTCCCCTGGATGGTGTACAGTATTCTACTGGACTCTCGAGTTGATTTGGGCAGTTTCTGACTATTTAATAGTGTTTTGGTGGAGAGACTGGTTGAGTTTCCTATGCTGCCATCATCACAAAATGCCCCCCTCTCTTCTAATTTAAGAGCTTTGTGTTGGCTGTTCCCACTTCTTAAAATATTCTTTTCCTGGCTGGCTTGCTCTCATACTTGGATTTTAGTTTCTCAGGGAGGCTTTCCCTGCCCATCCTGTGTAAAATGGATTTTCTTTATTAAGATTGAGAAGCTAGTTCTTTCATTTACTTCACTGCACACATAACAACTGATAATCCTGTAATTTCCTCGTTTGGTTGCATGTGTTTTGTCTATGTTCACCTCAGCTTATTATTATTCTATTATAGACTTACTGTTATTTGGCAATGGAAGAACTTTTATCATTGATATAAAGACAGTGGCCACCAGAGGTTCTGAGGGGAAGGAGGGGGGAGAACAGGTGTAACATGGAGACATTTGGGGGACACTGGAATGGTCCTGCATGACATTGTGATGATAGATACAGGCCATTTTATATTTTGTCATAACCTACAAAACTGTGCAGGATAGAGTGTGAACTATAATGTAAACCAGAGCCCACGGTTAGCAGCAATGCTTCGATATGAGTTCATCAATTGTAACAAATGGACCACACCCAATGAGGGTAGTGCGAAAGTGTGAGGGGAAGGAGTGGGGCATATAGGAATCTCCTATACTTTTTATATAACATTTATATAACCTAAAGCTTTTTAAAATATAAAAATTAAAAAAAAATTTTTAAAAGGTTGGGAAGGAAGGAAGGTAAAATGAAATTGACATGAACTGGGAAGGAGCGCTTTTCAGTCACTGACGGACTTTTTAGTTTCTAGTCACCTTGCTATCCAAGGTATCTTGCTACCTGGGTTAGTGGACCAGTTGAGGGCAGTTCAACTATATTGTACAAAGAAAGCTGAAGCATGGGAAACGGGTTCCAAGGCACGAGGCAGATGCCTTCCAAGCCACCAGACTGGATAGCCCAGAAGTCACAGTGCCGGGAAAGCCAGAACCCGATGTTCCGTTATGTGGGAATGTGTACGGCCATGGATTTGGCAGCGTGTTGACCTTGTGGCCCCGCTGATCACAGCTACAGTCTGTTCACAACGTTGCAGCCCAACACTCAGCTCCCAGTCCATGGAGGGAGCCCAGCGCGTCTCACACGCAGCCCTGTGCACCTCGGGGGCTGCACTGCAGAATGTTTAGCAGCATACCTGGCCTCTACCCGCTGTGTGCCAAGGAGCACCCTTCTCCCAACCCCGTTCACGTATGACAACCAAAACCATCTGCAGACTTACCAGATTCCCCCAGGGGGGACAACTCACAGCTATGTGAGAACCACGGGCCTAATTAGATGGCATATGACTACAGAGCTGTAAAATCATTGGGAACATGTTGATGTGCCCAGTTTCGTTCCAAACCTGAAATACCAAATTTTGCATTCGAATATAAGATTTTTTCCAGGAAAAACTTCTAATCAGTGTCTACTACATAGTTGGTATTTGATAATTTTTGAAAATTCAATAGTACAAAGTGACGGTATGTAAGGAGAACCGTCCAGTGATGCAAGGAAGCATTATTACCACTTGGTGGCAGAAAATTACATAGAGAATTGCTGCCATGCACAGCTCCTGAAAAGACTGAAAACGCATATCTCTAACACTTTTGCACGTACAAGGGAACTCAACTTGCAATATGAATTTAAACCTGAGGGATTTGGGTGTTTTAGATTTGCTGGCATGTGTAATGGGATAGGGGTGGAATGGGAGAGCTGCTGGAGTGAAAGCAGGAAGGACTGGACAAAAGCTTTGTTCCTAATATGTAAATCTGCCTTCTCATGCTGCCTAAACCACCCACTGTCCTCCTGTCCAAGAACACCTTTCTTATCAAGAGATTCCTCCGTGGGATTTACTCAACTTTTTAAAGGTATATGTGTGTGTATATATATACCTTCCACCACATTTTCCATGTTTTGTTTTCTCCTTTTGATGTCCTAGTAGTTTGGAATCAGCATGTCTCACTTGTAGCCTCATTGTAGGAGCAGAGAGAGTGACACCGAACACTTGTTTATAAAGAACGACCAGGGACCTTCTGTCTCTGGAGTTTCTTAAATAGTCATACCTAACAACAGTTCTGGGAGTCCCTCACTTCCCACAAGCACTAATGCCTGAGGCCAAGCACAGAGCCGGGGTCTGTGAAGCTCAGGCAGTGTACGCAGTAGGAGGAGGCAGATAGGCAGCTGTGTCCTGCAGCGCTTGCCAGCCCCTCGCTTTGGGATCGGGTACACAGGGATTTGAATTCTGCCTCTGTCGTGTGCCTGAAAGGGGAGTGGGGACCCGTCATTTAACCTCTAGAACCCTCAGGTTTCCCAAGCACAAAACAGGGAAGTTAATACTACTCACTTCGTGGAGCTAATGTGAGGACTAAATAGATAAGGTGTGTAGAATATGTAGCCTGACACACACTGTGTTATGTCACAAAAGCTATTACCATACAGAAGGATGAACATCCATGTGTGGCTTTAGGTTAGTTTTTAGCTAGTCTATTTATTCTCAGGGTACTTTACTGAATATTGTTTCTTACTGACACCCCCAAGTCATTCAGTGAATGAAATATTCAGTCATTCCTATGCCCAGAGGAGTATCACAATTTCCTAAAGTGCTTTTGAAAAACACATTTCTAGGGTGTACTACCAGAGATTTTGCCTCAGTAGATCTGAGGGAGAGGATTGGGAATTTGGACGAGATCATCTGGGGAACTGGCCTTGGTGACACTGACGCAGCAGTGGTCCTAATTAAAGGCCAGATGGCAGAGTTCTAGACCTAGGTTAAACAAAATAAAACTCTGCTTTATACTTAAGTCAGGACAAAATGCTAAAATAATGTGTCTATGATCTATAGAGACCTACTTATATAATTAAAAATCAACAGTTTGCATACACCAACCCCAAGCTATCTGTGCTGTTATGTGTATTTAGGTTTTATAGAAAGAAATTGTTACTCTTGAGCCTAATCCTTCTTAATCCCTTATCGGTCAGAAAACACTGTAGACCACATTACCAATTAAGACGCAAGGCGAATGGGCACCATAGTTATACCCGCGACGCTATTACTCGCGGAAACGCCAGTCTTTTTTTCCTTTAAGCACTGTCATACTTAAAATACACAGAACGAAGTTACACTTGTAACATGGACTATATCATTTAAACTTTGACACCTTATGAAACTATTAAGTGTATATTACTGGGTACACATTTTACAACTGACTGGGACCAAGCAATGGACCATCCAGGATAGCTGGATTCAATTATGAATATATCTACTTAATAAGGAAATCACAAAGTCATTTCACCTCACTCATTTTCTTACCTGAAATGTTAAGATAATTTAACTCACATAAATAACAGAATCTGTTGAAATGACTTATCAAATTATAAAATCTTTTGAGATGAGTATTTTCTGGAGACAGGCCATGCACAGTTTTTCAATAACTTTCCCCCTTTATCCTTCTGTCCCTTCATCTGTCCTGCTATCCATCCGTGAATCTTTTCATTCCCTAGACACCTGTGGGTTCTGATAAGATGGAAGAACTAGGGATATGGATGAACGAAGGCATGGGCTCTGCCCTTCAGGAGCTCACGGCTTTATCAGGTCATTTGCCATTTCTTGGTTTGGGGAATGGTGAACATATCATAACAAATGGGGTCCCACCAAGGGATGGAAGAAAGTGGCTAAAATGTACTTTCTACCAAGTGCCTTCTATGTGTTTTATTTCATTTAATTATCAATCCTTTGAGGCTGTAGTAGCTACAAGTGAAGAAACTGAGGCTTGAGAAGACCAGAAATATGTCCAAGTCCAGCCCTGGAAGGCAGTAGGAAAATTAAGAGGATTAGCATGTGTGTCCTGCTGCCACACATACCCGACAAATGCTAATTTCATCGCCATTTTGCAATTAATGTATGCTGACTTTCACATTTACTCTGGCATTACTTTTCCCAGTAATGTTATAGTTTTTCCACTTCTTCATTTATTTCAAATTATCTTTTTCCAGATATAGCCATTTATATTCTTCACTGGACTCATTCTTTCATTTTGTTTGCATTCTTTCTCTACAGCTTTTAGAACTAGTATTATTTTTCTGATTTCAGTGTATTAGCATAACCACTAAATTGTGTGGTTGTATTTACTCTTCCTCCTTCATAATAACAAAAAAATAATATATACTACAGTATATATTAGCTGTGTGCTAAGCACTAATATAAGATCTTGATATGTATTAACTAATTTAATATCCACAATGACCCTTGAATATTAAAACTATTCTTATTCTATAAATAAGAATCTTAGAATTCTAAGTCAAACTTGCACCCAACATACATTACATTGAGAAACTTCTTATAAAATATTTGAATTTAATTTCTCTGATTTCCTAAATATGCTACTCATGATACACTAGACCAGAGATGTTATACTTTTTTTTTTTATGAAGAGCAAGAAAATAAATATTTTAGGCTTTGTAGAACATATGTGATCTGTACCATCCATTGTTCTTTCTCTTCTATTTTCACAACCCTTTAAAAAGGTAAAATAATAACAACTCTCAAGCTGTACAAAACCAGGCTAAGGGTGACCCCTGCACTAAACTCCTAACTCCATACTGTCTTGTCTTGAGCAAAATCTCCCTTGTTGCTTTATGGTATGGCTTTTCATGTCATAATTGTCCCATATTCATACCATTTTTAGATGCTCTCACTTTACCCATTAGCCCATAGGTCACACACAAATATTTTTAAGATCCTGGCAAGTAGTTTTAACAGCCTAAGTGTGAGACCATAGTGAATGGCAAGTCCATCGGTGAACCAGGGAGCGTGGCTCCCCTCAAAGGCATTCAGAGATTTGAAAGTCCTGGGATAGCCCAACAAAACCTATCTGAATAGCAGATTCCGGCCATTTGAAATGACCCTTGTATGATCACTGTCTTGGAAAGGCCAGTTGTATGATGACAGTCTTGGGAAAGCAGAAGTTATGCTCTTGAACCCTAGCCATTTTATTATCAGGCCCTACTGCCGCATTCCTGGGTGGGGCCCCAGTCTACGCAGGCCTCACAGCTTCAACACAGGTCCCCATCCATCCACCTCCCGCTGTAGCCTGCCTGGCCCTGCGGCATTGCTCTTTGGAGGGTCTTCCTGGTCAGATCCCCGAATCTTAGTCGGGCTCATGTTCCAGGGTTTCTCTCCCTAAAGCTTTACCTTCTTTGTCTTCTGACCTGAAATGGAAAATGGCTGATGTACTTGTGGCAGAGCGTCAGCAAAGCAGCCGGGAGGCTGAACGTCACGGAGGACTTGCGCGTCCTCTACTCCTATTTTGCCGGGAGAGATAATCCATCCAGGTTCCAAACGAATGCACCTACTCCTTGGAATTTGTGGCACAGGAGGTGGTGATGAAACAGTTATGGCCAGTGTTAGAAACTGCTGGGAGGCGCTTCAGAGTGTGAAGGCGGGTTTAGCCAGCACGTGCCATTTTTCCTTTGCCCTTATTCCTCCTGCATTCCTGAAAAGGGGATGTGATGGCTCAGGATAAATCCACCATCTTGCATCTGATGAGGACAGAAACCCAGGAGGATCACAGCCGCATCCCTGTTAGCAGTCCTGGACCACCTGACTCTGGGCCACTTGTTAAGAGGGGGACAGGGTGGGGACCCACCGTCTTGGGTAAACCGTGGGATGTGGGTGTTTATTATGGTCAGCTGAACGCAAATCCTACCAGATGCATTGCCCTCTTCCTTATTCATTCATTTATAACTTCCCTTTAGCAACAAGCATTTATTGTGCCCCTACTGAGTGTATGCTACAAAGAAGGAAAAAAACGATCTCATCATTGAGGATTTTGCTACTCCACATTAGGGAGCTAACACATCTCTAGGGCAAATTGTTCCTTACAAACAGTGCCATTGACAATGGGCAAATTGTTCCTTACGGAACAGTGTCATTGACAATGGGCAAATTGTTCCTTACGGAACAGTGTCATTGACAATGGGCAAATTGTTCCTTACGAACAGTGCCAATGACAATGGCCCATAATCCTAGAGTGATCTGTTCAGCAGCTCTGCATTAGGGTCAAATACGGAGGCCCGGCACGATGTGTGCGCACTCCCCCTGAGCTCTGCAAAGTTGCTCGTACGTACCCTCCTTTGGATCTCTAACTGGCTCCTACCTTGTTTTAATTTTTACTTTTGAAATGTCACTATCCCTATATTCTATAACCCAGAGCTGCCACAAATGTGTGTAATATGTCTTAAATACATAATTATTTTTGCTGAGTAATTGGACATGTGCTTATTTCCACCTTTTATTAACAGATTCTTTGAGAGTCATTAAAATACTTAAATCCTTTAAAGTGTCTATTATCTAGTTCTTGAATTTGCTTCTGAGCACTTGTCCTTTTCAATAAGCCCGATGATATATATGACTTCATATTTTCAAACATTATCTTACCTGTTTTTTATCAAGTAATAATTTTGAAAGGTCTTTATACTTCCTAAAATCCCAAATTTTTCCTTCATTTCTCTTTTAAGGGTAGTAAAATGAGTACAATTGCATAGCATTTGGAATAACAAAACCAATTTCTCTGGTGTCTCTTCCTTCCGTATTTTAAAAGCTGTCTGGTCTAATTCCCCAGCAAGTTTTAATGAGAGAAACATTCTTTTTGGGCTCTCCCTTTGGCAAGCACATGGATGTTTCTTTTGGACACTGAATTCTCTCAAGTTGCAGTTCTAATCAGGTCAGTAAACTACACACTTAATTATAATAAGCAAAGGGAGGGAAATTTTGCCATTCAACCCACTGGGTTCTATAAGTTATACATCTAGGAGAATGCCATAGATAGTATATTTTTCCAAAATCCCTATGCAAAATTATAACCACATTTAAAGAGGGCTTTAGAATTCTCAAAGCACTTACACATATTTATTTCATTCTATCTTCATGATGCAGGTATAACTTTTATTCCCATATTACAGTTGAGAAAAACAGAACTCAGAGGATTCATTACTCTAGGCATACCTTGCTTTATTGTGCTTTGCAGATATTGCAATTTTTACAAATGGGAGGTTGGTGGCAATCTTGCATTGAGCAAGTCCGTCAGTGCCATTTTTCCAGCAACATGGCTTGCTTCCTATCTCTGTCACATTTTGGTAATTCTCGCAATATTTTAAACATTTTGATTATTATATATGTTTTGGTGCTCTGACCAGTGATCTGCGCTGCTACTACTGTAATTGTTTTGGGGCATCACACGTACCCCCATATAAGACAGCAAACACAATCAACAAGTGGCCTGTTCTGACCGCTTCACTGATGGACTCTCCCCCCACCTCTCCCCCTCTCCTCAGGCCTCCCTATTCCCTGAGACACAACAATAGATTGAAAGTAGGCCAGTTAATAACCCTAAAATGGCCTTTGACTGTTTAAATGAAAGGAAGAGTTGCACACCTCTCACTTTAAATCAAAAGCTAGAAATGACTAAGCCTAGTGCAGAAGCTGAAATAGGCCGACAGCCTTGTGCTGGAAACTTAGCCGAGTCGTGAATGCAAAGGAAAAGATCTTGAAGAAATTAAAAAGTGAACACGTGAAAGAGAAAGTGAAACAGCCTGATTGCCCACAGGGCGGAAGTTTTAGTGGTCTAGATATAAGCTCAAACCAGCTACCACATTCCCGTAAGCCAGAGCTAAGCCAAAGCAAGGCCCCAACTCTCTCCAATTTCAGAAAGGCTGCGATTGGTAAGGAAGCTGCAGAAGAGTCTGAAGCTATTAGAGGTTGGTTCATGAGGTTTAAGGAAAGAAGCCGTCTCTATCACATAACACTGCAAGGTGGAGCAGCAAGCGCTGACGTAGAAGCTGCCACAGGTGATCCAGAAGATCTAGCTAAGCACGGGGGTGGAGGGGACTAGATTAAAGAACAGATTTTCAGTGTGGATGAAACAGCCTTCTACTGGAAGGAGATTCCTAGTCCGAGAGGAGAAGCCGATGCCCAGCTTCAGAGGACCAGCTGACTCTCGTTAGGGGCTAATGAGCTGGTGACTTGCAGTTGAAGCCAGTGCTCGTTTACCATTTGGAAAGTGCGAGGGCCCTTGAGAATCATGCTAATCTACCCTGCCTGTGCTCTAGAAATGGAACCACAAAGCCTAGACGACAGCGTCTTTTTACAATATAGTTGACTGAATATTTAAGACCTTTGTTGAGACGTACTGCTCAGAAAAAGATTCCTTTCAAAATATGTCTGCTTATTGACAATGCACCTGATTACCCAAAAGCTCTGGCAAAATCTATTGCACATTGGACACATAACTTTCATATGCACTGAGAAACCAATTTGTGTGACTCTTTATTGCAAAAGTCACTTTATTGCAGTGGTCTGGAACTAGACCTGCAATCTCTCTGAGGTGTGCCTGTATTTAAGAAGTGCAAGAAGTGGAAAATCTCATGTCTCCCTTTTATTAAATGATAAAGTCTCAGAATTTCAAGGAACCTTTACAATTGTATGGCCCAACTGCCCACCCAGTACAGGAATCCCTAAGGCAGCCGTCCAGCATTTGCCATACAATCAATATAAAGTGTGCGATCAGTGGCATTTGGTATCATTACAGAGTTGTGCTTCTATCACTTCAGTCAATGTTACAGCATTTCATTACTCTACTACAGGGATTCTCAACCTTTTTTGTCCCACGGATCCCTTACTAAGTCCACACTATACTGTGTTTACTTAATAAATATACCATACCTGTGCCAACACATCCCCACAAGAATAATGTTGGTTTTTTTTTAATTTAAACTAATAGACCCCTTGTTAAAAACACTTGCTATGTCATTCAGGACAATCCCAAAAATGCCCCCATATTACACCTGTTTTACCCTCTCCCTGCCTTCAGTACCTCCAGTGGCTGCTGTCTCCACATCAATGATATAATTTCTTCCATTGTTAGAATATCAATAAGTCTATACTAGAATATCAGGAGGTCCACTCTAGTCCATATTTTATTCCCCAATCTTGAGGATTCTGGGATCGTGAGGCCCACTCCACCTCTACTACAACAAAGGAAAAAGAAGAAAAATGAAAAGCAAAAAATGTTTACCCCTTATTAGTCCCCTTTCAATCCACCCTTCTCCTACATAACTGCTAATCTATTTCTGCCTCTATAATTTATTTATATTAACATTTTGTATAATGGGGGCGAACTACATGTAGCTCTTTTTGTCCAGTTTCACTCACTTAGCATACTTCCTCTTTTACCATTGATGGAAAGGTATTGATATATTACTATACACTACTGTCCAGAACTGGCTTTGGTTGTATTTTTGCCCAAATATCACCCTGATATTAACACTTGCAACATTTACTTTTGTTCTGTTTCAGAGAAAAATATTCTTATATATGCACTATTAACCACACATGCATTATTAACCATACTCATTTTTCACTATATGTTCACTATGCTATACATTCCCATGTTTCATTTTTTAGCTTTCCATCTAGTGATATGCATGACTTTTGACTTTCCATTTCAACCATTATTCCCATATATTAGCACTGCTAGGTTAGAAACAATATGATGTGCTTTCACTATTTCTACCCATTTCCATACTTTAAAAACAACATTTTTACCAATTCTGCACAGATTAAACCTCAGCCTTCTATTCTCTAACCTCATTCTATTTTCCAGTGACTTTTATTCTAGCTGTTAATTCTATGAGTTTGCTCATTTTATCCACTTCATAATAGCGAAATGGTATAAATGTCCTTTTGTGTCTGTCTTGCTTCATTCAGCATAATGTCCTCCAGGTTCATCCAAGTTGTCATATGCTTCCTGCCTCATGTCTTCTTACAGCTGAGTAATATTCCATTGTGTGTATACACCACAATTTGTTTATCCATCAATTGATGGATACCTGGGCTGTTTCTATCTTTTGGCAATTGTGAATAATGCCGCTATGTCACTGCTCTCGGTTCTCCCGGGTACGTACCTAGTAGTGGTATTGCCAGTTCACATGGCTGATCTATATTTGACTTCCTTAGAAACCACCAAACAGTCCTCCACAGTGGCTGCACTATTCTGTGTTCCCATCAACAGTGAATAAGCACTCCTATCTCTCCACATCCTCTCCAACACTAGTAGTTTTCTCGTTTTTTTTTTTTTTGGTTTTTTTTTTTTTAATAAAGATTTATTTTTATTTATTTAATTCCCCTCCCCTCCCTGGTTGTCTGCTTTCTGTGTCTTTCTGCTGCTTCTCGTTTCTTTATTCTTTGTCCGCTTCTGTTGTCGTCAGCGGCACGGGAAGTGTGGGCGGCGCCATTCCTGGGCAGGCTGCTCTTTCTTTTCACGCTGGGCGGCTCTCCTCACGGGTGCACCCCCTGTGCGCGGGGCTGCCCCACGCGGGGGACACCCCTGCGTGGCACGGCACTCCTTGCGCGCATCAGCACTGCGCATGGGCCAGCTCCACACGGGTCAAGGAGGCCCGGGGCTTGAACCGCGGACCTCCCATATGGTAGACGGACGCCCTAACCACTGGGCCAAAGTCCGTTTCCCTGTTTTTTTTTAATAGTGGCCATTCTAGTAGGTATGAAATGATATCTTTTGTAGGGTTGATTTGCATTTCTGTAGTAGCTAGCGATGCTGAACACTTTTTCATATTTGTTTTTTTGCCATTTGTATTTCTTCTTTAGAAAAATGTCTCTTCAAGTCTTGCCCATATTGTAATCAGTTCACTGTCTTTTTATTGTTGAGTTATAGGATATCTTTATATATCATAGATATTAAACCCTTATCAGATACGTATTTTCCAAATATATTCTCCAGTAGATTAGGCTGCCTTTTTACCTTCTTTGCAAAGTTCTTTGAGGTGCAAAGTGTTTAATTTTGAAGAGGTCTGATTTAACTATTTTTTTTCTTTTGTTGCTTGTTCTTTGGGAGTTAAGTTTTAAGAGACACTTCCCCACCTACTACAAGCATTTGACGATGTTTCCCTGTATTATCTTCTAGTAGTTTTACAGTCCTGGCTTTTAGGTTTAGGTATTTGATCGGTTTTGAGTTGATTCCTGGTTAGTGGTCCTCTTTCATACTTTTGATTATAAGAATCCAGTTCTCCCACGACCATTTGTTGAAGACAGACTGTTCTATCCCAATAAAGTGGATGTGTAGGCTTATCAAAAATCAGATGACCATAGAGGTAAGGGTCTATTTCTGAATTCTCAATTTGATTCCATTGATCAGCATGTTTATCTTTATGCCAATTCTATGCTGTTTTGGGCACTTTAGCTTTATAATACACTTCAAGGTCAGGAAGCATGAGTCCTCTGACTTCACTCCTCTTTTTTAGGATGTTTTTGGCTATTCAATACCTCTTTCCAGGTACTGACTTTCCTATTTCTGTAAAGTAGGCTGTTGGAATTTTAATTGGGATTGTGTTGAATCTACAAAGGAGTTTTGAGTAGAATTGGTATCTTCACAATGTTTAGCTGTCCAATCCACGAACACAGAACGTCCTTTCATTTGTTTAGGTCTTCTTTGATTTTTTTTAACAGTGTTTTGTAGTTTTCTGAATACAGGTTCTTTATATCCTTGGTTAAGTTTATTGATTCTTTCAGTCCCTATTGTAAATGGAATTTTTTCTAACTTCCTCTTCAGATTGCTCATTAGTAGTGTTTAGAAACGGAACTGATTTTTGCATGTTCATTTTGTTTCCTGTTACTTTGCCAGAGTCACCTATTAGTTCAAGAAGCTTTGTGGTGGATTTTTCAGGATTTCTAAATATAGGACCATATCATCAGCAAAAAGTGAAAGTTTTACTTTTTGCTTTCCTATTTGGATGTCTTTTATTTCTGTCTCTTGCCTAATTGTCTTAGCTAAAACTTCTAGCACATTATTTTTTTTTTTTAAGATTTATTTATTTAATTTCTCCCCCTCCCCTGGTTGTCTGTTCTTGGTTTCTATTTGCTGCATCTTGTTTCTTTGTCCGCTTCTGTTGTCGTCAGCTGCATGGGAAGTGTGGACGGCACCATTCCTCGGCAGGCTGCTCCCTCCTTTGCGCTGGGCGGCTCTCCTTATGGGTGCACTCCTTGTGCGTGGGGCTCCCCTACGTGGGGGACACCCTTGCGTGGCACGGCACTCCTTGCGCGCATCAGCACTGCGCATGGGCCAGCTCCACACGGGTCAAGGAGGCCCGGGGTTTGAACTGCGGACCTCCCATATGGTAGACGGACGCCCTAACCACTGGGCCAAAGTCCGTTTCCCTCTAGCACATTATTAAATAACCGTGATGACAGTGGGCATCCTTGTCTTGTTTCCAATCTCAGTGGGAAAGCTTTTGGTCTTTCACCACTGAGTATGATGTTCGCTGTGGGTTTTTCATATATGTACTGTAGCAGTTTGATATTATTGATGAATTCCAAAAAGAAATACTGGATTATGTTTGTAATATGATCTGTACCTGGGCATGATTGAGTTGTGATTAGGGCGTTGAGTCCCCACCCCTTTGTGGATAAAGACTCACAGATAGAAGTCATGGCAAAGAACAGAGTTGAGGGTTTCTGAAGTTGGAGTTTTGATGTTGGAGTTTGATGCTGAAGACTTAAACTGGAGCCCCAGGGAGTAAGCACACAGAGGAAAGAGAAGCAAGCTCCAGGAAGGTAGGAACCTTGAATCCAGAGAAAAGCAAGCCCCAGGAATGTAAGAACCCAGGAAACCTGAACCCTCACAGTTGTCGGCAGCCATCTTGCTCCAAATAGACTTTTGTGAGGGAAGTAACTTATGCTTTATGGCCTGGTATCTGTAAGCTCCTATCCCAAATAATACCCTTTATAAAAACCAACCTATTTCTTGTATTTTGCATCAGTACCTCTTTGGCTGACTAATACATGTACTTTACCATGTTGAGAAAGTTTCCTTCTAACCCTATTTTTCCAAGTGTTTTTATGAAGAATGTTAGATTTTGTCAAATACTTTTGCATCAATTGATATGATGTTTTGTCCTTAATTCTGTTAATCTGGTATATTACACTAATTAATTTCCTTGTGCTGGACCACCCTTGCATACCTAGGATAAAATCCACTTGACAGTGGTATATAATTCTTTTATTGTGCTGTTGGATTTGATTTTTGCAAGTATTTTGTTGATATTCATAAGAGAAATTGGTCTATAATTTTATTTTCTTGTAACATCTTTTTCTGACTTGGGTATTAATGTGATATTGGCTTCATAAAATGTGGTAAGTAGTATTCCCTCCTTTTCAATTTTTTGGAGGAGTTTGAGCAGGATTGGTAATAATTCTTATTGGAATATTAGGTAGAATTCACCTGTGAAGCCATCAGGTCCTGGACTTTTCTTTTTTGGGAGGTTATTGATGAGTGATTTCAATCTCTTTACTTGTAATTGTTTTGTTGAGATCTATTTCTTGTAGAGTCAGTGTAGGTTGCATGTTTCTAGAAATTTGCCCATTTCATCCCGAGCGTTTAATCTGTTGGCATACAATTGTCCATAATATCCTCTTGTGATCCTTCTTATTTCTTTGGGGTTAAGAGTAATGCCCCCCACCCCCCATTTCTAATGTTACTTATTTGCATCTTCTCTCTTTTTGGTCAGTTGAGCGGAGTGTCAATTTTATTAATCTTCTCAAAGAATTTTTGGTTTTGTTAATCTTATTGCTTTTTATAGCCTCAATTTCATTTATTTCTGCTCTAGTCTTTGTTACTTCTTTCCTTCTGCTTGCTTTGGCTTTAGTTTGCTGTTCGTTTTCTAGTTCCCCCAGGTGTGCACCTAGGTCTTTGATTTTAGCTCTTTCTTCTTTCTAATGTAAAATTTTTTCAGTTCTTCATCTGATTCTTGCCCTGAATATGTGGCACAATTTTTAAGATTGCACTTTTTCTGCGATTGTTTCACCTCCAGGAGAAAGCTTTTCATTTGTTCCTTCTCCAGAAATCTTGATCCTTCTGTTTTTCTGTGTGTAGAATTTTCTCCCCAGCTCCTATGATGTTTAAATTCTTCCACTCACTCAGTGCCCCTCTCTCCTTAGAATTTTTCAGTTCTAGGACCCATCCCATCTTACAGAAGTTCAGTTCAGCCCTCCCCTGCCTTTTGTTTCTGTGGGGTTTTTCTACCTCTAGCTTCTTCCCCACTAGGGTGTCCCCCCTTGGGGCACCAGGCGGGTCAATCCAGAAAAGTGGGTCATTCCAGAAAATTCTATTTTGCATGTAGGTGGCCCAGCCCCCAGGAACTGGAGTGATGTGCGTACTCCTAGCCAACAGTTCTGCCATGGTCTCGCTCTCCCTCCTTTTTTCCTCCTTGGGGGCCCCTTTGCATGCAGCATGACTCAGCGGCTTGGGTCTATGTGGACCTGGGCCCCTGCACCTGTGTGGGGTCTGACTCACTGCTGGGAGGGGCTCTATCATCGACATCCCTGGCCGGAGGGACCTTGGCATGCTGCCTCGGTGCGACTCCCAAGCTGCACTGAGAGTCAGAAAGGACAAAGTTTCTATAAGATTAAAAGGAAATTGGAAAAGTCTCCTCCACAGATGACGATGGGAAAGCCTTCGCCCTCATAGTAAAGCAATAATTGTAACCAAGAGTTAAGATTTCACAAATGATTATGATTATTGAGTAGTAAGATAGATGCTTTTTCTTATATTTCCAGTATATTATAGAACAAGCCAAAAGGTAATACCTGTAGTAACTGAACTTTGCCAAGCTGGTCCCTCCCTTGTGTGTACTGGCCATTGTGATGGTAGCCTTGCCACCACCCCCTGCTGAAACCCATAAAAACCCTGCGCTCCTCAAATTCAGGGAGACGGATTTAGGCTTCAGGCCAGCTGATGTCCCACCAAGAGCCTCGGGTAGCAATACGGGTGGGAAACAATTACTGATTGTTTACTCGGTATTTTAAAAACCTAATGTGATTTCTAGCCAATCAGTTACTATAACGGGAGTAAAGTGTAAATAAGCCATTTTTACAGCTGCTAGACTGTCAGACTGGAACCAGAAATTTAAAGCACAGTTTTCTCTATGTACCCTAATGTCCAGTTCCAATGCTGGGAAGAGACCTGCTAATCAAATTAAATGCCCAGATAACCTTTTCTCCATTCTGCTTGTTGACGGAAGGGCCTCCAGGCCATGCACCGCTGCTGGCTGAGGAAGAGGAGCAGATCAGGCCTATCCCAGAAGAAATCCCCAAAGCTGTAAAATCAGGTGTGGGCTAATGGAAAACCTGAAGGTGCACAAATGGTGAAACTGATTCCAGTGAAACTCCAAAATCCAGCTACTGTACCTGATATTAAACAATACTCAAACTAGAATGTGGAGAAGGAACTTCTCCCTTAATGCAGACGTTTGGGAAGCATCAGTTAATACGACCTGTCAATCTCCATATACCACTCCAATATTACTGGCACCCTATGTGAACACTAGTTTGGGCAATATCTCCCAGCTGTTAATCAACCTGCAGAAGACATCCACCCAGTAGTTGCAATCTACTCCACTCACTACATTATCGGGAGAGGTCACCGTTGGTTCATGGTCTTTGATTTAAAAGATGATTTTACTGCTTCTCCTTTTCCCAGGATCTCAAGAACATTTTGCTTTTGACTGGGAAGACCCCATCACACACATACAACAGTACTGGTGGACTGTTCTTCCACGAGGTTTTAAGAATGCTCCCATATTATTTGGATAAGTGTTAGTTACAGATTTAAAGGAATTACACTTACAAGAAGGAGTATTATTACCGAATGCAGATGTTATCTTAATTGCCAAACCAGAAAATTACCAGAGAAGAACACCATCCAAACTGAATTTCTTGCCAGACCGAGGTTCTGAAGTCTCAAAGAGCAAGGCTCAAATTTCACAAACCTCAGTGAAATAGTTAGGCTTTGAACTATCCATAGGACAGAGAAATCTATTGCCAGATTGGAGGGAAACTTTACCCGAGTGGCAGAGCCATTTACAAGGAGGCAGCTTTGAGGACTCTTGGAATGGCAGGATTCTGTAGAATTTGGAGGCATAATTTTGGACTCATAGCTGAACCCTTATATTAAACCCCTGAGTGGGTCCAAGCAGGAAACTCTAGATTGGACGACAGAATGTAAAAATGTCTTCCAGAAAATAAAAAGGCAACTTTTAGGGTTCCTGGACCTGAGAAAGTATTTTCACCTTTTCCTACCTGAAAGGCAAGGAATTGGATGAAGGGTACTTATTCCAAAATTAGGAAACACCAGGGAAGCGGATGTGGCTCAAGCGACTGAACTCCTGCCTACTACATGGGAGGTCCCAGTACAGTTCCTGGTGCCTCCTGGAGAAGATGAGCAAGACAGCAAGCTGGCATGATGGGCTGGCATGGCAAGATGACACAACAAGGAGACACAGAAGAAACACAATGAGACAACAAAAACAAAGTAGGGAGCTGAGGTGGCTCAAGCTACTGAGTGCCTCTCTCCCACATGGGAGGTCCCAGTTTTGGTTCCTGGTGCCTCCTAAAGAGAAGACAAGCAGACACAGAGAGGACACAGTGAATGGACACAGAGAGCAGACAGTGAGGACAAACAATGGGGCAAGGGGGCAGAGGGATAAATAAATCTTAAAAAAAAAAAATTTAGGAAATGCCAGGCATCAGTAGGCTATTTTTCTAGACAATTGGACACTACCCAAGGTTGGTCAGTGTACCTCAGGGCTGTAGCAGCCACCTGGGACATTCTCAGATAAGCGGAAAATCCACGTAGGACAACCCACCACTGTGCATGTGCCTCACCGTGTCCTGCCCTTGTTAGAACAGAAAGGCGAATATTGACTCACTGCTGGACAATGAGGTGAATATCAGGCTACTCTGCAAGATAACCCAAACTCACCCAAAAGCTTCTTCTAGTTTAAATCTGGTTCCTTTACTACCAAGTGGAAAGGGGGAACCTGAGCATGATTGTATACTAATGATTGAAGTTTATTCCGGCCATCCAGATTTAGTTGACCAAACTTCAGAGCATCCAAACGTTGAGACATACGCTGACCAAGGACCTCAAAAAGCTGGTTATGCAGTGCTAACTCTACAAGCTGGAGAGTGAGGCCCTCACACCAGGTACATCCGCACAGCGGGCAGCCTTAATGCACACACCAGGGCTTTACGGCTGGGAAGGGAACAGCGAATAAACATATTGAAGTATGCTTTTAATAGAGCTCGCGCTCATGGAACCATCTGGAAGGAAGGAGGACTCTTAACATCTGGTAAAAGGAAATTAGACATAATCCTAGTCTTAGAAGCAGCAATGTTGTCCAAAGAAGTTGCCATAATACATTGTTACAGTCATCAGAAAGGAGAAATAGGCTCTACTGAAGGTAACCAAAACAGCAGATTTAGAAGCAAAAGCAGCAGCCAAATTAAAACCTTCACCGTCATCAATAGTATTTTCTCTGATATCGGATATAAGACTAAAAATTTTTTATCTTGAGTATTCAGCTCATGATTTATTGAGAGCAGAAGTGGGGCTTTTCCTTAAAAGAAACAGATACCAGTTCTCAATCAAACCTTCCATTTAGAGGAACTGAGGGAGGATGGAGTTATAATAAAGACAGAGTGATCCTTATTCCTGAACAGTTAGTGGACAGAGTTTTTACTTATTTCCATCAAAGCCTTCATTATGGTAGAGATGCCATGTATCAGCGATTGACGAGCTAAAGGATAGGACCTAAAATGCAAAAAGCTATTCATGAAATAACACGAAATTGTTTAACTTGTGCTAAAAAAAACAAAACCCCAGGCCTCCATCCCCGGTAAAAGGAGTTAAAGTACCATCAGAGGAGGACTGGCAAATAGACTTTACTGTTATGCCAAAAGCATGTGGAAATTATAAAAATCATCTTGATTTGTAGATACATTTACAGGATGGGTAGAAGCCTTTCCATACAGGACGGCGCAAGTCTCAGAGGTAACCTAGTGCTCTTGAAGGAAATCAGCCCCATGGTTTGGACTCTATTTTCAATACACAGTTTTAACTGGGGGGGAGGGGGTCCCTCAAAAATTTCACAGGAACTGTCAGGAGCGGTGAACGTTCATTGGAAATTACTTGCATCTTGGAGACTACAATCTACCGAGAAAACAGAAATTATTAGTCACATTCTGAAGAAAACAGCAGCTAAACTCTGTCAGGAGACTCATCTTTCATGCGACAAGTTATCCCCAGTGGCTTTGATGCAGGTAAGTGCAGCCCCAGAAGCAGGCTCCATTTTGAGCCCATTTAAAGAGGTCCATGTGAGACATTCCTAAAGCAAGGGGGTATATTTATCAGGACCGAACAAGTCCAAGAATTAGAAACTAAAAAGTGTTTCAGTCATATTAGAGGCAATTTGCCATTATGCCTCAAGTGACTTTTCCTACAGATGTCCCCTACGTCATTGTAAGCCTGGGGACAGAGGTCTTTTAAGGAAATGGGGAAGTCTGCATGCAATAGACCAGTTGGAACCTAAGTGGGAAGGTCCCCATGAAGTTTCAATAACTACTCACTCTCTGTCAAATTGATTGGAGTGAAACCATGGATCCGCCATGTTAGGATAACTAGTCCTTCTCTCCCAGATTCCTTCACAGAACCAACACCCATGAACAAACTGCCAGAGATTGTGAAGGAGGAGAGGAAGCTGATGAACTTTCCAAAGACAGATATCAGTGTGAACTTCTAGAAGATTTAAAATACATCTTCAGGAGAACAGGTAAGAAATGATAAGTACATCCAAAACTTTAACAGACATACGTTGCCTAAAGAGTACAATACTTTTACATGTAGCCAATAGCTAATTACTGGATAAAATTATTAGACTCTTCCCAACATGTATTTCTGGACTTATATCCTTGTTTTTATCCTTGCTATGGTATAGCCCAAGTGTGGGATAGCCTCCTCCTCAGTAGGGGCCAGCCCTGGCGGAAGGTAGACGCGTAACCTGGAGCCAGT
The DNA here is from genome assembly GCF_030445035.2 of Dasypus novemcinctus. Lineage (NCBI taxonomy): Eukaryota > Metazoa > Chordata > Mammalia > Cingulata > Dasypodidae > Dasypus > Dasypus novemcinctus. The sequence goes on from NC_080699.1 coordinate 7,276,664, forward strand.
GGTCAAGGGAAGGGCTGGTACGGGCGCAAGCCCTCAGCCCGCCCAGGCCCACTACGAGGCGGCCAGTACGGATGCCACGTCCTCGGGCCGTTGGTATGCGGCTCCAAAGCCCGCCCAGTCACCTAGGCTACGCCCACTGTTCCCGCCAAAAGGCAACATCCGGACGGCTCCCCCACTCCCCCTTCCCCCTCCTCTTCCCGCCTTCCCTCGCTGTGACGCCATTCCCGCCCCTTCCCGTACCCCCCCTCCTGGCAGTTCCGTGTTGCTCCTTACCAATCCTCATCGAAAGTCTCCCCAGCATGCCTTATACGGCATCCCAGCCAGAACTCTGCCCGCCCCCGCCACAGCCCTATATAACCTCTGTACATTCCCCAATAAACGGCTCTGTTACAGCTCCACAAGTGTGTGTCTCGTCTCCTTCCTCCCCGCCGCCCTCCACACCTTGCACGCCTCCGCCGGAGACTCGGCCAAGTCTCCCGCCTCGCCCTCGCCTCTGGGAAGAACCGCCTGGCCCACGGCCGCCCGTCCCTCGGCCAGGCTCAGACCGCCGCTGCCACAACTGGTGCCCCGTGTGAGGAATCTTCGCCCTCGCGCAGCGGTCCAGCCCAGAGTCTGCTCTCCCGGACGCCTCTCCACTTCCCCTCTCCTTTCGCCTGCAAGGTAAGGGCCCCTCCTTCGCCGCCCCCACTCCAGGGCCGCCTCTCCTCGCCCTTTGCGGCCCCCATCCTGGGGCCGCCTCTCCCCACACGCCCAATTCAGAGAGCCTCACTTTCATGACTCCTACGCCCCAGCTTGTTTCTCCCCCACCTGTTCTACTGCACAATTCCCCGCTACCTCTTCGTGTCTTCGGTGTTGTTGTCTGTATAATCGTCCCTCTAATCGGCGCTTGGTGTCTTGCTGAACTCGCTCCCTCGGATTGGTCCTGTCGCCAAAGAGTATTGTTCTTTGCTCTCCTCGCCTCTCTTAGCCTTGTAGTCTCGGCCCTTCTAGCCTTTTTCACCCTCTAGGGCAATATCATGGGCAACCGGCTATCTGCCCGGCAAGCGCCTCAGGTCCGTGCCTTGGCGGGACTTTTAGATACTCACCGCTGTAAGGTCTCCGTTCGACAACTGCAAGTTTATTGGGACCTTCTCTTGCCTTTTAATCCATGGCTTTCCACTTGCCACCTCTGGGACCCTATCACGTATGATCGCTTAATCGATCGGGTCGCCTCCGCCATGGAGCATGAAGGGAAGCGGTTCCCTCCCGGCATGCTGCCCACCCTAATAACCATTCGCTCCTGCCTACAGGGCTCTCGTCCCCCAGATAGGGGCCCCAGTAAATCAAAGGAGGCCCTATCGGCCCAAGCGGCCATGGAGGACAATGATTTTGACTCAGACCCCCCTTCAGATACAGAGTCTCTAGTCGAGCAACTTAACAATGCGCTCGAACTCCACCTGCCTAGACAAGACAACACGAGACCTCATCAAGATGGCGCACTTCCTCCTTCTCCTTCGGCCAAAAAGGGCGCCAAAAAGGAGAACTACCCCGACCATGATGTCACTTCCCCACCACACCCCCAGGCGCGCGCACTCTACCCCTCCCTTTCTGAGGGCGGGGCCTGTCCGCCATCTTACGCCTCGGCCGCGCCCTCTGCGCCGCCATCTTGTGATCGCTGGGATCACAAGCCCCAGCGGCAAGTCAATGGACCGGGCCCCCTCACTCTGCACCCACGCCCTCCCCCCGTTTCCAGCTTGCCTCCAACATCCCTCCCTCTCGCGGGCCTCCCTCTCTCAGCTGTTTTCCCTTGAATATTGCCCCTACCGCTAATCGCCCCTACGACTGGTACCCAATCGATTCCGAAACAGTTAAACAGCTCCAGAAAGCTGTCAGGGAGGACGGATTGGGTAGTCCCTATGCCATCCAGCTCATGCAGGACATCGGCATGGACCTCTGTCTCCCCCAAGATTGGACCTCCCTCGCCCGGGCCATATTAAACCCCGGGCAATTTGTCGATTGGCGCGCCCACTTCCAAGCAGAGGCAGAGAGGCAAATCTCTCAGAACGCAGCCACGGGAATCCTCCACCCTCCTGATGCCTATACGGGTACAGGTGACTTTGTCCAGGCGACCGCTTACCAGCAGGTCCCGGCTGACTTCTGGCCAATTCTTCGAGACGTCACCTTGCGAGCCTTCCGCAACTGCTCGGCTAGCAAACCCGAAGAGTTTGCAAAGTTAACCCAAGGCCGGGACGAGCCATTTGCCACCTTTGTCTCAAGGGTCGAGGACACCTGCTCCCGCAAGGTTCATGACCCCCAGGCGCAATTGGCATTGGCGCACGAGTTAATCCTAGAAGGGGCAATCCAATATGTAAACAAGCCATCCTTCCAGTGCGAGACAAGGGTATCCATGACTGGGTCCTTGCCTGTAGCGGCCTCGACCCATCCGCCACAGCCCTCGCTAATGCGGTTTCCGGGGCTGTCACTGCAGCACTAGCGGCTACCGCCGGCTGCTTCCGCTGTGGCGAAACCGGGCACTTTGCTCGAGAGTGCCCTCACAAGGCCCCGCCACCAGAGGGCCCCAGTCAGCTGTTGAGGGGCAAGCCTCCCCCTCGGCCCTTGCCACGAGGAGGCCGCCCACCAACTACCCCCTGCCCTCGCTGTGGTAAGGGGTTTCATTGGGCACGTGACTGCCAATCCACCCCCCGTTCCATGCCCTCTGGACAACCGGCCAACAAGCCTTTAAACTTCCAAAGGGGCATGCCTCAGCCCCGTCCCTAAGAGGCACCCGCTACAAAGTTCACTCAGATGCCTTTCCATGGGTCATTAATGGCCACTGCCCCCAGTTTCCTTGTAGAGACTGGCATTGCCCTTATCGCTGGCACACTATTTCCAAAGGAATCATCCAGACCAATGAGGCACCCTCGGAGCCCCCTCCCGAACCAGGCTCTGCAAATGAGAGCCAAGCCACTCCTGCAGGCCCGCCGGGGGAGCCACCCAAAACGCTTTTATGGACTGTCCCCATTACCCCACAAAGGCCCACTCAGAAATTAAAGATCGAGGGGCAATGGTATACAGGTACACTTGATTCGGGGGCAGAGGTCTCCTGCATGCCCACCCAACTGGCTATGCCTTGGCAGGTCCTAGATGGCCCCTCGGTAATCGGGGCCACCGGCACCTCTCCCTCATTACAAGCTATGAGACCCCTCACATGGGAAGATGAAGACGGCCGATCAGGCGCCTTCTGCCCATTATTCCTCCATACCATAGACCAAATCTTATGGGGCCGCGATATCCTCGCCGCCTCTGGGGCAGTGCTTACCACGCAGCCCCCCCAATGATATACGCCACTGCTCGCTTAACACCTCCAGCACCCGTTCCTCTGCAGTGGGATACCGAGGAACCCATATGGGTGGAGCAGTGGCCCCTCCCGACACATAAGCTAGCAGCGCTCCACGCCCTCGTTCAGGAACAATTGAGCGCTGGCCACATTGAACCCTCTACCAGCCCCTATAATTCACCAGTATTTGTCATTCAAAAGAAGTCCACAGGGAAATTTAGACTCCTCCATGATCTGAGAGAAATTTATAAGCATATTCTTCCTATGGGCTCCCCACAACCGGGACTCCCCCATCCAATGGCCATTCCAGTTCATTATCATGTGGCCACTATTGATATAAAAGACTGCTTCTTTTCCATCCCATTACATGAGCGGGACCGCCCTCACTTTGCCTTTACTGTTCCTGTCCCCAATCATGCAGGCGCAGCCAGCAGGTTCCAATGGAAGGTCCTCCCGCAAGGGATGCAAAACAGTCCGGCTATCTGCCAGATGTATGTCAACCATGCAGTGGCCCCCCTACGGGAGCAGGCTATGCTCATTCATTACATGGATGACATATTAGTAGCCTCTGAAGACGCCTCTGCTCTTCCTCAGATCCTTGCTGACCTGACAACTAACTTAGCTGATATAGGCCTTTCCGTTCAACCAGATAAAGTCCAAATGACACCACCCCTAACCTTCTTGGGATTCACTATTGATAAGACCATTTCCCCATCCGCCCCCCAGTTAGACATCCCTGGCCGGGTCACTCTGATGGAACTTCAACAGCTCTGCAGTCAAATTAACTGGCTCCGCTCCGCGCTGCCCATTACCACCGTACAGCTCCAACCACTCTTTGCACTATTAAGTGTCCCCGAAGCCCCGCCGCAAGCAGTCTCCCGGTGCATTAAACTCACCCAGGAGGCAAAGGAAGCCATAGCCGCCGTCAACAAGGCACTCGCCACCTGCTGCCTCCATAGAATTAGTACTAGAGAGAGCCATCTTATAGCACTTGTCCTCCCCACGCCCAGGACCCCCATGGGCTGCCTGTGGCAAGATGGCCCCCTGCTCTGGGCGCATCCCGCCAAGAGCCGATTAAGAAAAATCTGCCCTGCAGTGCGGCTCTGGATCAGCCTGGCTTCAGATCTAGTGACATTGGCTATCCATGTCTTCGGGGCACAACCAAAAAAGATTGTCTGGCCCCTAGACGCCGGACAAACAAGCCTGCTCATACGGGATAACCCAGACATGCAAATCCTTTTAGAAGGGTTTCATGGTGAGTTCAGCTGTCATTATCCTAGCCACCGGCTGCTGCAAGGGCTGGCTAAGCTCCCCTTCCGCAGCCCCTTCCATCCCTTCCCCTCCTCTGCACCCATCCCCGGGGCAATCACCGTCTTTACAGACGCCTCTAAAACCCGGTTTGCCACCCTCTCCTACCTCCCCAATGCCGTCGAACCCTGCCTGACCGGATATGTCAACCTCCATTCTGTCCAAGTAGGTGAGATCCTAGCAGTCTCCTGTGCGCTCGCAGACCACCGCGACCACCCGGTAAACATCTTCACAGACAGCCTTTACACCTATCAGGTCTGCCGAGTCCTAGCCTTTTCCACCTTCTTTCCTGGGAACTCAGCCATTGATAAAGCACTTGCTGGCCTCCAGAGCATCTTAGAACACCGACAGGATCCTTGGTTCATTAGCCACATCCGTAGTCACTCGGGCCTCCCTGGGCCCTTAGCTAATAGCAATAATATAGTAGACCAAGCAGTTTCAGCCCAAAATGACCAAGCAGTACTGGCCATCTCGGCAGCCCCCCTGGGAGACACTATCAACCAGGCCAAGCTGCTACATTCCAAATTTCACTTCTCAGCCACATCTCTGCATCATCTGTGTGGACTCCCTCTAAACACCTGCAAACACTTAGTCCGCAATTGCGCTGTCTGCGCGCTCTTCGTGCCACTTGGCCCCCTAAACCTCAAGGGGTCAACCCGCGAGGCCTAAAGCCCAACTCCAGATGGCAAATGGATGTCACACACGTTCCCTCCTTTGGGCGTCTCAAATACGTGCATGTGATGATTGACACTTTCTCAGCCATGTGCTATGCAGTCCCCCTTGCTGGGGAAACAGCCAAACATTGTGTCAAAGCCTTAAGACAAGGAATTCTCTTCATGGGAGTTCCCTGGGACATAAAAACAGACAATGGGCCTGCCTATCGCAGTGCCTCCTTTGCTGCCTTTCTTCGGCTATACAACATCACCCATCACTTCGGCATCCCCTACAACCCTCAGGGGCAAGCCATCGTTGAAAGTCAGCACCGCCAATTACAAACACAAATAGAAAAAGAAAGGGCAATGCTCCCCCAAGCATCCCCGGGGGACCTGGTTACCGCGGCCCTTATACATCTAAACCTCTTAACATTTAACAAAAAGGGCTCTCGCCCCTACATAGACATTGGGGGCCATCATACTGGCCCACCCAGGCCCCAATGGTCTATTGAAAGGACCCCGAAACTAATAGCTGGAAGGGGCCCAGCCCCCTCCTCACCCAAGGGAGAGGGTTTTCTTGTGTTTTTCCAGAAAATGCCTCCCACCCCATCTGGATCCCAGGGCGGAATGTCCGACCAGCCACCGCTGAGCAGTCTGTCTCGACGCGAGCGCCGCCGATTGAGGGCAAGGATGCATTAAGCCCGGCACAGCATCCCTCCACCAGCCCCCCCACCACAGCCGGCTCAAACCCAACCTGAAACGCCAATTGCGCCCCAGCAACAGCCTCGCTTGAAACGGAAGGAACGCCGTCAACTCCGTAGCCTGATCCGCCGAGTAACCCAGGTCACCCTGCACGACCCTCCCTGTCCAACGGAAGACCCCACTGCAACAGAAGTTGCAAACCTCCTGCAGCTATACCGGCAAGCCAGAACCCTACACCCCCCATCTCAACCCCCCTCACCCTCCCTAGTCCCCTCCTTGTCCTCCTCCTCTCTCTTGCTACCACAGGTCAAGCCAACCCCGCCCATCAACCTTACAATTGGACACTCAAAACCTTCAGCCCAGACAAAATCTTAGCCTTCAATATAACAGCAGGCGCTCCTTCCCTTACTGTGCGTATATGTAATCTCTTTCTATTCGCAGATCTAGACAATAATTGGCTAAGTAATCAATGCCAATCCAACCTCGTTTCTGGCTTTTACATCTGTCCTTCCACAGGCAGGGGCTGTGCTGACCCCTCGCATTTTTATTGCCCCTCCTGGGGGTGCGAAACAATAGCCTACGGATGGTCTAAAGCTCCCAACAGAGATCAGCACCTCCAAGTAGCATGGACAAACCAAAATTGGCGCAAAATAACCCTTACAGTTAAAAACCCCAATGAGGACAACTGGCTTAGTGGCCGCACATATGGCATCCGCCTCTACATGGAAGGCTATGATTGGGGTAGCCTCTTCTCCATACAGAAGAGACACCCCACCACCCCCATCGCAAGCAGCATTGGCCAAAATAAAGTTCTCAATCCTCCACAGGCACAACCCTTCTCTCCGCCCCGCTCTGCCTCGCCCTCTCCTTCGCCCGGCACCTCTCTCACAACTGTCTCCCCTAGCTCCCATAACCTCAAGCTTCACCTACCCCCTACTCGGTATTCCAGCCCTCTCATCAACCTAATCAAAGCCTCGTACACCTCTCTGAACACCTCCCACCCCGACCTCACTGCGAGCTGCTGGCTTTGTCTCTCCCCCTCTCTTCCTCTGTACGAGCCTGTTGCCACTAACCTCACTTTCAGTGAATCCTCTGAACAGAATCCAGCAAAATGCAACTGGAACACCTCCTCTGTCCCCTTAACCTTTCAATCCGTTTCTTCCACAGGGCGCTGCATTCATTCTCGCCAAGGTTCCCATCCCCCCCTAAAAGCTTGCTCCAACTACTCCTCTCCTGGCGCTTCCGCCAAATTCTTAATCCCCCATAACACCTCCCAATGGCTTTGCACATCCACAGGATTAACCCCCTGCCTCAACGTCGCCACCCTCAACGCCACCAATGAAACCTGTCTGCTCATTCTTCTCGCCCCTCGAGTACTTTTCCATCCTAACGAAGAGTTCTTCTCCTGCTTGCAAGGTCAAAATCTCCCCATTCACCTGCAAAAAAGAGAGCCCATCACTGTCCTCACTGTTGCTACCCTTCTAGGTCTCGCCGGAGCAGGCACAGGAGTCGCCGCCCTCGCCACGCAATCCTCTTCTCTTTCCTCCCTCAGACAAGCTGTCGATGAAGACATCCCCCATCTCCAAACAGCTATCTCCCATCTTAAAAACTCTCTTAACTCCCTTTCCGAGGTAGTCCTCCAGAACCGCCGGGGCCTTGACCTTCTTCTCCTCAAGGAGGGAGGCCTCTGTGCCGCCCTTGGGGAAGAATGCTGTATATATGCCAACTCTACGGGCCTCGCCGAGGACAGTCTAAGAAAGGTCCGAGAAGGATTAGAGCGACGCCAAAGAGAGCACGAAGCAGCTAACTACTTTTCTGGAGTCTTTCATACCCTCCTTCCATACCTCCTCCCCTTTCTGGGTCCACTAATCATAATCATCCTAGCCCTCACTATAGGTCCCTGGGCCGTCAGAAAAATCATCCAGCTCGCCAAGGACCAAGCAAATGCAGTCTTCACATCCTACGTGCGCATCCAGTACCAGCGACTCGCTACAGAAGACGGCCCCCCTGCCCAGCCCCGTCCCACACGTCTGAAGAGAAGAACTAAACCCTCCTACTGTCCTGACGTCCAGACAACCGCCATATGACTTCAGAACTGTCTGCTGTCCCCCAGCCGCTCAATAACTTCATACTTTTTGCCTTACTTGTTTTCATCCAGAGACTCTCGCCACCCTCCAATCGAGCCCAATCAGCTGTCCATCTACCCCCCTCCCCACACAGTCCCTACCCGACTCTTCCCTATACCCTTCCCCCCCCCCTCTCCGCCCTACCCTGCCCCTTTCTTTATAGGGGGAGCCCCCAGTTCTTTTAATTAAAAAACCAGGGGGAAATGTGGGATAGCCTCCTCCTCAGTAGGGGCCAGCCCTGGCGGAAGGTAGACGCGTAACCTGGAGCCAGTGGTCAAGGGAAGGGCTGGTAAGGGCGCAAGCCCTCAGCCCGCCCAGGCCCACTACGAGGCGGCCAGTACGGATGCCACGTCCTCGGGCCGTTGGTATGCGGCTCCAAAGCCCGCCCAGTCACCTAGGCTACGCCCACTGTTCCCGCCAAAAGGCAACATCCGGTCGGCTCCCCCACTCCCCCTTCCCCCTCCTCTTCCCGCCTCCCCTCGCTGTGACGCCATTCCCGCCCCTTCCCGTACCCCCCCTCCTGGCAGTTCCGTGTTGCTCCTTACCGATCCTCATCGAAAGTCTCCCCCGCACGCCTTATACGGCATCCCAGCAAGAACCCTGCCCGCCCCCGCCACAGCCCTATATAACCTCTGTACATTCCTGAATAAACGGCTCTGTTACAGCTCCACAAGTGTGTGTCTCGTCTCCTTCATCCCCGCCGCCCTCCACACCTTGCACGCCTCCGCCGGAGACTCCGCCAAGTCTCCCGCCTCGCCCTCGCCTCCGGGAAGAGTCGCCTGGCCCACGGCCGCCCGTCCCTCGGCCAGGCTCAGACCGCTCCTGCCACACCCAAGGAACTGACATATTGTCAAACACTAATTTTTTTTTGCCATGGGCACACTTTTATACAAATCTATGAAATGATCAGATTGTTGGGTATGTTGCCAATTATCTGTATCTAGTGTTTCCTCATTACCTTGATGGACAGCCCCTTCCAGAGAACTGACTGGAAAGAACTAAGAAAGTTAATCAAAATGATGCAAAAACAGAAAGGGACCCAGATACAATAGATATACCTAATGCAGATCCAAAGAAATGGCCAATTAATGTGGAAACCCCAGGACATTGAATTTATTTTTCTTATAGTATGACAATAGAGAAGAGCCATTCAATATGTAAACCATTTAGTCAATAAGGCTGAACATCTATTAGAAAAAAAGAGGGGCATTTGCAACTTTGGACTGGCATGGTATGGCTAACACTGCCTATGGTGGGACAACAAAGCCTCTCTCAGCAACATAATCCCTTTAATGCAAGAAAAATGGAATGGATGCCTCCAGAACAATGTCTTCAAACCACAGTATTACAACAAAGTGACTGGTGTGGACAGATTAGTAGACCTGAGGTTTGCTGGGTTGCTCCAAACAGAACTCAATGTTTATGCAGCACCGACTTAATGGGGTTGCCCCCAAGTTGGATAGGCATATATACTTCAGGATTTCCCTGGGCTCCAGAGGTAGTCATGAAACTTTATCATCAGGAGCAAATCTGTCTTTATTAAAAGATTGATGGGCCCGATCAGTATCTCGTTGGTACAATCACCTAGTGGCTATATTGCTACCATCATTAGGCATAGAGGATGCCAAAGTTAGGATAGAACCTTGATAAAGTTAACACAACTGGCTTTAAATGACAGCCTTAACAGTATACCTTTCTTAAATACAGAAATGACTAATGTGTCAAGCAGTACTACAAAACCAAATGGCTTTAGATATTTTGACAGCTTCACAAGGAGGGACATGTGCTATGATAAAAACTGAAGGTTGTACTTATATACCTGATGAATCTAATGTAACTACATTATTAGAACATATGAAAAGTCAAATTAATGCAATAGACGCTAGTTCTACACCCCCCCCCCTTTGGTGTATTTGATTTATTTAGCTGGCCTCATGCAGGAACAGGGACCATGGTTTAATTCAACTATTACAAGCATATTTATCTCTTATCCCAGCCTTGTCAAAACAGGATTACTGAGAAAACATTCATACACCAGCTAAACCCTGAAGTTAAGGAATATGTACAACTACAATCTTTAAGAAGTTCCATTCCCCCACCCCCTAGGCTCAAAGCCCCTTCTCAACATGAAAAGGTCAGAGCAGTTGCCATCCAGGTATCCCCAAGATTTGGGAAGTACAGCAGTTTGATACTATTTATGAATTCCAAAAAGAGATATTGATTATGTTTGTAAACGTGTCTGTTCCTCTGGGCGTGATACCCTTTGTATTAAATTCAAAGGTTTTATGTTCACTTGATTATGTTAAGATCAGGGATTTGACTCGACCACATCACTAGGATGTGCAGGGTTGAGTCCCTGCCCCCTTGGTGGGCTGTATGAACGGAAGCTCACTCAAGGAGAACACAGAAAAAGATACAGAGGAAGAGAGCTCCATAGACCCAGAAGAGGAGAGAACTTGGATCCTGGGGCCACTGAGAGAGATGAGCCATGTGCCTGATAGTTTGCAGCTGAAGAGAACAGAGCAACACTTAACCCCAGGAAGAGAGACGAGCCCTATACCAGCCTACAGATGGACCCACGGAGCTTTAAGAGAGAAGAGGAAGGCTGAAGGCTTGCAGATGTCACCCGCCATCTTGTTTCACAACGTAGCAACAGAGTTGGTAAGGAAGTAACCTTGAGTTGGACTCTTTAGGGCCTTGTAACTGTAAGCTTTTACCCCAGACAAATAGCCTTTATAAAAGCCAACAGATTTCTGGTAGTTTGAATCTGCAGCCCTTTGGCTGACTAATACAGGAAGGAACAAACAAAAGGGGGGAGTTATAACTAAGAGTTAAAAATGAACAAATGCTATGATTACTGAATCATTACATAGATGCCTTTTCTTACTTTTTCCAGCATGGTATAGAATAAGCCAAGAGTTAATACCTGACGTTACTGGAACTCCCTAGGCTGGTCACCCTGGTTTATGGTTTATCTAAACTAGACTCACCCTTGTGTATACTTGCGAATATGATGGTAACTACTCTACCCTCCCCTGTTCGAATCCAATTAAAACCCTAAACTCCTCAGATTTGGGAAGACAAATTTTAGACCACTAGGCATCTGATCTCCTTGCTACGTGCTGGCAATAAACTCTTTCTCTTTGAAGCCCAATGTCTCAGGAATTAGCCATTTGAAGCACATTTACTTTTGCCTGGTAATTAAATCTCAACTTGTCCCATAGGCCAAGAACAAAAAGTCTGATAAAAATATGAGTGGAGCAAGGAGATAAAGCCAGTTCTTTTATATAAATGAGTTTTGTGTTTCTGTGTTTTTATGTCTGACTCATGACTGAAAAAAAATTTATTGAGGCTACAATCTCTCTATTTCTATCTTTCAGTTTGTTTCATGTTTGTTTTTTGACCTCTGGATGGTAATAGCAAATTAAATAAAAATTCATAAAAGAGCTCTATTCAAATTGCTTAAGGATAAATAGATGCTTATATATAAACTAATATTCCTAAAGTTACAGAATATAAAGAAACTGTAAAAACAAGTATTCATAGAATTAAATCCAAATGTTTTAAAAATTCAAATGCACATAATCTAGTAAGCCTTTGGCAAACAGGACTAATTTAATATTAGTTAAATAAAAAGAGCTATGTCTTTTGAGCTATCAGTGTTAAGTACAAGCATTCAATTTTATTTTACCAGGGTATGTTCTTCCTAAATTTATACAGGTTTGCTGATCAAATATGCTAGCATTTTAATAATGAAAAATATAAATTTTTATTTAACCAAATTGAGTATTGTTCTGACAAACTTTATTTCAAGAGTTATTGTTTCTTTGTAAATTAAGTACATAAGGTATGCAGGGTGGGTTTTTGTTAAGGAAAAAGAGTAATTGTGCCTAAAATAATTTTTCTGGGTGTTTCAGAAGGAATGATAGGAAAGTGTAGGACAGAACCTAAATGGATGTAAAAAGTTGTAGAAGATTTGTAGAAGTGAATTTTATTTGACATGGTCAAGACTGTTTAAAAGAGTTTCATTTCAAACAACATATTCATAAAAAACTAGAATTCGGTTTTCCCTCTATTAAAATGATGAAATTTTCTTGGATTATTTCTCTGTTCTCAGTGAGAGATTATCAAAATTTTTCTTAACCATCTGAGTAACCTGCCTAGAAGAAAAAAAGATTCTATGCTGTATCAGAATAAAATCCTCATTGATATTTAGATTGACCTTATCTTCCTTTATTGTTTAAGAGTACAAGTCTTCTAAATTTATTTCCTTTTTTGCAATCATGTCATTTATTTTTAAAATCTTTTAAAGTTACTTTGGTTAAGTAGGTAACCAATTAGTGTTTATCAGTGACCTTTGATCCTAATTAGTCAAGTGTTCAAACCTCCTGAACAACTTTTAGCTTTGTGCCTTCTCAAAATCAAACACTAAAGGATATCTTTTTATTTCAAATTGTTTGTGATTTTCCAGGGGTCCTCTGGAAAAAATCTCAAAAAGGGTTTATTCTTTCACCGTATAAAAAAGGAAGTGCTAGAAACAGGTTCATTTGATATGAGTTGCATGGGAAGTATTGTCAAATTAAAAGGGATGTGAGGATTATTTGTATGAGTAAAATGTTATTCATATAAATATTTAGAGATGATATTAATTGCCTAAAGACTTGACAATGTTCTTACTGTCATGATATGTCCTGATAACCATCTACATGATAGTAGAAAACAGTACAGTGTTATCGGTCATAATTTCATTGTTTTTTAAAAAATGCTACATGCCACAAAAGCAACCAAATTTCCTTGTCTGTTACATTGCTTTATTCTGTTGCTTCTCTGAAAGTCCTTGTAACCAACGAAAGGTCAGAGCTTTAGCGAAAAAAGAAAAAATAAAGAGAGAAGCAAGACGAGTATATAAATTACATTCTACTTGTCCACTAACATAACCCCCGTAAAACTATAAAGGAGGGACAGTGTCACACACCTTGACCAACAGGGCCCTTTTGGACATCTTCAAATAGACTTTATATAGCTCCATCCCTCTATGGGATTTGAATGTGTCCTTATTATCGTATGTCTATGTTCTGGATGGATAGAGGCTTTTTCTGTCACAAGGCTACTGCCCTCAGTTGCTCTTTCTGGGGAAATCCTGCTACTCGCTCAAGTGAGAGAGGCTTCCAAATTACCAGAACTGTATTAATGAAAGGTAGAAAGAAAAAATGGTCCCTTAAAACTTACATCACCGAAATTATTTGAATCCCTCTCTCGATAAAACACCAGCTCACCCCCCATGAAGTCACAGCAGGAAGCCCCACGAGGCTTCTCATTTCTCCTACTTTACTGGCCTGTTTGAAGTCCCTAACTATGAAGGGTTCTAATCGCATGTACCCGGGTCCGCCATTCACAGATCCCAGCTGCCCTTCCTGAAGCGCCCTCTACTGATGACTGACTTTCAGCCCAGACTCGATGTTCTGGAAGAGGTATCAGGACAGACTGCTTTAGAACCTAGAAGAGAAGGCAGTAAAACCACAGGGAAGTGACCCTGTGACTCTCTCACAACTAAAACCTGCGGCAAGCTCTTGAGAGGTTGCTCCCATTGTGATTCTCAAGCTAAAAGTGACGCAGGGATTCCACAAGCAGACGGCATCTGAGTAGACAGCTTCTACCCAAGAGCTCGGATCAGGACACACCTGAATTTCCTAAGCTTATTCTCCCATCCACAGTAATACCCTACCTTCACCAGGATCTTCTTTTGTCTCCTCTTTACCTTATTTCTTCTCTATGTACTCATCATACCTTGAACATAATTCATTTGTCCTTCTAGAACACCATACAGAAGATGAAACCAGAGTCACTGCCTGTCGTCCTAAAACCAGTATTCCCCTAATAACCACTGCCTTATACTTGTAGACTTGGCCCTGACAGGAAAAGGCAGATACCCAATCCAATAGCTCTCGTTTGTGGAATGATTCTGGGCTGTACCTTAAGAGCACCCAGAAGCTGGTTTACAGTGTAGCCTCTAACCCAGGGATGTAGTGTTTTTACTAGAAACCAGACAGATGCAAGTTTCTCTATGGCGAGAATTTTTACTTTCAGGAGCCAGGAGCACATGGGAAGGGCCTGACCCCCTTAGAGACACCATTTTTCTCCAAGTGCCCCAGGACTTTAAGAGCAGAAGAACTTATTCCTCTCAAGGTACAAATTTCTAGTACCTTGCTGAAAGTTCAAGCAACAGAAACTGTTGGTTAAATGGGACTAAGATAATAAGATAACCATGAAGATGAAGGTGGCTACGATTCTCCTTTTGGAGTTTATACCCAATTGGCTCTACATGCCAGTGCCCCAGTCCCTAAAGCAGGGGTTCTTCACAAGGGGTCAGTGAGCTTGAATTTAAAAAACATTCTTGTGGGGACGTGTTGCTGCGGGTGGGATATATTTATTAAATAACAGACAGTATAGTGTGGACTTACTAAGGAGTCCATGGGGCAAAATGGTTAAAAATCCCTGTCCTAAAGGAAATGGATGCCCTTACTAAGCTCTTCTAGGACACTATTTTGTATGTGGACACAAGACCTAGAAAGTACTACCTGGTAAATTGGGTTAGTTCCTGCTATATATAAGCTTAGGCTCTTCCCCCAAACTGCTCTTTATGATTAGCTTCCTAAAGGAAAAATTAGCAACAGGAGGGCTCTTAGACCTTTCCCTTACTGCAAAAACTTGTGAAGAGACTTCTGCCAGACCAGAGAGAGCCCTCACTGGATCACAGAAAAACCCATAACCCAGGCTCAACTCATGGGGTGCTCTGCTCCCCTGATCACACTGCACATGGTATTAGAAGAGGCAGCCTTGGAGTTGGTGAAATCTATCTCTCACCTGGGGCCGGCCATCAGCTCACCAGTGACGAAGTGTTGGCACTTCGCAAAATGACGCTACAAAAGCAATGAGCCTTCACCTGCATTCTGGCTGCTCAAGGAGGTGTGTGCACGAGAGGAGACCCGTGTTGTGAATTTGTAAGTAACAGTCAAGAGGAGGTTTACCAAGAGGGAGTGGCAACAGAAGACCGTCCCAGACAAGTAGCCCAAATTGGCTGACCGACCTCCCCACTCTGAGAGGTCTGAGGTCCAGGGTCACGGGGCTCTCGGCTCAGGGGAGTCCTATGGGGCACTTGCTATCCTCTTAATCACCGTCATCCCCCTCAGCCTTTGTGGGCTCCCTCTACACTTAAGTGCTACCATACCTCCACCAACTGAGGATACCAGCATGGATGGGACAAAAATCTCAAACTCCAGCTAGCCAGTGAAATCTGTGATGAAACACAAGAGGCTAACAAAAAGGGGGGAAATTGATAAAATGGTAAAGAGAAAGGCCTGGGGACCCTCTGAGTCCAGACAGCCCGCTCTCTGGAGTTTTCTCTCTCGAAATCCCCACGGAGGCGGCTGTCTCAGCCAATCAAGACCAAGTTCATTACCTTTGACTCAATAAAACTAAAGCCCACCTGGCCCTACAAGACGGACAAATTTCCGTCCAATCAACAGGAGGCAAGCCTTCTTCCTAACTGTCTAGACAAATTGTTTGCCATCCCCAGAACCCCAAAGCTACTTCTGCTCTGGCTTCCCTCGCTGCAGCAAAGCTTTGGTGTCCTGCATGAGATGCTGCAGCCCGCACACTTGACTCGGATGTGCCTTTCCCATCAAGTTTGCGCCGAGCAGAGGGACCGTACGAAACGACCGCACTTGGAGTGGGCAGACACGACTTCCTGCGCTGCCTCTTCTCACACGGTGGCGGCGGCATTTTAAAACCATGTTCTAAATTATCAAGTCAAATTACCTTGTTCATCTCTGTGTCCTCCTGGAAACCTTTTTTATGTCCCTGGAACAGTTCAGAAATCCACTTTTTAAGCTTCAGTAAGAGATAAAACAGGGACTTTGGACTTGGCACCAGGTTGAAAGGAACAGGAAGTGTTCTCCCCTCCTCAAAGTAGGAAAACCAAAGTTTGGCCCTTGCAAATTTCCACTCCACATCAGCATCATCCTATACAAAATACATAGGGGAATTCAGCAAGAGCATGCACAAACAGAATTACCGAGATGCTCCTAATACTGTGGGAATAAATAGAAGTCACAATCACTGCATTCTCAGACCCAAAAACTGCTCCATGATTTTTTTCAAAATGTTAGTGTTCATACTTTCCTGAA
The DNA here is from genome assembly GCF_030445035.2 of Dasypus novemcinctus. NCBI lineage: Eukaryota > Metazoa > Chordata > Mammalia > Cingulata > Dasypodidae > Dasypus > Dasypus novemcinctus. Next base: position 7,292,955 of record NC_080699.1, read on the forward strand.
TTACATAATTTCACCAGGCTAACAGGACTACAGATTTCAAAACTTGCATGTGTTTATAAAGACAGTGAAAGAGATAAATGTATTTTCCTCCTTTTAGAAAAACCTGAGGAATTATTCTTTTATTCTACAGCAGATCACTCATTAGATTAATTTGGGATACAGACCAAGATTTCTGGAATAAATATTTAGAATATCACTCTCGATTTGTACAATGCTCAATTTTGAACTGTGTTCAAGAAAGATTTGGGGAATAGTGATTCGTAAATAAAATTTTTATATAAAACAAATTCATGCTGATACGTCATTTTTTAAGTTTTCTGAAAACAATGACGTATCAGACAGCATCTCTGCTGCTTCTCCCTGGCTCCCCCACCACAGAGAAGTTGCATTTGGAAGAAAAAGAGTTCAAACTTTCTAGATACTGGTTCAACAAATATATAAACAGGGAAAGAACCAAATGGGTAAAGCAGTCCAGGCTTCCCTGCCCGCTGCCAAGGTGGTCCTGGGATAGCTGAAACATGTGGCACAGACTACAGGTATACCTCAATCTCCTGGAAGGAGCTGTTGATCATCGCAATTAACATATTTAGCAAAACAATGACCATTGTAACATTATAGACGCCATAGAGCACATAACCGGTGTTTTCAATGAATTTGTGATTATAGTTGATGACCACGGATTTCACTTCAGAAAGTCCAAATATGGCCCAGAACAGTGTCTTAAAACTCTCTTCAACTCTGGGGAAAAATAAAAGCGAGAAAGGAAATCAGAAAGTGTATAAATAAAGACAACAGTGTCATAATAAAATTGAGATGATTTGGGGTCTGCAAATTCGTTTAAGTATCCCTGAGAAAATTCTTTTCTTCTCAACCTTTTTCTTCTCTCTAAAATGGGTTTGGAGGCACATGGCTCCGTATCTGGCACATGAGCATTCAGTCAGTGCCATTAACAGAACTTCATTGCCGAGGGTACTAACATTTAAATAATCCATAGTTTTGACAACAGAAGTATTAGGACTATTACTTAAATAACACAATTTATTAGAGTCTTTTTCAGTTTTCATTGTTCCTTTATACTTCCACTCATATCTAATGAAGAGTTAATAATAGTATGTGTCTTAAGGAAAAATGACAACATACACACAGCCCAAATCGCTGATATGTCTTAGGAATTTCAATGCTTTGGGCATAATCATTGACTAAAGCTGAACTCATTTGTGTAACAAGGTGGTTTTATTTTTTGACAAATCTCGCTTTAGAGGAATGTGGGAAACAACAGGTTATGCTTCCATCGCTGCTTCTCACTGTAACACTGAAGGCCTAATGTTTATAAAACCTTTATAAACACAGATGTGTCCGTGGTGACCATAAGTCAAAACTTGTGTCCCTGTTGACGGCTTGGACCTTCTCGGTGATGAACCCAGGATGGTGGACCCGGGAAGCGGCTGTTCTCTTAGCCAGTGCCCCAGGGATCTCCTGGAAGCCGGGGGGACACAGGGCTAAGAGCACAGGCGCTGGAGTCAGTGGACAGGGGCACGGGTCCTGGTTCTCCCACGTGCTAGCTGGGCAACATTCAGCAAATTCCTCAACGATTCCAAAGTTCACTTTCTTCTTTTTGTCAGACAAGGATAACCCCATAACACATGTGAGGTATTTATCACAATACCTACCTCGAAAGAAGTTAGCTATTCTTATTCCGTATTAGGAAGGGACCTATGTTTTAGAGTTCTTCCAACTCATTTTAAAATCCTTACATTTTGCAGAAGAGGATCTAGAGAGGAAGCCTGCAGCTCAACATTACCCCATGGACATACACGACCATGTTACACTAGCATTTAATTTAATCTGCACACACCATCAGCAAGAGACCTGAGAGCACATACGTTGTGAAGGCTTCGTTTTGCTTTGCACCAATGTAGTAGGAGTAGAGGTTGAACATCCCAATCATAAAGGCCACAAACACCATGATAAATATGACCATGAACTTAAAGATGTCTTTCACTGTTCTTCCAAGTGATATTTGCAGAGGTCCAAAGCTTTCATTCGCTGGTAAAATATACGCTATTCTGGAGAAACTTAAAACCACAGCAATGGCGTAAAGACCTTCAGATATAATTTGAGGATCAGAGGGGTCCCACTTTATCCTGGCTAGGGAAAAAGAAACACAAGATTTGGGTGGGTTTCTTGAAGCTGTAGACTTAGAACATCTTTTCTTGGAAAGAAATATAATTACGTTAACAATCCCGTTCCCAAATAGAAGGCTCTGAACGTAAGGGCTTCTGAAGTGTCAGGCATATCTAAACTTCTGAATATATTCAGAAGACCCCCTTGGCTTGCTGGCAGTTTTCCAGGAGGGTACAGAATAATTGTTAGAAGCTTAGACCAGGGACCAGGAAAATACCTGTAAAAATTCTAGTTTGCACAAGTTATTTACCCTTGCAGCTTCATTTTCCCATTTTTAAAATGAGATAATACCTTCCCTACCAATCTACTGTTAAAATTAAACATAGCAACATATGTTCAGCATTTAGAAAGTGAAAGGCACATAATAAATGGTAACTTTCGCTATGTAATCTTCAACTAAATGAAAGAGAAAGGCGACTCATGTAATTTCGTGCTTGCGGAATACCTATAGCCATTTAAACTTAGCTAGAAGTAATTTTTATGGGTCACTAAGCAAGTCCATTTTTATTACAAATTGCAGTGAAAATTCATTTATGAATTTTCTGGCCTTATGTCAAGTCATCTGAAACCCAATTAAGGAACCATTATGAGGAAAGATGCAAAACAGTTTGTAAGAAAGGGGGAAAATAAGATTATAAATTTGTATTTGCTTATTTGCTGAGAGGTGGAATTAGGAAAGGCTAACAAGATACTAGTAATGGCAGTTTCCTTTTTATATTTCTCGGGATATAAGTAAGTACTGTATATAGGTAGACAGCTTTGAATTTTTTTAACTTTGTATAGTTTTTAAATTTTATTAAACATTAAAATACTAAAAATTAATGATAAAAAGGAACCCTGAAGTAATACAGCCAACAAACCATTACAGGGTCCGTTGCTACTGGCTTCTTACCCGACGATTTAAAACAAGTATGCAGAGGGAATCTATTTGCCCTACACCAGGATTCTACAAGGAGGGAAAGTCTGTGAGTGGATAACCAAACCTATTTCCACCCCGCAGTCGTTTTCCTCCTGGGCAGGTGGGGCAACTTCAGGGTGCTCCATCGGGTACCTGGGCACACGTGGGCCGGCCCACCCATGGCCAGGCACCGGCTGGCCCTGCCCTCCCTGTGGGGGACCCCCCAGGCCCACCACTGTCTGGTCATTGAAGGGTACGCCTCTCACTCTGGGGTTCAGTATTAGGGAGCCCCTCGGCTAAGAGACCCAGAGCCCTCATCCAACTTGAACTTCGTCAGTGTTAGAGGTGATCATCTGGCCTTTAAGCTAACTGCTTTATTTCTCTACTAGTTCAAAGCTTGGGTAAGAAAGAGTGGTGTAATTAATTGGCGCCCTCTCAGAGTCTCCAACTACAATTTCCTTGCTGTTAAAGTTTATATGTCTTGGATGGAAATGATACTCAAATGTGAATGATTTTTAATAGACCGAAGACAGGGATTTTCTGTGTAGTTTGGCAGTCAGCCAATCGATCCGAAAGATAAAGTGAGGGGTTCCCTGGGATGAAGAGAGCTTTCCAGCTGGTGGAGAAATCAAAGAGCCAGAAAGCGTGCTTATTTAGGCACAGATATTCTTAAGAAACTGGAAACCAAGCAACGGTTTTATGAGAATTGGAGAGGAACCTAGCTGCCGCTGAGCATGGGCTTTCCCAGGGAAGTTCTATGCGCTTCCTGCTTCATGGTGGCTGAGTGCCAAAACTCACCCAAGTTGTAGTATTTCACATTGTCCCCCAGCGTGACCTTTGTCAAGTCCTTCAAGGTGTCGTTGGCGTCAACGATGCTCTGTGCTTTGGAAGCATGCCAAAATGCCATGAACCTTGCAATGAATGATGCTGCGAAGATGGCTAGCATTCCAAAATCAAGCATATTCCACAACTCAAACAAGTATTCCTTGGGGCCTTGAGTCCAAATTTCTTTGCATTCAGCCCATATCATCCCTGCATTGGAAAGGAGTTAAAATATAAATTCGATTTCATTTCAAACTCTTCAGTGAAACAAATTTGAAAGGTCTTGGCCTGACATTCAAAATCCTTCCATAATTCCCACATCTGCCCAAATCCACAGCCCAGCAAAATCAGTGTTTTTCATAAAATCAATTTGAAAAAGTTCATTAAGAGCTTAAAAAAAATCCTGTTAACCATTAATTTTAGACATAAAAAATCTATTTAAAAGATGTTCATTATAGTTGTCTTTAAAATAATCAATACACATACACACCAAAATAGAAGAAATCATGGGACTTCATAGATGGACTATTATGCAGCCTTTTAATAAGAGCTTTTATTCATTAACATGGTATAAAAGCCATGAAAACGTGCCTCACAGACTTCTGGCTACAGGAATGTAAATGGACTTGGGCTTCAGCTACCTTGCTCTGAAAACCATTGTTGCCTTTGCCCCAAGGCCATGCTGCCACAAGTTGGTTCCAGCCCAAGCCCAGGGGGTTGCCCATTCCAAGGTGTTAGGGATTCCTTTGATAATTGTTCCTCCTCTTTTTTTTGAGGTACCCAGGGCAGGGGATTGAACCCTGGACCTTGTATGTGGGAAGCCGGTGCTCAACCACTGAGCCACACTGGCTTCCCTGAGTTGGCTTTTCTGTTCATTTTGTTGTTTTTGTTTTCTCAGGAGGCACCAGGAACCAAAGCTGGTAGCTCCCAAGTGGGAGGTGGGAGCTCAACTGCTTGAGCCACGTCTGCTCCCTGATGGCTGACTTTGGCTCCAGGATTTCCTGATCCCTTGCTGAACTTCCTTAGAGTACATGATGATCTAAGAAGTTTCTGTCTACCCCTCCTTCCCTCTCTCCTCCGCTCTTGTGTTCCAGGCTGATGGCTCTCATAGCCTTCCTTGGCTCTCTCCCCATTTTCTGTCACAAGAATTTCTCTTTAAAACAACCAATGCATGTTTAATCTCATTTTGGCATCTGCTTCCTGGAGGAGCTGGACTAACACATGCTGGAGAAAGTTCATGATGTGGAGTAAGAGCTAACAATATTATATATTGTGTTAGGGTTCTCTACTAAGGCCCAGTAGCAGGCCAAAAGCTGCTTCTCAAAAGGGGAGTAGCCACCCTGACTAATACGTATATTCTATGACTTTATGTTTAAAACAAACATAATAAAAGAGAAGGAATTACAGGAACATAAGAGCAGGAGTCTCTTGCTGATGGAATGATTAATAATATGTGTTCTTTCTAAAATTTAGTGCAGTCTTTAAAAACTGCAGGTTTTCTGGGAAGTGAATGTGGCTCAACTGATAGAGTGTCTGCCTACCATATGGAGGGCCCAGGGTTTGACACCCAGAGCCTCCTGACCCGTGTGGTGAGCTGGCCCACACACAGTGCTGCTGTGTGCAAGGAGTGCCGTGCCACAAGGGGCGCCCCCGTGTAGGGGTGCCACATGCACAAGGAGAGCCGCCTGCGTGAAGAAAGTGCAGCCTGCCCAGGAGTGGCGCACACACATGGAGAGCTGATGCCGCAAGATGATGCAACAAAAAAGAGATGCAGCTTCCCACTGCCACCTGATAATGTAAGCAGACACAGAAGAACACACAGCAAATGGACATAGAGAGCAGACAACGGGGTGGGGGAAGGGGAGAGAAATAAATAAGATAAATCTTAAAAAAAAACAACAACACAGGTTTTGAGGTCAGCTGGCGTTAGTTTGAGACCTGGTTCCTCTGCTTGCTAGCTTTGTAATCTTTGGCAAGTTATTTTAACTTTCTAAATCTTAATTTGTAAACTGGGGATGATAATACTTTGTACTTACTTGATGGGGTTATTATGGAACTTAACTAATATGTAAAGTATACATCACTGTACCTGGCACTTGGGAAAAATGACTAATATTTATTGAGAACTTACCATCTTTGAATTTCTGATTGCCACATATCGTTTGTCTTAACTTGAAGACTGTTACTTTATTAAAAAGGTCTTCTCCTCCCATCACCTTGAAGATGCCCTACTCTCTGCCAACCTGCGCCTCCTAGAGCTACCCAGAGAAATATAACCCAAAGCCCAATAACTGGTCAAATGCTATCTTCATCACAAAGCCCTTTCTAGTCCCCTCGAAATTAATTTTCTCCCCTTCTCGGCAATTGTATACCCCAAATTCTCATGGCACTCATTATGAAGCCTTATCCTGGCACCTGCCTCGGATGGTGTATTAGTCAGCCAAAGGGGTGCTGATGCAAAATACCAGAAATTGGTTGGTTTTTATAAAGGGTATTTATTTGGGGTAGGAGTTCACAGATACCAGGCCATAAAGCATAAGTTACTTCCCTTACCAAAATCTATTTGGAGTAAGATGGCTGCTGACGTCTGCAAGGGTTCAGGCTTCCTGGGTTCCTGTGTTCCTGGGCCTTGCTTTACTATGGGTTCAAGGTTCCTCTCTTCCTGGGGCTGGCTTCTCTTTCCTCTGGGAGCTTACTTCCCAGGGCTCCAGCTTAAGGCTTCAGCATCAAACTCCAACATCAAAACTCCAACATCAGAATCCCACAACTCTGTCCTCTGCCATGCCCTTTTATCTGTGAATCCCCACCCACCAAGGGGCTGAGACTCAATGCTCTAATGACATGGCCCAATTAAAGCCCTAATCTTAACTAAATCAGGCTCAGGTACAGATCAGATTACAAACATAATCCAATATGTATTCATAACCATATCAAACTGATGCAGATGGGAAGGCTGTGGAGCCCTGTGGAGATTAAGAAAGTACCAGCCCTGCTTCCCGAGAGCGTCGGGTGTGCTTTCCTCCGCCGGCCCTCCGTGCAGCACAGAGGATGCCGTGCTCTTCAAGGCCGTGTCATTTCTTATCTTGCATTCTTTCCAGCCGAAGGGAAATATGCTTCAGCGGATCACATTTAAAACAGGACCTGCTGCGTGTGTCCACACAGCACACACCACGACGATGATCGGAGGTGAAAATACACTGACTGTGGGTTCTTTCGTGGTTTCTGGGGTTCTGCCAGCCCCTCAACAGGAAACAAGGAGAGTTCAGAGTAACTGAAGTCGACCGATTAAAGAAACCTTTAAAGCCGTGAGTCTGGACTTCAAACAAGCTCTTCCTCTCCTCCTCCCCTTGTCTTCTTTTCCTCTCTCTCTCTCAGAAGTAGAAATCTTGGTACAAATTATATCTTCCTGAAGCTTAAAAACTAAAGCCGTGCCAGGGGACTCTTCTGCCTGAAGACTATCTCCACTGGGAGACCCGGGGTGCTGCCCGCACCGCTTGCGCTCCCGCTCTCGTCCAGCTGCCCCGGCAGGTGGCAGGGACGCCCTCCCCGGGGCTCGGCCTCTGGCCACCGTGCCTCGACCTGAGGCGCTTCCCATCTCCAATCGTTGGCAATCCCAAGTTGAACGTCCCCTTCCTGGGGGATCCACAGGTCCTAGTTCTGCCCTCTCGAGCAGTAGAGAAGCTGCCAACTCCCCGCCGTTAAATTTCAAAACCAAGAAGCACTTCTGTGCCCACTGAATCTATTCTCCACCAGAGAGAGAACAAGGTGACAGAGAAGCTGATGAAGTGTAAGCTGCAGGACGCCTCCCTTGCATGAGCTCCTATAAAGAGGGCCCCTCCGGGTCAGGCTGCACCCACCCTCCACCCCCTCTCAAGTGCCTTTCCACAGGGGCTGGCACGACACACACAGCCGTGCCCTGTCCTCCAGAGGTGGCCCGGGCAGAGGAAAGAGCAGAGTCCCTGCAGCCCACATCTCAGTGCTCACCCTGTGTGCAAGTCAACCCCGGATCTACTTGCCTTCTCGGCAGCTCACACTGGGCATTCAGTTCGAAGTCTCCCAGGCCCTTTTTACACGAAGTGCTATCACCCAGCACGGCTACCCGTGTTCCTGCTGCCCCTTTCTTTGGTCTGGGCACCGTTCTGCCTTCTCAAGATCTCTTCCACTATCAATTCCGTCATTCAGCCCTTCAACTTTGCCAACTAAAAATTAGATCAGTTTGCTTTCTGTAACCAACACGTGAGTCTTTTTCCGAAAGCCAGCATAACATAACCAGCATCTGGGCCAAGTAAGACCATTTCTTATTATGATTTCCAGAAGGTACAATAATTTTCTTTCAAGATTAACTCCAAAAAGGAAAAAGAAATACTAGTGTCACTAACTGAACCAAAAGTCTAACATATGTTATAAAAGCACCAGCCATCTGCTCTAAGTTGCTGTCTTCCCTTTAAATAACCACTTAGAGAATCTCCGAAGACAAATACAAAGGTTAGTGGGTCAGTAAAGTTCCAAAGGAAATATTTTTATGCCTAAAATTGAAGATTAACATCATTGGTTTAGGTTTTCAAATGAAAAGGGGAATTTTTCTAAAGTTTATATTAAATATTTTATCAGTTTGAAGACAGTGAATCATGATAAAGAATAAAATGAAAATTATTAATATCTAATTCCTTTATCTGAAGTTTAATTTTTTCAATGTTTCATTTCATGGTCCTGTAAAAGTCATGTCTTCTTTAATACATCTTCAATAGAAAATACTACTTCTCTATAAAAGTGAACTTTTAATAATTATTATAATTATCTGAAATTTACTGAACACTTCCTATGTGCCAAGCACTGTATTATGAGCTTTGTATATATTAACCCATAAAAAATAAACTGTAACTCATAGGTCTTTAATCTAACATGATAACAGTATTGCCCAATGGCAACAATCCTAATGGTTTATTGTTGTTTTAAATCAGATCCTAGAGGTGAAATATAATTTATTTGTTATAGTTTTATTGTATAAGATAAATTAGAAAAAACAGTATAAAATCAAAGTCCTTTTCTGAGCATAACTAAGGTTTATCAATATCTTCATGAGGCAATTCACATTTTAAATCACTATCCACGTTTTTTCTTGACACATGTCCAGGAAATGAAGTGACTCATGTTTTGAATACCTCTGAATTTCTGTTGAGTTACCCACATCTGTTGAAAATGCTAACGTGTTTAGGACTTCACAGTGTTTCAATGATCATCCCCCAGTGTGAAGTGGAGAAGCCAAGAAGACATCCCCTGCCCTAGAAGTGATAAATCCTGACTGTAGACACTTTTCCAGATCGCTGAGAGGGCAGGGGGTGAGGGTGGGGAGAAACCAAGCCTGTGGAATACTGGAAGTTTGGTATGAATATTCCTTGTGCTCTTTGCTCTTTACTGTCTCCTTATTTCCCCCGTAGGACATTTCACATATAGTCAGAGCTCCCGGCCTTTGGGGACCTGAGGACTGCTGAAACTGTATCTACGGCCAGACTTCTTCCTGGGGCTGCGTTTTCCATTACTTAGGAGCCATCTTCACCTGGTAGTCCCATGGGTACTTCAAAGTCAATCACACTGCAGGCACAATTAGCAGCTTTTCTTCCTTCTCGGCCCAAGCTTGCTCTTCCTTCTATATCCTCCCCTTGAGGGAAATGCAGTCACCTCCCCAGTAAGTAAGAAGCCAGGATCCACAGCCCCCTTCCTCTCCCTTATCACCAAGTGCTTTGGGGTTCATCTTTGAAGATGATCTCCAGTGTCTTCCTTTCCCCCATCTGCTAAGTTCAGACCCTCATCCTTCTCACTTCTATTGAATAAATCACTTCAATCGCCTCTCCACCTGCTGGCAACTCCTCCACTAAGCCTCTTCGACTTCACAACCACTGTGGCCTTTCTGAAAAGTCATCTGATCACATTGCCAACAGCTTAAGCTTGTTCACGGACCATTTCACCACGCTTGGCTCCCATCGCCCGTATCTACAAACGCACCTGTGCTCCTGCTGTGCCTAACTCACATTATGAGTGCGCCAGGCTCAGGTCCTAATTCCATATCTTGGCATCTAACGTTTCGATGCCTTGTGGTGTCCTTATCCCCTTACCCACATCCCAAGCAGTCTGTCTGGTTAGCTTTTTAAAAATTAGATAACTTCTAGGTTTAGAGAAAAATCATATAGGACAAACAGAATTCCCATATACCCTCTTCACATGCAGTTTTCCCTATTGCTTGGATTAGTGTGGTGCCTTTGTTACAAATGATGAAAGGATATGATAATTTTATTATTGACTGTAGTCCAAAGTTTACATTAAGTTTCACTGTTTGTGTTGTATAGGCCACTGTTTTGTTTTTTGTTTTTTATTCCAGTAAAATACACAACCTATATCTTTCTTTCCCTTTAAAGTCTCAGATTGAGGGTATATCTGTCTTCTCTGTCTCTTCCACCTTGCTCATTTAGATGCCCAATCTGTGGGTTCTCATAACAATTTCTCAATTATAGTAGTTGTCACACTGGATTTCAACTATTGAATCACTTATTGACCTGCCCCCTGCTTTAACTACTTGAAGTTCAGGGACTAATTCTCTTTCTTCTCAGTTTCCTCATTATCTTACGAAGGCACTTTCACAACTACTGAAGTTACTCATTCATATCCAATTCAAACAGCATTCTCATTTGTATATTTAACAAGGCAGATGTGTGGTTGAGTCTAAGACAAAGTGTGGTATGACTCACTCTAAAGACATACAGTGAACGCTTCTCTTTCACTTACCAGTTTGGAGATCTAAAATTACTTAATCTTCACCTATATCCTGAGAGGTAGATGTTATTACAGATGTTACAGATTAGAAAAGTGAGGCACAGAGAAATTACATGATTCGATAGCTGTAAAATGTCGTGAACGATTCCTAATATGTGATAAATATTCAATAAATTTGTCTAATAGCTTCAGTTCCTATTAAATCTCACTAAGAGACTGTGTGGTTGTTTCTAAGCTTGAAGTCACAGTTCTTCCAAAGCCTGAATGACAGCTTTCGTCATTGGTACAGTTTGATTAATACCATCCTGTTGGTTTTCTCCCTGAGTTTTTCTTGGAAATACAAAAAGCCCATGGCAAGTGAAATACTACGGCACTAACAATGAGCACAGGACAACTGTGCTTTAAGGACAAAAAAATGTCGTGCGTAGCCCATTTTGTCATGCCGCACACATGTGCGTAAATGACATGTGAAGGAATCGGTGTCATTCTGTCCAACTGCTAAGGCTGCAAAGAGAAATGACAGAAAAACGCGCCTTTACCTATCACCCAGGATATGATGAGCATCTCCATCCACGAGAAGCAGGACGTTTTCATCCTGAACAGCTGCTTCGCGTGGTCTGTGCTGGTTTCATTGGGAAGGAGTTTGGTGCCTTCAAATCGGTCAGCTGCATTCATGACCAGCAGCCCCAGGAAAATGGTGAAGGAGGCCGCGTGCGCCACAAACTTCATGAACGGTCCGCGCATCGTCTTCCCCATCTGCCGTAACACATCCAGAAAGGAAACCTTAACTTTGTTCTGTACACTTTGCAAAAACACACAGACCCACAAACACGAGTACTCCCACATTCTAAAGTAATTGTGCGTATTTACATAATCAATGCTAGACGATGCTTTAGGCTGTCAGAAAATCTCAGTCACCTTCCCCATCTACATATGCTGACATTCTTGATTAACTACTAAAGTAACCTTACCTTTTCTATTTCCTGATGTTTAAGTCCATAAACTACAACGCAGAGGAGAGTGTCAGCATGATTTGTAGAAAGCAAAATACTTTCCTGGACATGAAGTACTGATGGAGCAGCAATGAAAATAGTAAACTCGTTCTACTTGGCAGTGTACAAAGCCTTGCTTAATTATTCCCTTCCCTGTTGTCCTTTTGCATATAAAAAAAATTTTTTTTTAATTCTTAAAGAAGCTTTAGATCATGTAAACGTTACATAAAAGATATAGGGGATTCCCAGGTGCCCCACCCCAGCCCCTCCCACGCTGTCCCATGTGAACATCTTTCATTGGTGGGGTACATTTGTTATAGCCTAATGCATATTTAATTTTCATGGGGGCAGTTCAGGTCTCAGCTGACAGAGGCCTGAACTAGGGACTTATAAAGGGAGTAAAAGTCAGGAGCAGCGAGAAGAGAATGTGCGGGTGAGGACGCGGCCGCTGGGCACTGCCCAGAGTGCTCTGGGACAACATTCTGGCATGACACTGGACTGAAAGTCCGACCTTTTAGATTCAGGTTCCAGCCCCATTCCCTAATGAGCTAAGTGAATATGCATCAATTTCCTAAATTATAGTCAAATCAGATTCATTATATAAAACAGGGGAACCATGAAAGCTGCTGTGCCTCCAGCCCAGGACTCATTTCAGTTGGAAATGCATGCACCGTGGCCCGGGCAGAGGCAGGGTGTGCGTCCACGTGTCTCGGGGCTTCTGTGAGTCCCCAGGAATGGGAAGCAAAGCTCAGGAGGTGTGCACTGTTTCAACAGCTTTCCAGTGAGTTTCTTACAGACAATTTATAAATTACTAATACCACCACCGACATTCAGTGTTTGCCAATTACTGTGCTAAGTGCTTTACTCGGGTGAATAATGCAACTATTACAAGAATCCAGAGAAGTCGGTGCCACTAAAATGTGCCTTTTATAGATGGAGAAACTGAGAAAGTGAGGTCAAGAAACGTGTTCAAGGTCACAAAGCTCATGTGTGCTGGAGCTGGAATTTGATCCCAGGCATTCTTGTTCCAGAGTTAATGCTTGTAATCACTCCGTTACACTTCTACTTAATTTACAAAACAATTTCAAACCTTTCCATAAAAGTGCATACATGTGTAAATTCTTAGAGAAAAGGAGTTTCTTTTCTAAGACTTGAAAAAGCTAAATGCTCCAAAGGAAGGAATGAAATCAATGTTCTCTGTGCCTATAAGCTTTATTGGGCTAATTTTTTTTTAATCATAAAATTTAGAGCTAGAATATAGCTCAGTCCCTTTACTCTTCGTATTTAGAATCTTAGGCCCAGGCAAGATATGTAGATACACACACACACCTTTTTCCAGGTTAAACATAATTGATCAAGGGTTTTAAGCCAATGGATCTATCTAGTTCGGTGTGTATGGAACCAATCTAAAGTCACTTCGTAAAAATCTGCTGGGAAAATGATTCCTAAAAACAACACTTCTGTAAGAATGTTCAATATATTGATTTGAAGAGTACCATTTGCTTGTTTTTTAGATGTGGTTTGGACAAAACTCTCAAAAAATCGTATGAAGATAAAATTAAGACAATTGGGAGACGAAGTATGTTTGATTTTCTACTTCTATCACCAGTGATCTGTAGCTGCCTTTTGTCCTTGAAAAATAAACAGTTAAAAAATTAAAAATGTGGCTTTAATTTCTATTTCCGTGGTATACAACCTACACACTTTGATTCTATAATGTGCTTTTTCATGAAAGTAAAATGAACAACCCACACAATGAGAGAAAATATTTGGAAACCACACATGATGGCTGGGCTCATGCGTCAGCTTGGCTGGGTGACTGTGCCCCCCTGTTTGGTCAAGCCAGCACTGGCCTAATTGTTACCAGCAGAACATTTTGTAGATTTAAATCATTAGGCAGCTGATTGCATCTATGGCTGATTACATCTACAATCAAATGGGAGACTGCCTTCAGCAATGAGAGACATCTCATCCAATCTGTTGAAAACCTTGAAAGGAGAAGTGACTATTTTCAGTAGTTAGAAGAGAATTCCCATTTCAGCCAGCCAGCTTCTCCTGGGAAATTTATCGCAAACCTTCATTGGGGTTCCCAGAATGCAGCCTGTCCTATGGAATTTGGACTCATGTATTCCCAAAGTCACGTGAGAAACTCTTATAAAATCTCCTAACATTCACAGTTATCCCATCAGTCCTGTTTCCTAGAGAACCCTAATACAACACATATCCAATAAAGGTTTAGTTTCCAGAATATATAAAGAAATCCTTCAATTTAATAACAAAAAGATAAACACCCCAATTAAAAGTAGGCCAAAAGACTTGACCAGATATCTCTCCAAAAAAGATATACAAATGGCCAAAAAGCACATAAAAAGACACTCAACATCATTAACCATCAGGAAATGAAAATCAAAACCACAATGAGTTACCATTTCAGACCCATTAGAATAGCTGCTATTGGGGAAAAAAGCAAACAGAAAATGATAAGTGTTGGAGAGGATGTGAGAAACAGGGATACTCATTCATTGCTGGTGATAACTTAAAATGGCGCACCATGAAGGAAGAGAGTTTGGTGGTTCCTCAGAAACCTAAGTATATAATTACCATATGACCTAGCAATCCCACTACTAGGTATAAACCCAAAAGAATTGAAAGCAGGGACTTGAACAGATATTGTCACACTGATAGTCATAGCAGCATTACTCACAATTGCCAAAAGATGGAAGCAACCCAAGGGTTCCTCAACCAATGAATGGATATATAATATGTGGCACATATAAAAATGGAACAATATTCAGCCATAAAAAAGAATGATGTCCTAATACATGTGACAACATGGATGAACCTTGAAGATATCATGTTGAGTGAAATAAACTAGACACAAAAGAGCAAATATTATATGATCTCACTGATTTGAAACAATTAGAATAATCAAACTCATAACATCAGAATCTAGAATATAGTTTCCCAGGGGGTGGGGTGGGAAGAGGGAATGGGAACTTAAGGCTTAAAATGTACAGGGTTCCCATGTGGAATGATGGAAATGTTTTGGTAATGGATGGAGGTAGCTCAACATTGTGAATGCAATTAATAGCACTGAAGTATATATCTGAATATGATTAAAAGGGGAAATGTTAGATTGTATATATAATAACAGAATAAATTTTTTTTTAAATCCAAGGAACTATACTACACAGTGAACCCTAAGTTAAACCATGGACTTTAATTAATAGTACAGTCATAAAAATGTGATATCATCAATTCTAACAAATGTTCTATGCAAGGTGTTGCTGATGGGATGGTGAGTGGGAATCCTGTATTTTATGTGTGATTGTTCTGTAAACCTATAACTCCTCTAATAATGGGGGGGGAGTCACATTAATGTGGCTTTAGTTACTTTCTCATGGTGTACAACTACACAATTTTAATTCTATACTGTGCTATATATGATTTATTTTAATCATGTATTAGAACAAATGAAAATCTATTGCAAGTTTCAATATCTTCCTCATGGGAAAAGCTATTACTATAAATATTTAATTTTTAAAATCTCAATTTATTTGCTTTTTGGGAAACTGAGATTGGGGTAATGACTATTAGTAGTGAAATCCATGGAAAACTTATTTATGGCTAGCCTTATTCCAGAAAAACTAAAGAGCAGCCTTCAAGGACACTAAAAATACAAGAGAGCACGAAGTAAGGTAGGAGGCAAAGTAAGATAAGCAAAGGAAGAGAAAATGTTGGGGACATTAAAAAGGGTAGAAAATAAAGCTAACCACATTAGATTTCCACGAGTCCGATAACTCTGGAACTTGAGTTTAAATGTCGAGGATGCACCCGACAATGTTCCTCCAGTCAGGGCACTGCATCTAATCTGGGTACCCTCCTTCTTCCCTGGGCTAACGGCCTTCAGGCAATGTATTCCTTTATTTTATTCAGGACCAAACAAGGCATTTTTGCTGCTTATTAAAAGTTGCAGTTAAAACAAACAAAAAGTTGGTTGGCAGGAAACTAAAGTGGTTTCCTGTTTTTGGATCCTCATTGTCTTTATTTTTTATTACAAATAATTGACAGTTGTGTTTCTCTTTAATTTTTTTGAAAAGTCGTAATAGGGAGATTTTGGGACTTCTCCATGGATGTTTGAAATTAAAGGGAGTTATCCATTTTAGCAAAATTTGTCATCTATATGATCAGGGAAGTAAAATAACTGCAATGAATGAAACTTAAACAAATTTAACAATTGATGTATTTGGCACATTATGGAGGATTAGCAATAAAGAAAAACTGAAACTATGTAAACAGTTAAAAATTTAATATTAGCAATATTAAATATTACACATCATACTCTTTTCAAGTATTGATTGATGACCAAATATGTAACTTCCATATAAATGGAAAAGGATGAGGGCTATCTTAAATTAATATGATTTGAAATCACGGAATGGCCTATTTTTATTGGAATTATCATAAAATTGATATTTGGGTTACAGTGGAAAAAAAGAAAGCCCCCAAAAAAGCTTCTGCAAGGGGAAGAGAACAGACTTGAGACGAAAAACCAACTTTAAAAACAAACAGGGACTATGTCAAAGTACATTTAATCTGACTTGATTTTCATGGATTAATGGAAATGTTAAAAATCTTTAAAACAATGTTTTAAATAAAATCTTCAATTTCACTTGGAAAATCTCCATTACAAAAAAACAACAACCAATTCTGTAACATGTTAATAATGTATAGTATATGTGCATTAGTCAATGGAAAAACTGTAGTATAGATTTTATCATTGTGCTTCAAAGGATAAAAACAGCAGTCAATAAAAATATCTTTTAGACTTGAGAGAAAAATACCTTGACAGTGTCCTTTTAATGTGATTATTTACCTCAGTGATCATAAATGAGGATGGGAAACAGATGCCAAATAAAAACATGGGCGGGAAAAATGAAATAGTGAAGGAAATAAGGTTAATTAGGATTCGGTCAAAACTTTTAAAATGTTAACTCTAATGACTGTCAAATAGTCTCTATCAAAGCACCGGACACTCTAAAATGCATTATCCTTTTGAATTTGTTGGCTATTGAAAGGAAAAAATGTTATAATTTAACTTATGACAGAGTGACAACAGCAAAAACTCAGAAATTTTTATTCTTTTAATTCAACTTGAATCTCTAAAGACTCAGGAAATGTGAGTAGAGTCAGAACAAAAAGACTATGTTCTAGTAAGGAAAATTTAGAAATAGCCTATGTTCTAGTAAAGAAAATTTAGTACTTTTTTTCAAAGTGAAATTTGTCATTCCCAGGAAAAAAAGAAAAATTTTAGTTTTTAGAAGAAAATCTATGCTATTTCTATTTCTAGAAAATCTCACTATTTCGTTTTCCCATTTATATTTTATTATATGACAGAGATTTTTGGCCTGACATATTTAAAGGAAAAAACATCTATGAAAATATTTTTTCTCATCATGAAAAACTGCCCAATTTCCTAGAAGTAGTTATGAAGCTCCCATTATGGAAAGGGCTTTGCACCAGCTCTCCAGCAGAAGCTACTTAAAAGGGTTCCCATTTGGCTAACACACCAAATACACGACCAAGTCCCAAGAAGACGGCGCGCTGGTAATGGCGGCATGTGTGCTTGCACTTGTGTGTTACAAATGTTTGACAATGAACCACACCCATGTTCAAGAACAGCAGGTGATCCGAGTGGTATTTCTACACAGCACACAAGTGGCCCAGCAGCCGTTGTAGCCACACAACTTCAGAAATAGTTCAGTCTGCCTGAAGCAGACCCAGGCATGTAGCTCCAAGAACATGAAGGGTAAGATTTTTGGCAATGCAGGGCAGACAAAAGTCTGTGCCTGTTAATACAAAGATGGGTCAGCATTTCTCAAACTTGTTCTACCATGCTGATGAAAGTCCAGATCCATTTGAACCTACTATCTTCACCAAAGCCTGAGCAGACAGATTTTGCTTAGAAAACAGGCTATTTTTGCTGTAAGGTTCCAATGTAGTCCATCCCTAAAATAAATATTTTTCACAGAAATTAGTATGACATTAGCATTTACATGATTGTCCTTTACGTAAGGTATGATTGATCATGCTAGCTAAAATAAATGCCAAATGAAAACTTCTATCTCAAATTTTGCCGGGGAAATGAGAGGAAAAGTGTTCAATTTTTAGATGTTATTGGAAATATCTGCTCAATGCATAGCAGGACCTCATTGAAACATAGAAAACATATGTGTAAAAATGCCCAGAGAATAGGGTGGGTTGGGGAAAAACACACCAAATGTAAGATAAGGAGTATAATTAGTAGTAAGATTTTGACAATATTCTTTCATAATATGCAACAAATGTCTCACAACAATGCAAGGTGTTGGTGGAGGGTTGATGTATGGGACCCCTGTATGATGTTATGCATGTTTGCTTTGTAAGTTCACAACTTTTACTATACACTTGTTTATGTATGTTCATACATAAATGACATAAAGATTATAATAATAGGGAAGGTAGGGGGAAAATACTTTGGTTAGTAGTAATATTTTGACAATGCTCTTTAATCATTAGTTAAAAAGGTTTAACAACAATGTAAGGTGTTCGTGGTGGGGTGAATTATGAGAGTCCTGTATGATGTTATATGTGTTTGTTTTGTAAGTTCACAACTATTACTATACACTTATTGTTCATGTAAAGAAAATAAATTAAGTGTTCTTGACTTTTTTTCCAAAATGGAAACACTTTTTTGTTTTTGACGGTTTTAAAGTAATAAATACCACTTTTACAAAATTCTAACACTAAAGAACAGTACATGGTAGTAAGTGAAAAAAAATTTTTTAAAATATATCTGTATGCCTAGAGAGAGGACTAGAAGGAAATAGACTAACATAGTGCTAAAGTTTTCTTTCACACATTAATAGGGATGATATTTCAGGTGACTTTTCTCTTCTTTCCATCTTCTCATTTCTTCTCTTTCTTATAGCAAATATGTTATTATTTTTATAATAGTAAAAATAGTAAAGATTTACACTTAGTTTTGATTTCCCTGAAAATTTTAATATGGAAACAGAAATGTCCCTGCTCTGGCCTATCAAACTAGACATCCTTTTATTAGGAAAAAGAGGTCAGGGTTTAAGACTTACCTTGCTGCATGGAGCAAACCAGTAAACGAGAGCCAGGAAGGGCAGGCCAATGGCAACGGCGAGCACCACGAGGAACTTGACCGCCATCGTCTGCTGCCGTAAGCCGGGGAGGTTCTCGTACCAGATGGAGAGAAGCTGCTGCTGGCAGTTTGGATGAGCTACGAACTAGCAGGGAGGTGACAAAACATTTGACAGCTCGATTAAAGAAAGTTTTGGATGAACCATCTTCCTGTGTTCTGATATTTAGTTCTATGCTTTCCCTTGGAAAAAATATTGGTAGAATTAAAGAAATTGATTAATGGGCATCAAACAAGATGGCAGGAAGTTCTAAAATGTTTTAAATAAATTAGAAGATCCCAATTCATCAAATTTTTCCTTTATGGTTAATGGGCTTTCTTTGAAATCATAGAAAAATGTTTGAAATTTAATATTATAAAGATTCACTAATGTTTTAGCCGAGTACTTTTATGCTTTTTTTCCCCTCCATCTTGGAGTGATATAAAGATCCTGCTAGCCCTGATGCCTAAGTACCGTTTTTTTAATATATACCATCTGCACTGACCTGAACCACCTTACTTATTTTATACCAAATCCCCCGATGGATATAAATTTATGATCTGTCTATTCTGCTCTAGTGATATTCCTTTTTATTCCTGTACCATAAGCTCAATTAAGAAAACATTATAATAAAATTTTAGTCTTAACACTTCTTCAGAATTTTTATTCTCACATATTTTTACAAATAAACTTTGCATATGTCAGAGTGCTAAGTTTTTTTAATATATAGAAAGCAGTCATGCAAAATAAAAATTGGTAAAATAGATTAAAATAATTGTTTCTATAAAGGAACCACAAATGATTTTTAATGATAATTAATGTCAAAATAATAAAAAAAAAGATTTAACTTTTTATCTTACCAGAATGGTAAAAACTAAAAAGTTTGAAAATACCCTTTGTAGATTGGGTGTGTGTGTGTAAACAGGTGCATCTTTTTTTAAAGAAAACATAGCAAATGCATCAAAATTAATATATTAACATTTTCCCTATTAATACCACATCTGGGAATTTGGTCTACAGATAAAACTCATGCATGTTAGCCATATAATCAAGGATGCTTATTTCAGCATGGTGTAATAACAAAAATCAAAGAAAACAATAAGCATCCTTAAATAATTATACGATTAGAAGAATATAACGATATAACAATGCAGCCATTGAAAAGATAAACTGGATGTTAATCAACTGATGTGAAGATATCCAAGACATAAATTTGTTAAGAGAAGCATATGATTGTGTTATTCCTGATTAGAAATTGGGGATATGAAAAGAGGGCATGTCTATACTGATTGAAAATTAACCATAGGCATGTATTATTTTTTATTATTAAAAATGAGTCTTTAAAACTGTTTTTTAAAGTAATCTTACATAACCTAAGAAAGCAGCCAACTGCGGGCACTGCATGGAGAGTAACTGTGGTTAAAACATTCCACAAATACACAGTGGGAGGAACTATTCAAAGGTATTAAAGAATGAACCGAGGGCACTGGTCTCAAACTGGAATATATCAAAAAATGAGAATGGAGTTGGGACTTATACAAAAATTTTCTTCCACGAAACAACTGCCTTAGAATTTGGGTGTTTGAAGTCATTGCCATTTCATTATTTAAGTCAGGAAAAGTGGCAATCACTACTATGTTCTATATAAATAAGTCAAGATTTTAGAGACTGGTCTTTATTGTACTGTGAGGTTAAATCCCTCACGTCTAGGGATTTTTTTTAGAGAGAGTATTGTGTAGTCTTACAGTTAATTAGAAAAGCGCAGCTCAGTCTAACCATGCCAACATTTCCTTACTTTGCACCAATAAAAACTGAAATAATGTCAACCCGGCTTCATGCCCGACCTTACTTTTTTTAGTTCATATTTAATGGCAAGCTTTAAACGGCTGAGGTTTGGACGACCGTGATCGCCACCATTACGGCACATTTCCACGTCCCCATTCAGAATGGCCTCTACTTCTTCCGTATTTCTGCACAGGTCAAGGAGTCCAACAACAAAATCCTTGCACTGCATCGACAGTTTTTTGTAGTCATTCTAGGGGAAAACAAAGCAAAAAAACACAACGCATAAGTACTGAAGTTTACTCTTCTATGCAGACATTTGCATTGACCTGAAAGTTTGTAAACAAGAGAAAAAGTCTATTTTCAGTTATACTGTTCTTTTAACATCTTTTAATTATTGTTCTACTGAGTGTTCTCTGAAATATCTTAGCACCATAGAGATTTTCTCTATGCCCTAAGAAGGGAAATTTACCAAAAACATAATCTAAGTCAGGGGTTCTTAACCAGGGGTCCACAGACAAAAGAGTTCAAGGAATCCATGAGCTTGAACTGAAAAAAATCAACTTATCTTTATTTTCTCTGCTCTCTAACTGAAATCTAACATTTCCTTCACTTATACAAGTATGCAATAAATAAATTACAGTAGTCTTCATTTCACCTGACTGGCAAAGGGGTCCGTGGAACAAAAAAGTTTAAGAACCCCTGATCTAAATTATCAAAAAGCAGCATGACTGCGTTAAATTCAGCTGTTGACTCAGGAGAAATACAAAATAATCAATTTTTCCTACAACATGATCATAGTACATAGTATCCATCCTAACTTTTATGTTCATAACATCATCAGCTGGAAGCATAAAATAAATTTGATAGATCTTTAGAAGGCTCTGTAGGGGCTCAGTAAATTTTGAAACATAGAGCATTTGGAGAGGTGCCAGAGAAAAGCATCTATTTCACAAATATTTATTGAGGAACTTTATGTGCCAAAGATAGGGTCAATAAGTGAGATATAAATAAAAAGTCTGCAAATCTTGATTCTTCTCTTTAGAAAAAAGATAATGAAAATGTTTTCATTGTTGTAGTTTATCACTGATGACTTAGTATTATGATTTAATGAGTGCAGGTCATACTGAAATACCATCCGCTCATGCCATCCTGATTTACAGCATTTATTCACATTTTCATTCAAGTCTTTCAAATATTGCCTTCCTCTTTATTCTTGCACCCTGAAATAAGACCATTTATAATGCAATGCTAACCAAGGAAAGCAATTAGCTGGAGTTCCCTATGTTATAGTGATTTATATTACCTCATTTAACCTTTATAATAATCTTGCTCAGTTAGGTAAAATAATCTCTCCCAAATCACAAAAGCAGATTGATACAGTGTAGTGGTTTCAGTCTTGGGGACCCCAGATAATTATGTCTTAAGCTAACCCATGCCTGTGGACATGAATCCTGAGGTCAATGCAGTTCAGGATCCTCCCTTTGGATTAGACCACTGCCTGGGACATGACCCAGGGGCCTTAATCCTCTCACCAGAGTCCTTTATAAACTAGAGTTATATGAAGAGAAGAAGGCACCGACACAGAGAGAAAAGACCAGGAGCTCAGAGAGGAACCCACAGAAGCTGGGAGAGAAAGCACAAGAGCACAAAGCTGAAATCAACAGAACCCTGGAGAGAGCCACAGCAGGAGCAGCCTAAAGCTGAAGGCAATGGAGCCCGGAGGAGCAGGCAGGGGTAGAGGAGTGGGTAGAGGAGAGGTGGAGGAGCAGGCAGAGCCTGGAGGAGCAGGCAGGGCTGGAAGAGCAGGCAGGGTGCAGAGGAGCAGGTAGGGCTAGAGGAGCAGGCAGAGGTGGAGGAGCAGGCAGGGGTGAAGGAGCAGGCAGGGGTGGAGAAGCAGGCAGGGGTGGAGAAGCAGGCAGAGCCTGGAGGAGCAGGCAGGGCTGGAGGAACAGGCAGAGTCTGGCAAAGCCCGCCATGTGCCCGAACTCCAACAGCTGCAGCTCAGGGACTATGATACCTAGATGACGCCTAGATTTGAACACTTTCATGTCCTCAGAATTATAAGTTTATCAGTTAAAAGAATATTAAGGATTTGGGGGCATGTATTTGATCACAAGACTGCCATTCCTACTGATCATCTGTCTTTAAGAGTGTTCTCCCATATCGGCTCTTATCTTGAGTCAAGGAGAGAATCAGGAATTACGCTCCATGGAAGGGGAGTTCTCGGAGTCTTCATTCTTTCCAGAAGACCATAGAACATCGTTAGCTTTAAAGGAATCAATTTACACATCTTCAACTTTCCTAAAACTGTTTTCCGTGGGATATGTCTTTTGTCCCTTTATAAAAAAAAGGATGTCCCTGCTCTTATCTGCCTAAGTACTGGATGCTGGAAAATCCCCTCTTTACAATTAATCCAGGCACCATGAACCCCGTGGGCTTCCTGTACGTCTCTGCCTTACTCCACATTTCCGTTGAGAGTAAAGTTTAGTGATAGAAATGCAGATGTTGGCCCACATTGGGATTCTCTGAATTTAGATGTTTGGTGGAGTATGGTGGAAAATGGTGGTGGGGGCAATGATAATTTTTGTTTAATGTAGTTTGTCTCTTCCACTCAACAACAGTCAAAAAATGAATCCCTCTTGTGATGGTGATGTCCATCCCACCTCTCTATTGAGAGGGGGCTGAGATTCCACATGGATGATGGATGTGATTCTCCTGCTTGCAGTTGTAGGTACTCGCAGTTCCCTGGTGTGGTGAGGACCATCTTCACCTCCCTGTTAGCTGACTTGGGTAAGGTCAATGAACTGGAGAGTAGGAGCTGCAAGTCTGCTGAGGCTCAGGGCCCAGCTGGCACATGGACAGTCCAGAGATTCAGGTCTCCGGAGTATACACCAATGCTAGCACCAACCACACGTTCAGTAAAAGTGACAGAAGAGGCACGTGTAGAGAGGTCACATCTGAGTCCAACCCCATAATACTCAGGGACACAAATCCCAAAGTAGGGCCCACTGACATGGTCCTGAGCTCCAGAGCCATCTGCCATGATCACATCCCTGTGGGTCTCCGCAGCCCTCAGGAGAACCAGCACCTGGGGTTGTTGAGTGAGAGCCAGTGAAAGCAGAGCAAAGAAAGCATCACTAGCAAGAAAGACTGAGTACTAAAAATCACTTTTTCACATATTGAGACAGAAGTGATTCTTTTGAATACTATTAACTATTCTTAATAGTCATCCTCAGACTGTACCATTAGCTCAAAAAAACCATTTCAAATGGGCAAAGCAGAAAAAGTAGTGAGGATGACTGCTTTAGATGTGACTGGAATGGTTTCCAGGATGTAAAATTTTCACCAGACATTCACTAAAACCCATG
Source organism: Dasypus novemcinctus (assembly GCF_030445035.2). Classification (NCBI taxonomy): domain Eukaryota; kingdom Metazoa; phylum Chordata; class Mammalia; order Cingulata; family Dasypodidae; genus Dasypus; species Dasypus novemcinctus. Next base: position 7,316,959 of record NC_080699.1, read on the forward strand.
GATAAAACTCTTCCATGATCACTTTCAGAGTCAGTGTGTAATTCAATAAGGGAGTTATCAAATCATATGAAATATTTATTCCAATTACAGTCAACCCTCATCTAATTTTATTCCATGAAATCTTTAATAATTTATAGTCCTATTAATAAAAACTAAAATAAAATGCTGACTGCCACCCCAGTGAGTCTTTAGCAGTATATTCCTTTTTCTTTCTGAAATTCACAGGAAAAGTGTGAACATGGTTAATGTCACTAAAAAATGCATTCCTATAAAAGTTTTACATCATACATTTAAAACTTAATTTTCAAAACTTGTATATACTATATTATTTTAAGCAACTGTGTTCAGTTTTTGTAGTTTGGAGCAAATCTACTAGTTTTAGCAGTATTGGTAATTTTTCCAGTATCTTTGAATAATTAGAGCTTTATAATCACTGGAAATTTAAAAATTCTAAAATCTGTGTGTGTGTGTGTGTATATGGTGTGCTGTGTATATAAAATAAGTAGCATATGGTGATCATTGGAGACTTAACCAGAAAAATAGCAAAATGACTACCATTATATTAGGAATCAAATTTTTTGGAAGAAATTGGAATGCAAATACAAGTTCAAGGAGATGAAGGAAAAATGTATATATTCTAAAGGTTAAAGAATAAATTGTTCATTTATTTTAAAAATAGGTAATGGTAGACATCAAATCATTTTAACATTTATAGTTCCCTGGACACAATTGAAGGAGTGGTTTAAGTTTTATTTTTAAATGTCAGTATTTAAAAGATCCAGAGATTAGATCCTTTCTGTGGCCAATAGCATCGCCAGGTCCCTGGAGTCAGAGCAGCCCCTGAGCCTGTCTCCTGAGATTCGAAGGTGCTCGATGACTGAAAAGAGACAGGAAGGACGAGCTGCAGCATGCTCCCAGCGTATCCGTGCTTCTCTCTTGGTGGCGGAATTAGGGTTGGAATTTGAGATTTTCTTAATTTTCAGACCATCATTCTTCTAAATTCTCTATGAATACTTGTTGAAAGTTATCTTTGCAGGGAGGACCCAGCGGACCTAGAAGGAAAGCTCACCTCCCTGCTCCTAACTCCTCCCGTCCTGCCAGACCCCGCCTTTGGGGACCCGAGGCTGGGATGAAGTGGGGGGGTTTATCATCACCGCCCCAGGGTGGGAGGCGGCTGTGGCTTCCCCGGGGGGTTACCACAAAGCCAAGGGCAGCTCACACCGGAATGAGGCAGTTCTCACCTCCCAGGACCAAACCAGTCCCCGAGGACAGAACGTTTATTTGCTTTAATTCTTGACATCTGGTGGGAAGAAAACACGCTGTTTTGCATTTTTTCAAAATAAGAAGCCAGGTAGGAGCCTTCCTCCTCGTGCAGTACAGGCCCCCTGGGTCAGGTACCTCACTGGAAACACTGCTCGTTTGTGAGTCCTGAGGTACGCTACTTGAAACGTTTTTCAAAGCGCTGTCCTCTTTCTCAGTTCACTGATTTTCGACAATAATTTTTAAAATACACTAAAATTACTGCCAAAGAGGTTTATCTTTTTAGAGAGATTTTCTTTGCCCTTGAACCTTCACAAAACAGGACATCAAGAAGAGGCAACCCTGTCTGGTGGCTAAAGACAACTGCCAGAGACAGTGGAACAATGTAGGGCAAGAGAGAACGGAGGGAAAACGCCCGGTCCATGTAAAGCTCACACCTGCACTGGCAGAAAAGAAGTGTGCAATGAACAAATGAAGGCGCGTGCAGACCTGACCCCCTCAAGCCTCGGGGGCCTCTGTCTTGTAACGTATTTACAGACGATGAAGAGCGTACACTCTGGGTAAAGGTGATCTTTCCCACTTCTGAGCCTCTTGCCTGCCTTCCGCTCCTGAGGTTAGGCCTTGGACCAGAATTTCTTCAAACGGATCTTCTAGCTAGCCAAGGGCAGAACTGCTGATGTATTGCGTTGTTCTTGCACTCCATCTCCATCCTCATTCTCAACCTTCCCCAATAAAATATGTGGTCAATAAAGGATCTCAAAGATGTAAGCAAATGAGCAAATAAAGGGTATCGTATTCTTCAGTGGTTTAGAGAAAGTGTACAAATAAAGATATAACAAACGCATCTTGATAACACATTTATCTTAAACCAGCCTACCCGAACTGTGTCAAGCTGCTGTTACTTTACAATATATGTTTGCTAATCTTGTTTTCTAATGAATAACTTGTTTTACATAGTTTTAGAAAAAAATAAAGATATAACAAAAGAACTAGAATGCTGACACCCTGGATAATGAAATTCCATGACGTTTAAATATAAATTTCAAAACAGTCAATATTAATCAGATTTCAAAGAAATTGCTTTAACTCGAATGGGGAAATATTCGCCAAAACACTGACCTTTGGGAGTAAAGTGAAAAGGGAAAAAGCTGAGACAGGGTGGGAAGGAGCACCTGCTTGCCCTGAACGCGTCGCCTGGGTTCCTGGAGGAAAAGCAGCTACCCGCCCGGGAGCAGAGCAGCGGTGAGACGCGTGGGTGCAGGGCGCCACAGCCATCTGCCGTGTCCTCCCTCCCCAGGCCAGGACTCAGGGGAGGTGGCCGTGTGACAGGCCCAGGGACGCCACCGTGTCCTGTCCCTGACCGTGGCAGGGTGCAACGAGGGGCCGAGCTGTCCCACCACGTAACACAGGGGAAATAAACCCAATAATCAGTTTCAAAACCACGTCCGGATGAATGGGACCCGAGTCCAAGCAGCTTGTTAAAGGTTTAGTAAGGAGAGAAGCCCATCACACACACCAACGCCCGGTGGACGTGACGGGCCGACGGGAAGGGCCAGCGGGAGGGCGTGGAACCTGCGCCTCCGGCCTCTCCAAAGGAGCATAAAATGTGCGACGGGCCAGCGCCAGCGCCAGCCTCACGGCGCCCCCCTTCCTAAGACACTGCCCCAGATTCCCTCTACGTGCCAACTTCTTTCAAGCCTGCAATCCTTTGCTTTTGCTGTTCCCTTCACCTAAAATCCTTTCCTTCTTTCTCTGCCTCCCAAACCCCTCCCCGTTCTGCCAGACCCAGCGCATGTGCCACCTGACAGTCGCTTCCTGAAACCCGAGATGCTTTCTCTGAGCTCCTACAGCACATCGCTCGTTGCTCCCTCTGGAAGCTGCTTCCTTTTGCTCTGTGCCGTACTTATTTATACGCACGTGTCTGTCTTTCGGGTTGAAATGTGATTTCCTTGTGTCTGTCCTCCTTTCTGACCTCAGCAGCGCCTGTCGCTGAGTGCTGTCTCGAGAAGCTGTGTTTTAGGACAGAAAGAGCTTTGGTTTTAGAGTGAAGCCTGCCTGGATTCTGATCCCAGCTTTATCCTCTACCAGCTGTTGGATCTCGGGCCTTACCTAACCTTTCTATGCCTCCATTTCTCCACCTGAAAAGGAATTAACAGTCTTATACCTTTACATCAAGGTCATGGTAAGCATTAGGCATGATAAATGTAAAATGTCTGGAAGATAGTAGCTTGTCACTAGTGATAGCAACTACAACTTTAATACAAATCATTATAATAAACAACACTGAAGCTACCTAGTGCCCACAGGAACTAGTACGGTGCTGGGCAGAGAGCAGAAGCGTGCAGACACACCTGCTGGAACAGGTGAGGTGCCCGTCTGCTGTTGACAACCCACCTTGAACTCCTTCTCGATGTTGGCCAGCACGGCCAGCTCGTTGCTCAGTTCCAACGCCGTCATGACCGGGTCTTCACTCGATAGGGACAGGTAAGCGGGGCTTGCCAGGCCTTTGTAGGCGTTAATCCTGGACCTGGAGTGGCTGAAAGAGTCCAGCTTCTGCTTCTGGTTGCATTCGCTGCACTTGCAGAAATAATCATGGGGTCGCTCGATCCGGGCACCCTTCCGCAGCAGAGTGTGCACAATTTCGTACTCCTGGCAGTGGGCGGCCAGAATGATGGGAGTCACGTCGTGGGAGAACCGTGTCCCGTCCTCATCGTAGGCATAAAAGTCATCCTGCTGGAGCTCGGACTGGCTGGGGCTGGTTGCTAACCTCTTGCCTTCAGCAAACGCTGGGTGGTTGAGAATGGCCTCCACGATCCGCACGTAGCCCTTACTGATGGCCAGAAGCAGCGCGTCCCCCACCCGGGAGAGGTTTTCCTTCTTGAGGAGCAGTTCCGTAATTTCCAGATGCTCGTTGGCCACGGCCAGCTGCAGGGCGTTCTGGCCCATGTAATCCACGCAGTTGACGTTGAGGGACAGGCACTCTTCCAGCATCTTCCGCACCACGGGGACGTTGCCATACTCGGCCGCATCTAAAAAGCGCTCCTCTTCGATCGACAAGCTGGTGGAGCGGTCACTGAACATGTAGGCCGGGCCCCGGCTCGCCAACCTTCTCCCCTTCTCACGGAGAAGCGTCTGCCGCCGGTGGGTCAGCCTGCTGTCGGCGCCCCGGCTGGAATGACAGAGAAAGAGTGGGAACAAATCAGATTAGGAGCATTTCAGTGTGCCAAACACCCGGCCATTTGTCTAATGCAGCCCTCGGGTCTAGTAGACGCTTCTCTCGTCGTCCCTAGAGCAACTATATTACAAAATGAAGATGCATTTGTTTGCTCGTGGAGTCCAAAAACTTCTCCCTTAAGAAAGCCAAGAACTTTGCAGGTTTTAACACACCAGTGGGAAGTGGGGACTCTGGCAATTCCTATCATCTTTCTGGGCCATTCACCAAGAGATTAATAGCAGGTCCCCAAATGCCGATGGTATAGACCTAAGGAGGGCTAACTCTCTTACCCGTGCTCAGTTACCCTTTAACACTGATATAACACAGAGCTTGAACAGGTGAAAAGCATGACGGTGACTGCAAATCCATTCCAGCCAACACAGGCTTATCAAGCTCCTCCTATGGTACAGCCAGGCTCTGTATCAGGCCCTGGGAAAGTCCACGTGAAAAACAGAGAAACTTTTCTGCTCTTACAAATCTTATAGTCAAGGGGAAGAAATGGGCACGTGGCACAATGCCTTTTCCTCAACAATTTGGGTGTTATGATAAGCCTGGAGCAAAAGCGTATAACCTAGCTTCTGGGAGAAAGAGACATGCTGAACATGGCAAGATGAGCAGGAGTCAGGCGAGAGGGCGCTCTGGAAGAGGGGGGAAGGGGGGATCCAGGTGGAAAGCTCTCCCCAGCAGAGGGATGGGCTAGATGCTAGAGCACAGGTGCCATTAACAGGGATGTTACTTCAAGGGTGCCTGATACATGCATGGACTGTGCTAGGAGCTGTTCCAAAAATCACTGGAAACCAGGTAGGAAGGGATGCCCTGTGACGGAGACTGTGGTTGAAGCAGTGGCTGGCCTTTGGTTATGGAAGGGAAGCTATCCCTCCCCCAATCAAAATGCTATGCTGGGTTTCTTTTTTGTTAGTTCAGAACTTCATACACCAAGGGCATCGAGAGCTTGAACATCTCTCCTTTAATTAGAGGTTCAAGCCTTATCCACTGTTACTTCCTGGAAACACAAAAATGGCAAGATTTTGCAGAACAGGGGATGGACTAAGTTATGGGGGAATCGAAAGAGAAGGGAAAAGATGAGTTAGGTGAGGATGGTTTCCACTCTTTATAAATGTCCTGAGAGTCACGCCTCTCTAAAGACTGTCACAAACTTCCCCATCTGAAGAGAACTTCAACGGGTCCAAACATCCCAAAGCCATTTTCCACCCCAATGTAGCCCAGCCTAGAAAACCCAAATCTCTTTCCCCACTAGCCTTTAACTATCTTGACACCAAATCTCCAAGCAATATTGTCTGTGCAGTGTGATGTCCAGCAATAAAAAGAAAAGTGAGGACAATTTTAGCAACACAGAAATAGATTATGGTTCTCCCAGAACCTGAAGAATATGCTATCAATTTCATAAATATTTTTCATAGATTTCCATCCATCAGTGACTCCTTTAGCATCCAAAGCCTCATCAGCACCAATCAAATGATTTATTAAAGAGACATCTTTGCAAATTAAAAAAAAAATGATGTGAAGGACCAACAGCCAGATATACAACACTTCTGTGAATAATTTCTCATATGGGTCTTTAATGTTTATGTGATTTTTATTAAATAAGGAAATGATTTCTACAATTATTTTGTCCTGTACAGTTATTCTCTTATTTTCAATTCCATTTTTATTTGTATTCAAAGTTATGCATGCACATCATTTAAACACTCTTTCCAAGGCTTGTTACAAAACACAGCAGTTCCTTGCCCCTCGTTTCCCCTATTTCCTGATACCAGAGACAATAAATTCCAAAACTCTTTTACCTGGTTATTTTATAATTCAAATCCTTCCATCTGTATAACTTGGTTATGTTGCTATTTCTTGATTTCTAGGTTTTGCATTGTCTATGGACTTCCTACTATGAAAGTTGAGAGTTTAGCTCATTTTACAATCCCCACACCTTGGCACTTCCATATACAACCAACGTGGACACACGCAAACATACTTCATGGTCCTTCATTATTCCAATTTAGTCATGTTTTTGTGAGATAAACATTCACTGTTTATGACAATGAAAAGGCTAATCATCACTAACAGTATACTACAGTGTATTTTCTAGTACAGGCTCCCTATATTCTGAAACCCAGTATTTAAAAATTCTCTTTATTATTTGCTAAATACTCTTTGTATTTATCACCAGTTCAACACAAACTCTCTTCTCCTTCAATTCTGTAAAACTTCTTTCAATACATTCAACATATTATGTTTTGGCTTTCGTTTCTGTCTTCACTTTCAACCTCTCACAGACTCTCTCCTACAGCCTTCTGAACTGCCGATCTGGACTGGCAGCTGTCTAGATTTAATACACATATGTTGTCTTGGAATCTTCCTTTTAGCATCATTCCTAGGGTTGCCTGTACTTTGCTTCTGTGTTGGGTTCCTTGTTTTCTGTATCCCAGGCCTCCTTTCTTAGTTTATTCCCCTGTTCAGCAAATCTTCCAGTAGCTACTTGAGAAAGCATGAATGGGAACTAAATTTCTTGAGCTGTTGCTTGTCTGAAAATAACTCCGAGCTACCTCCAAATTTAACTGATAGTGTGGATGGGCAGAGAATGCTGGGTTGCCAATCATTCTGAAGGCCTTTCTCTCTTGGATTCCAGTGTTCGCATGTGCTGTTGAGAAATATGATGTGATTTCGCCTCTGGATATTTGTTTTGTGGGTGTCTTAAGATGACATGATTGTTTATTGGAGAGTCTTCCTCCCTCCACCATTCTGGGCATTAAGTTCTTTCTAAATCTGGGGAAAAAGTGTCCTTCAGTTCTGAAAAATAGTTTTGCCTATGTCTCTGATAATTTATTTTCCTGGGGTTGACCTTCACTTTTCTTATCTTTTCTCTATTTTCCAATTATTTGTTTTTTTGAATTACATTCTGGGTGGTTTCATCAATTTTATCCTCACGCATATATTGAAATTTTTCTGTTATTCTGTTCTTAATTTCTAAGAGCACCATTTTCTTCTTCAAATGTTTCTTTTGATAACACTTTTTCTTCTTTCCAAGTGGCAATATCTTTTCCTATCTCTCAGGGAATATAATTTTAAAAGGCTCTGCACATGTCAGAATACTTCAGAGAACTTACTCTTAAGTTGCTTTTTTATCTTTGTTTGCTTTGGTATCTATATTTTATAAGAAGAATTTTTCCTCAAAATAGCTGGCAATCTTTGATAAATACTCTTGTCCAATTTTTTAAAATATAAATTTCTTCTAATGTCTTTTCTTAGAGAGTGCAATTTCGCCTCACCCGAATTAAACTCAGACTAATGTTGGTTTTGACAAAACATGTTTCATGTGTTAAGGGTGGGTTTCCAAAAGAGCGAGTTATTTCTGAGTTAACAGTATAGGTGAAGCAGAAGGGACTAGAAGTCTCTTGGATGGTTCCATGTAAAATCATCCATCTTCCTTCTGAAATTCTTAACCCCCCTCCCTTCTTCTCTCTGTCACTTTTCTGGCTTCTAGTAACCTCGTCAGCCTGTCACTTCCTCTCTTGCTTCCTCTGTTTATTTATTTTTCTTAGTTTCCATTGTAGACAGAAGTCCAAAGATTAGGGGGGCAGGAAAGTGTCTGTTGAACATTGTGAATGCACTGGGAAAAAGAATTGTAAAATTGACGGAGCACGAACTAGGATCAGGGATTTATAAGACATTAAAGTACTAGAAACTGAGAACTTGCAAGAAAAATTCTGATGTGTAACTGAGAAAAATGATACAAAATCTACACAAAATAGTATGAAGAACCAAAAGACCAAGACTCCTATTTCCTTTTTCACCCAAAGAAGTGGGAGAAATGATTATTCCAGCCTGTCTCCCGGGTCACTTCCAGAGTCAACTGAAATTAAGAATGTGGAAAGCACTGAGATTTGGTTTTCAGCTTTTCACAACCATGATATATGCACATATTTGAACAAAGCACATTGGCTTTGTCATTTTTCAGTTGTTATTAAATTAGAAGACCTATGAAAAAGATGAGGACTGTTGGTAATTAATGCAAGTGATTTTTGTCTTTTTATAGAAAGAAAAATTACGATCCGTAACTTTACTTAAATCTCAATTTTTAATCTGGTTCCTAAAGCTTTATATATTCATATAATAATGCGATTTACATAGAGATAAAATAAATCTGAGTGGTGAAATCTTTAATTCTAAAATTTAAAAATCTCCAATTACTATACATATGCCCATTTATTTGAATAATGGAAAATTCCACCCTGGCAAGTTATTAATCCTAAATCTATGTCATATTTCCTTCGAAACTTTTATGGCTTTCATACCTATTATCCCATCCTTTTAGAGAACAGGAAAGACATTTCCATAGAAAATAGTTTTCTTAGTTGTAGAGCATTTCTGGTCTCAGTTGCTGGGACTACAAATTATTAATCGCATACAGTGACATAAATTGCAGCTATATTTTTTATAAAAGGCACAGATCATCGTAATCTCTTCAGCATTCTGTCAACAGAAAAACCAGATACAGATGTTTATATCCACGTTCAAGATTGCTTCGGGAAGACAACAAATGCATGCACAACGAAGTCAGCATCCATGCAAAGATAAAATGAAAGCTGGAGGCTGTTGACAGAACAAAAGGCATGCTCTGCTTTTCTCCTTGTCTCCCCAAACTGCAGTCCAGAGACGCACAAAAGGCTTTAGGCATATCATTTTGTCACAGGCGAAGTTGCTTAATCTCTGACTTTCAAATCCAGAAACAAAACATGTTCACTTTTTAAATAACAAATATTCAAAATCTCTCAAGAAAGACACTAAGTGTTGCTAGATTATATTACTTCTATGAGAATGGATTTTCAAGGCTATTTTCTAGAATCATGCATTAATTGCCAATGTAACCTAGAAAATTTATCTATTGAGAAGAGGAACAATTCAGTGCACGGCACCATGTTAAGGAAAGATATTTTCATTTCAGCTCCGAGGTACACTTTGCAAAGTTAGCTCTTCTATTTAAGAAAATATTTATAAAGATATTTTCTTCATCCATTTAGCCGCATTTAGCATGGCTGAAAGTTTAGTAGCATACAGTTGCGTATCTGTATTTTTAAAATTTGTTTTATCACAATATAGAAACACAGGTTCTAGAAAAGAGGGTAATTAGCCACTGCCCTGATTTGCTCATGAAAATCAACAGCTTTTACATACCTCGTTTTCCTGAATCTCATCACTGGTGAAATAGTGTTTGTTGCTCAGAGAGTAAACGATGGAATAATCCATCTCTATTAAATGCCAGCAACGTAAATTAGCTTCTGAGCAAAATGGACTGTGTGGCTGACTCCAGAGCATGTGCAGCAATTTCCTCTACTTCCTGTTCGAATAAGATAGACTTTTATCAAATAAACCACTCCTATACAAATTAAGTTCTTTATTAAGTATCCAGCTTCACTTTTATATTTTGCTTTAAAAAAAAATGCTGAGGATATTTGAGCTAAAACACAATTCTATTAAAGCCAAAAGCATAAAAATGTAAATGGACGTAACTGTACCAGGCATTAGGGAGGAGCCTGAGAGAGCTAGACCAACCTGGGAATTGGAAATAGAGGGTATTCCAGAATATTCATTTTATTAAATGCACAATCAGCCAGAGGGAGAATTCGATTTCGGTACTTAGAGGTTAACAATCAACATAACTAGCAAGTTTGCAGACTACTTTAAGAGGGTAAATGATAAAAGTAGTTTTATTCCAATTTTATAATGAGACTCTTTCCACCCTGTCTACTTAACCTCTGGCCGCATAACCCAGCCCCTCCTACAAGGTTGAGAAAGGGGCGTCAGAGTGGTTTTTCCTGGTCCCGAGGGCAAGGACTGTCCTTATTTACCAGTGAATTCCCGGTGCTTAGCAGAGCAGCACACTGCAAGCCCTCCGTGGATAACTGTGGAGTGCCTGAATCCCTCCCTCCTACGCCGCCAAGGTCAGTACCAGCCTGATTCCTACTAACCTGACAGCAAATTACTACAAACCAAGCAAACAAGAAGTAACAAAACACAGAAGTTGAACCACAGCGAATACGTCATACGCTGGCATATTACATCGTATTTTATGTTTCCATTAACGTGAAGTTCAAAAGGAAATAAGAGAAGTTGAAAGGCATACTTTTTAATGTCTCCCCTGGGATCCAGAAGCGGAGATTTTCCTTTCCTTAAGGCAGCGCTAATAGTTTCTCACCTCCCCACTTCCCGCCACCATCCGTGATGCTGTGATTAGAGCGCAACCACCCATCCTCACCAAACAATACCAAATCCCTCTAACTTCCAGACAGTTCTCTAGGTAGCGATTCTTAATTGATTCCAGTTGCTTCACTTTTCCCCTTAGACTCCTCTCACTTCATCAAATACCGACTTTGTTTGATCAGTCACATTACAAACACAACCATCCTGTTTCTATGGGGAGATGACAGAGGCCTGAACTGTTTGTCACTTTTTTGTTGGGAGCCAGCAAATGTGTGGCTGAAAACATATCCTGTGAACATCACATATTTTTATTTTTGTCATCAATTGGCATCTCATTTGTATAACATAGAATCTTATCTGTGTAAGAAAATGAAAACAGGAGTAAATAATGGCATGGTTATAAAAGTTGACTATTAATAAAACATCTATGTCTGAAATGTAGTTGTTCCTTTTCAGCCTCCAATTTGCAGCTTAATTTATTTCACGTGCCATGCCTTCCTTTTTTTAATATTATTTTTTTTAATCTTATTTATTTCTCTCCCCCGCCCCCAGTTGTCTGCTCTCTGTGTCCATTCGCTGTGAGTTCTTCTGTGACTGCTTCTATCCTTATCAGCAGCAAGGGAATCTGTGTTTCTTTTTGTTGCGTCATCTTGCTGTGTCAGCTCTCCATGTGTGCAGTGCCATTCCTGGGCAGGCTGCACTTTCCTTCGCGCTGGGCGGCTCTCCTTACCGGCGCACTCCTTGCGCGTGGGGCTCCCCTACACGGGGGACACCCCTGCGTGGCACGGCACTCCTTGCGCGCATCAGCACTGCGCATGGGCCAGCTCCACATGGGTCAAGGAGGCCCGGGGTTTGAACCGCGGACCTCCCATGTGGTAGACGGACTCCCTATCCACTGGGCCAAGTCCACTTCCCCACGCCTTCCTTTTTTGAGACTTTTTAGGTAGAGTTTTGGGCGCAGGCATTTATTTTGGTTTATTTTGATAGAGAACACTTGAGAATATTAAAAAGCTTATGTGAAATTCAAGCAAAATGTATTTCAACCATCTCATCACAGGAAGAGGCCTGAACCCTTTGCTCCTGCTTCCAGCAGCTGCCGTGGGTCCTGTGCATCGCACCGGCGTATTTTCCCGTTCCACAAAGAACCTCTGTGTGAGACAGAGTCCAGGCAGGACAAAAGCCCATCAGATCGGGTCAGCCGAGGACGGGAATAAGGGGAGTCTAGGAAAGCGTGCTAGAAGACCCAACACGGGGCGCAGCGCAGCACCCCAAGGCCCCGGGCGGAGCAGTTACCAGCACTTAAACAGAGCCGTGTGGCGACGGCCACCTGGCAGGGGCCCTGACCTGGAGGGGACAGCGGGGGGAACCAGTGCCCTCTGACATCGGGAGGCACCCCCCACAGGCTGAACCCAGCCCAAAGCCTGGGGACCAAGGTGGCGTCCACACAGGCCGCCACCCCCCAGGCGGAAGAGAGGGTGCAGAGGGCCGAGAGTGGGCCTGGGGGCCAAGATGCCGACGCCCGGCACCACCTCTGTCAGCAACCCTGGCTTGGCCGTGATGAACTCCGGCAGGGACTGCTGATGAGAGCACCTGCAGGGGAAAGCACGACGTGTAGAACTTTTTATTTTGAGCCACGGATGCGTCACCCGTTCCTACCTTTTTGGGCTTATTTTTCCCTCCTATAAAGACACTCCTCTTCAGTCTCAGACAGACCAGGAGCTTAACAAAATGAGCCTGTCACCAAGATTTGTCCATCTTAGGACGATGCACTCTGACTCCAAGGACAACGTGACGTCAGGAATTGGAGATGACCAGGCCAGCGCAGGCGCGAGCAGCTGGGCCCGGCAGCAGCCCTGAAGAGCCGGGCTGGGCGCGCCCTCCGCCCCGCCACGAGCGCAGCAGGAGGCCCCTCTGACCTGGCACGGACAGGAGAGTGTAGGTGGAAGGGAAGCGAGCGGGCTGTGCAGAGCACTGTTCGCATTGATTTAGAAACCAGCCACGCGGAATGCCTTTATTTGCTGGTGGGGGATGATTTTAGACACCAGTCTCAAACCTCATGCCTACCGCCCATTCATTCATTCATCAGCTCACATATTTACTGAACATCTGCAGCAATGTGTCTCAGGCACTGTGCTAGGCACAAGAGGAATAGAGCCATGAAAGACACAGCACAGCAGGAAAGAGGGACATAAACAAGGAATACAGGCTGGTGAACGTTAAAGCGGCATGGTGTGCCCCGTAAAGGACAGCGAGGGCTACCAGCCAGCCGAGGGTCAGGGAGCCTTGCGTGGGGATGTCCAAGAACAAGGGAGGCAGGGAGAGTGGATGAGGAGCCGCAGCCCCCAGGCCAAGAGGAGCGCACTTGTACAGGTCAGCAGATACCTAGCAGGCTGCAGCGTAAAGGGGTGCCTACCCCAAGGGGATTTCTGGTTCCTGGCCCAGTTTGGGGGAGGTCTAGGATTCAAGGTTAGAAGCTGGGGCCTGGGTGTCTTTGTTCACAGGGTGCACACCTTGGGGCCGAAAGCTAAATGATTAGGTACCACTGTAAAAGCGCAGGATTCTAATTCAGGAGACACACACTTCAGAACTCAGGTCTCCAGCCCAGGGAGTTTGATTCAAGGTCCTGAACTTAGGCTCATCGGACTCATACAGGACAACTAACAAGGAGATGATGATGGACAACAACCATCCCAAGGAACAGAGAGAATTTGCAACTACAAGCAAGACAGTTCCATCCACCTGCTCCAGGGGATCTAAGCCCCCTCTCAATTAGAGGCAGAGTGGGCATCGCCATTCCAAAATCCTCAGGACTAGGGAAGGAATGATAGACTAGAGTGGACTTACTGGTATTCTACTATAAACTTATTGTGATTCTAGCAATGGAAGAACTTTTATCACTGATGTGGAGGCGGTGGCCACTGGAAGTTCTGAGGGGAGGGAGAGGGAAAAACAGGTGTAATAAGGGGCATTTTCAGGACTTGGGAATTGTCTGGAACAACATTGCAATGACAGGTACAGGTCATTAAATATCTTGTCATAATTTACAAAATTGTGTGAGAGTGTAAACCACAATGTAAACTATAATCTACGCTTAGTAGCAATGCCCCAAAATGCGTTCATCAATTGTAACAAATGTACCACACTAATGAAAGATGTTGTTAATGTCGGAAAAAGTGGGAAGGGTAGGGAGTGGGGCATATGGGAATCCCCTATACTTTTTATGTAACATTTATGTAATCTAAGTATCTTTAAAAAAGTTTAAAAGTATATTAAAAAAAAAATTTAGGGGAGCTTAGAGCTGAGTCCTTGGGGGACTAGACCTGAGACAACTCTGGAGAACCATGCAAAATATTGGGAAGAACATAGCTTTGGAGAGAGATGGGATTTATGGCCAGCCTGACTCTGCCACCACTCTCTCCTCACTGAGCCTCAGTTTCCTTCGCTATAAAACCAGAGGTGGTAATTACTTTGCATGGTTACTGCAAAAGTGGTGATTTGTGGAATTCAGCTCAAGGTAATTTGGCACCTCATCTATTATGAATTTCAAATCCCTCTTACTCATAATTGTTTGATGCCTCCCAGTTTGAAGATGTTCTGCTTAGCAAAGATGATAGAAGCTAAGCAGCAATAGCTTCTCTTTCCCTAGTGTCATCTGATTAAGTTTGCACCATCTGCCCAAAACAAACTTCCTTGTTTTTCTTCTTGCTCTGAACATCAACATGGTGAAAAGAGCATTTTCGTTGCCTTAGTAATATTTTTTAATCTTCAGCATATTTTGTGCTTTAGCCTTGTTGACACTGCTCTTAAAATGTGATCCATTCTTCTATTTTCATCCCTGATTGTATATACCTTTCTTGCGTCCATGTGTTCTTAAAACCTGAGCTGTTCACATTCCATTGCCAAGCAGAGGGCCAGGCACAAAATGTTTTTTGAATCCACAAATGAATAAACAATAGAAAGAGAAGGGGATGGAAAGAAAAATGGAGAGCACCTTGTTCTGTCACACTTTTAAGAGTTTTCCAAACTGTCTTATTCCATGTCGAGAGTATTCTTTTATGATATAGTTAGAATTTATCATCAATAACAACATGTGTATAAACCATACTATATATATTATACCACCTTTGCCACCAGAGAATTAAATTGTGGAAAGACAGGTGTTCTGTGTTGATCCACTAAGTGTGCCTGTTAATTATGCCCCTGAACTACCCGGGCAGCTGAGGGGACGGCGTGGGGACCACACTGTGGGTGAAGCTGCATTTGCCTCACTGCCCCACAAAATGGTAGTCTATTCATTCAGGATTCCGTCTACTGGAAGACAGAATCTAAAAAACCAGTATGGCAGTTTTGAGATTGAGAATCTGTGGGAATAAAAGAATGGTATATCTGAATGTAAAAATGGTCCCAGGACCAAGAAAATCAGCCATTTTTTTACCTACTCGCTTGACAAGACTAAGGTCTTTCAATAAACCACTCTGCCCTCTTTTAAATGGGCTTGTGCCCTTAAGACATGGGGCAACTGTCTTCTCTTATACCAATGCTTAATGTGTGTACAATTTTTAATTAGGTTGATTGTAAATGTGTGGAACTGGATAGAGTTGATGATAACATTATAGTTAGTATAACTAACACTGCTGACTTATAAATGTGATTGTGGCTGAAAGGGACAATCTAGAGACATAAATGTCAATTGAAAGAAAGCTAGAAAATAATCTAGGGTCTGTCCAGCATAGTGAACTCGGTGGAGGATAAGGATTATTGTTAATAGTACAAATATAAGAATGTTCTTCTATGACCTAAAACAAATTCTTGTCACTATTACAAGGTGTTAAGAATATGGTAATACATGGAAAATTTCAATTAATGTAACTGATGGGCTGTAGCTAATAGCAATATTGTATACTCTTGCATCAATGGCAGAAAAGGTACTATATCAATGTAGAGGCTCGATAACGGGGGTATAGGATTTTTGCTATTGGAGTAAGGAAAATGTTCTAAAACTGACTGAGCTGATGACAGCACAGCTCTGTGACCAAACTAGGAGCTGCTGAGTGTACACCAAGGCATGGGACTGTGTGACTCAGTGAACCATGTGGTGGAAGATGGACTGTGGTTAACAGCACAAAAAGGAGTGTTCTCTCGTGAACTACAATAAATGTACCCTGCTAATATATGATGTTAATAATAGGGTAGTTCATGGAAAAAATACACCACTTGTAAGCTATGGATCATAGTTAGCAGTAATATTTTGATGATGTTCTTTCATAATTTGTAACAAATGTTCCACAACAACACAAGTGTTGATGGAGGGGTAGGGAATTCTACTCATTATGCATGATTGTTTTGTAAGCTCACAACTTCTCCAACAACAACAAAAATTATAACTTCACCATATATTTATCCATATTTTCTTAACTTTATAAATAAAACTATTGGATGAACTGTTATGAACAAATATTTTTATTAAATTAATTTAAATAGAACTGGGAAGATAGGAACTAACAGTTACTAAAGGTTTGCTGTGTGCCAATCACTTTATAGTAATTATTTTATTTAATTTTCACAGCAGCTAGGTAAGGTTGGTTTCATTACTTCCAAGTCACACATGAAAAAATGCCCAGAGATCCTTAAGTTAGGCTGAAAATAAACAGTAAAGCAAGATTTCAAACTTAGGTTTTCGGATGCCATATTTCATTTTTTAAATCTAATTTTTATTATTGAGAAATACAGGCATGCTAAAGAGGGCAGTAATTTTAAGATTAATAAACTCAACACCATTTACCTAGCCACCCTTTAGTCTAAGAATTAGAAGAATTAGATCACTGATAAATTTGAAGACCTCTGTCCTCCCCTTTTGAATTACTACTCCTGCCCACAAGCCAACAAGTAATTATCTGGCTTTTTGTTCATCAGTCTATTAAAAAAAACAAAAAACAAAACAGCTCTCCCAAAAATGGTCTTAGCCAATATACATTCTTTTTCTCTAGTGGAATATTAAGCACAGACCCAGGAGTGTAATGAAAGGGCAGCATGGCCACTGTCCGACTACGGAAGGCAGGCTCCTTAACACAAACAGAGCAGAGTGTGCGGCTCATCCCGCGACGCCGGCTTCCCTGAGTTCACACGAGGTCCCAAGGGCGGGTCACATCTGACCACGAGCGAGTCTCGGGAAGCGGCGACGGCTGCCGGGCCGTCTGGCAGGAGGCCTGGCTGGGCATCTGCTGCCCTCCACCCTCTGCTGCTGAGAAGTAGGTCATAGGAAAACCACCGCAGAGCGCCAAGAGAACTTACCCTCTTCCTACTATTCTATGTTACTTTTAGAAGATGGTCCACCATGGTCTTTTGCCTCACCTCCTCTTTTGTCTCCATTTTATTAAATTGGTTTGAAAAAGAAAAGCACAGTGAGTTATATCGAGTTATGCCAAAAGCCTTGGACTGTGGGATTGTCAAGCTGACTTGAGCTATAAATTTACATGAACTTCCCTAAAGTACGGTGAAAAGGAAAATAAAAACTCCATGAAACCACTGAATCCATTGCTTTGGTTATGCAACAGGAAGCCAATCTGGTTGACTGCTTTTCTGCCTAATTTCTGGGTGCTTTGATATTGAAGGAACAAAAAAGGAAGGTTCTACTTCTCCACAGGAAAGTTATTTTTACTCAGCCCTTCTTACAGTAAATATGAACTTCTTCAGTCCCTACAGAGATTACTCAAATCATTTACATTGTATTGCTATGCTAGTAAATTTCAAATTGAGAATGCCTACCCAAGATTGCATCCATGTGGATTGAATCATGTCCCCAAGAGACATGTTTTAGTCCTAACCCCAGTTCCTGTGGTGTAGACTCGTCTGTGAATAAGGTCTTCAAAGATTCAAATGGAATCAGTGTGGGTTTGATCCATTTGATGGGAGTCATTAGCAACGGGCAATCTGGATGCAGCTAGTCAGTGAGAAGAAGCCAGAAGAGCAGACACAGGAAAGAGAGCTCTTGTGACAGAGGGTTGCCAGAGCGCTACAGATTCCGGGAGAGAGCAAGCCCCGCCAGGCCTGGGTGATGACTCGTAGGCTCCAAAACCACAAGGCAATACATTCCTGGTGTGTAAGCCACCCCATTGTGTGGTCTTTGTCATAGCAGCCGGCAGACTAAGGCCATCCTACCAACGCCATTGGTCACTGAGTGAAAGTTACTTAAATGTCTGAATTCATGGGATACATCTCTGCATCACTCACACTTCACTCCCAAAGGAATTAGGGTAGAACCACAGATGACACATCTCAGAAGGGCCCTCAGAAATCACCTCTTTCAACTTTCTCACTTTGAGCATGTGCTTTAAGTCTTTCCAGAAAAGGAGATGTATAAACATTATTTTTTAAAATTATATAATTCCTTTCTACAAAAGGAAACTAATGCCCAAAGTTGTCTGATGTTAAAGAGTTACTTATAACCCCAACCTTTTGACTCATTTTCTCCCCAAGATGCTATTACCTTAAAATATATCACTGTTTAAAAGAAATTAATTTCTAGTCCTGCTAAGAGGGATTTTTCTTATGATGAACAAATTTAACAAACATTTTGTTTCCTAGTTATTCCCATAGCTGGGATTGATTTTACTCCTATTTAGATTGTGGCCAGATAAAATTTAGATTGTGGCCAGGAAGAATTGGCTTAGGCCAAAAGGTTAGTTCAGTCAATATTCTTCAGCTCTTGGCTGAAGCCCAGAATATATCTCTATCTGCTCATGTGATGTTCCATGGCACCTAGACAATTGGGTCAGCCAGATGCTTAATAACAGTTCAACTTGAACAAAGGCACCATTTCCTTGCTTATGGAGTAATCTCTAAGGACCCTTTCATAGATTACAATATTTGATTCTGCTTATTTTAAATAAATAGAATATTTGCCTTCAGTTTCAAGAGATTTGAGGATAGAGACTAAGCTGAATAACCCAAATCCAGGCATGATTCTCCCATCTTGTCCCCCATCTCAGTTCATCATACTCCAAGCTTCTAGATGCTCAGGGAGAAAAAGCTTGGTTTGTCCTTGGCTTCTTTATTTCATATCCCCAAATTATTTATTCAGGCAATCCTGTCTGTACCTCAGAATCCTGAACTGTACTTCAAAATGTATCCACAATCTGAGCACCTCTTGCTAACACCCTAGTCTAGCCATATCATCTAGATTTACCGCAGGACTCTCCATCCTGCTTTCCTTGCCTCTCTACAACCCTGCTTCTTCTTCCCTATCCCCCATGAAAGTCTATTCTTACCAAAGTAATTGGAGCAATTCTTTTAAAACATTACTTAGACCATGTTACCTCTCATCTCAAAACCCTACAAAGGCTTCCTGTCCCAGAATGACCTACAAGGTCCAGGACAACCTAATCCTGCTTTGGTGCTCTGAATCATCTCCTCTGACTCCCCCACACTGACCACCTGCTCCTTCTCCATGGACGAGCTTGCTCATGCTTTTGCATTTGCTTGCTCGACCTCTGCCTGGAAGCTCTTCCCCTGAAATCTGAGGGTGCATCACCCCTAATCCTCCAGCTCCTTCAGCTCTTTACTTGAAAGTCACCTTCTCATTGAGGCCTTCCCTAACTACTATTCAAAATTAAAATCCCAATCTTCAACATTTCAAATCTCCAGTTTTTCTTTTTTCATCTTATCACATATCACTACTATCTGTATGTTTTACTTATTTATCTTGTTTATTATCTGTCTCACAGGAATGTAGTTTCCATAAAGGCATGGATTGTTTTTCTCAATGTATTCCCAGTGCCAAGAACAGTGTCTGCACCTGGAAGGTTCTTGTAAATATCTGTTGAATAGATGAAAGCATGCAGTTATGACCTGGCTTGCCTACCTCTGGTATAGCTCCCATGCCAATATTGCAAGAATTCTTTGAGAAGACCAGTAAAATTGATAAAGCTTTATCAGATTTGATTAGGACCATAAAAGTCAGCAAACACAAATTACCAATATCAGGAATGAGAGAGATGACATCACTACAGGTGCTATAGTTATTAGGCAGACAGTAAGAGAATATTATGGACTACTTTATGCCTATAAATTTAACAACATGGATTAGGGAAAAGTTTTTAGAAACAACACCAAAAGGATAATTTTTTAAAAATGGTAAATTGGACTTCATCAAAATGAAGTACTTTTTCTTTCAAAGACTGTTAAGAAAATTAAAAGATAAACCACAGAGAAGGGAAAAAGTGTTTGCAAATCATATACTTGACAAAGGATTTATATCCAGAATATATAAGAAACTATGAAAGTTCAATAAGAATCCAAGAAAAATGGCAATAGAGAATTCAATAAAATAAAGAATCCAATTAAAATGGAACAAAGATTTGACAGACACGTCATCAAAGAATATACATGCATGTCAAATGAACACAGGAAAAGATTCACAACATTATTAGCCGTTAAATAAATACGTATTATAACCTCCATGAAATAATTACCTTTACACACCTATTAGAATGGCTAAACTTAGAAAGAATGATCATACCATGCTTTGGTGAGGATGTGGCACAGCTGGAACTTTTCTGTCCCTTTTCGCATTGTTCAAGATTCCTAGTTCAATGGCACCCTCTTCTGTCAGTATTGTAAAGTTCAGATACTTTTGTTAGCGGATTCTTGGGAACAGGGGATGGGTTTGCGTGTCCTCCAATTTTTTGGTTATCATTTGTGTTACAGGACAAAGAATTTCCCCCTTTGGTCCTTTTCTCCTTCACACCTAATTTAGCACCAGGGCATGTCTCACTTCATTTTGCCTCTCTCCCAGAATTATGCATTTCGGAGCCTGCCCTTTCAACTCAGGTGCGTTCCTCAAGTCCCTGCCCTGTTGTCCTTCCTGTGTCTACCAGCGTTCCTTTTAGGTATTCTTCAGACTTGGAATTGATTTTACTCTTTCTGAGGCCTGTCACTAGTTTCTTTCTCTTCACTGCAGTCTTTCTTGGTGGATCTTTACTTGCCTCAAAGTAGGTCTGGGGAGGGCAGGGGCCAGGAGTATGAGAAATTCTGCAACAGGATTTAGAGGTTTTATCTTCCTCCTTACATTTACTTTGAAGTTTGGCCATTCTATATCTTCCAATTATGCTGTGGACATAGTTTTATTTCCCCTTCTGGTTCTGTATTGTTTCCAAGATATATTAGAAGTCAGCCAGCTGGGTAGCTGCCACGGTCTCCAACTACATAGAATCTTCTGTTCTTTTGTCTTTCTTATGAAATATTTTAAGTCAGTAGTAGCAGAAACAAGACCGATTCCACTGGATTTTGGAGAGTAACTCTGGATCAAACAATTTCAATCTACTGTGGAAAGTAAAAAAAAACAAAAATGCTTTGTTTTGCCCTTAAGTTAGAGTTCTAGCTTAACAGATACTTATTGTTGGCTGAAATTGAATAGAACAAATCGAAAACTCCTAAGTCCTTTCAGTGATTCTACATTTAAGATAAAATATATAGCCAATTTTTACTCAAATATTCTACTCTACTTACAGTGATCATTTAAGGCAAAGAACGTGAGTAGAAATGGAGTTGCTTAAAGATTTTCTATTACTGCAGAAAAAGATTAAGAGTGGATATGATGATTCCATGAGAAACTTTCTGTTCCCCCTACCA
Organism: Dasypus novemcinctus; assembly: GCF_030445035.2. NCBI lineage: Eukaryota > Metazoa > Chordata > Mammalia > Cingulata > Dasypodidae > Dasypus > Dasypus novemcinctus. The sequence goes on from NC_080699.1 coordinate 7,338,275, forward strand.
TAACATTTCAATAAAACCTATTTTCCTCTCTTACTCTTCTTGCCCTTGTGTTTCCTTTCTGGTTTTAAAATCATAATGGCTGTTTATTTGGGAGACATCTTTCTTAGAGGAATAGGCTCTGTCCTTGCCAAAGCCAGCACAGGGTATCAAAGGGAGGCAGCTGCTGCCATCCAATTGGCTGGTGAGCATTCCTACAATTTAAAAGCAGTCTCTCATTCAGCTTCATTTTTATTTTGATAAACAAACACTCCCTTTCCACCCCATTCACCCATAACGTCTACTCTACTTTCTGTCTCTATTTGTAATTCTTCATATTTATACCAGTTTTTATCTTCACTGTAGTCTTACTTCTACAAATTTGGGATTGTAGACCCTTTCGGTCATGAATTACATTTGTGACTTAAATAAACCTTGAAACCTAAGGGTAAAAAGACCTAAGCTCCACTCTCTCCATAAATTGGTAAATTCTGAAATTTGAAAGGAAAGTTAAATTTTTCACAATGTTATGAAAAGATGTTCATTGTATATTAGTGAAAATAAAGGAGATTTAGAAAAGAATTAGATTATAATTTTCTGTGTATATATATATATATCATGTGTATACTGTACATACAATCTTTATATATAAACAGGAGACAACAAAATATTACAGTTGTTATCTATAAGTGGCATAATTATAGGTGATTTTATTTTCCACTTATTTTGGATCATTATTTTATGAATTTCCTAGAATGTGCCTGCAATACTTTACATAATTTAGTTTTCCTTAATACAAAATGAAAACACCTGCTTCATTCACTTTCCAATTATTTACCACTTTCTATGCTTTAGAAGTATATACAATGATCAAGTTTCACTGCCTCACTTAAAAAGCTTTGGTTTTAAGTAGAAATCATAAGGATTTATTGAAGAGTTGAAAATGTTCAAAAGTGTAGAACCCATTTATATTAACCATTGATTTTTGTATAACCATTGAAGAACCAATTAAGCAAAATGAGGTTAAACGTCTCAAAGTAATAATTTTGGAACAAACATGCAGTGTTCATGAGCATATCCCCTGCCTTGGAAAGGCAGTGTGGTAGAACATTATGGCTTTACCCAAGTCAGATAGAATTTTGTTTTTAATCCCCGCTTTGTGACTTATTAACTGTGTGACTTTAAATAAATAACTTAATCTTTTCTTTGCCTCCGTTTTGCCAACTGTGAAAGAGAAATAAGAAGACGAACCTTGTGGGTTTGTTTTACTAAGTAGAAAAAAATTAAAATAGCCACAGCAGGGATGCCTGGCTGTGGGGGTGGTTTGGAAGGAAACGAGAAGGTGGAGGGAAGAGACTCGGATGACAGCCATGATTCTGGTTTGGATGATCAGCTCTCACCTGAGGCCTGAAGGGTAAGAATTCAGGAAGCAAAGATTGGATGAGGTGAAGAGAACATTCCCCAAAGAGGAACTATATGGCCAAAGGGCAGGAGGTGAGACCATAATACGTTCTGGAAGGCAAGATGGCTTAGCCCCTTGAGGGTCAAGTCCAACGGAAGAGGGAGAGATAAGGATGGGCAGAAAATAGCAGCTCCAACATGAAACACCTTTTTGAGCTATGATGTAGCATTTCAATGTCGATCTCATAATTTATGGTTTTTTTGATGACCAAGTCCCATACTGCAAATTAAGTACAGGAACTTAAATGTATTTATGATATAGTGTGTGTATGAGTTGATATGTTTCATGGATTCTTTGTAGGTTTTACAAGAAAAATGTGCTTATTTTGAAATGTATTAATCAACTTCATGAAATTATTTATTTGCAAAAAAACATGATTTAAAATTAAGTAATTGAATAGTTACTACCCCTTTATGTATTTTTATTAGTTCTTTGTTTAAATTCCTGCCACCTCAAATCTTTTCTGGAATGTGATAGAGTATAACATGGCTGTATCTAACCATGTCTACAGCAATATTTATACCTATCTATTCAAATGGTATATTGTTTATTATCTTAAAGCATGATATGATGGAAAAGGAAAAATTCAGACCAATGGAGTATTATTCAATTGTTAGATCTTGAGATATTGACTAACATGGAAAGGTATCTACCCTATGTGACCTATTAAAAAAAAAGTGGACCAAAAAGCAATATAGGGAAGCAGATGTGGCTCAACTGATAGAGCATCTGCTTACCATATTGAAGGTCCAGGGTTCAAACCCAGGGCCTCCTGGCCTGTGTGGCGAGCTGGCCCACAAGCAGTGCTGCCGTACACAAGGAGTGCCAGGCCATGCAGGGGTGTCCCCTATGTAGAGGAACCCCATGCACCAGGAGTGCACCCCACAAGGAGAGGCCCCTGCATGTAAAAAGCACAGCCCACCCAGGAGTGGCACCACACACACACAGAGCTGATGCAGCAAGATGACACAACAAAAAGAGACACAGATCCCCAGTGCAGCCGAGAACGCAAGCAGACACAGAAGAACACACAGTGAAGGGACACAAGAGAGCAGACTACAGGGGTGGGGGAGAAGGGGAGAGAAAATAAATGTTTAAAAACAACAACAACAACAAAAAGCAATATGTAGGGAAACGGATGTGGCTCAAGCAGTTAGGCTCCCATCTACCATATAGGAGGTTCAGGGTTCCATGCCCAGGGCCTCCTGGTGAAGGCAAGCTGGCCCACACAGAGTGCCAGCCCACGTGGGAATGCCACCCCATGCAGGAGTACCAGCAGACGCAGAAAGATGGTGCAGCAAGATGACACAACCAGAGACACAGAGGAGAGAAAATAAGAAGACACAGCAGAATAGGAAGCTGAGGTGGCGCAAGAGAGTGATTGCCTCTCTTCCCCACTTGGGAAGGTCCAAGGATCAGTTCCCAGAGTCTCCTAATGAGGATGCAAGTAGACACAGAAGAACACACAACAAATGGACAGAGTGAGCAGACAATGGGGGGGAGGGGTAGGAGAAATATATAAATCATTTTAAAAAATATGTATACAATACGGTGCTAATAATATGATCTTGTTATGAAATATTTTGGTTAAAATTAGCTGTAAGCTACAGATATTACCTTAGAGGATTATTGGCAATATTAAACAAGGTAGCACACTATAAAGGGCTCCTTAGCTCAGCACCTGGCACATACTAAATACTCACTAAATGCCATTATTATTACTACTTTTATTATTGTTGTTGTTACTGCTTCTCTGATGTAGTCTGTTTTCTTTTATCATAGAAATCTGGGGTGAGAGGGGATACATAGGACCTTATATTGCATTTGCCATGCCTTCTTAGCTTATACATATTGGAAAATAACAAACATGCTGAGGAGTGTGAGGTGATACATAAGGATGCCAATAAAAATTCTTTGCACCAAACAGAATGTTGAGACTGCAAGGTTTTTAAATGTTTTCTGGAAAGCTAAATTGATTTAAGAGTACATAGAAGGCGTGATAGTTTGAAGTTCTTTTGGGAATCCCCAAAAGAGAAAGGCTATGTTTTTGAACTAGCCATTCCTTTGGGTGTGAGCCCCTTCTGATTGGACGTCAGTGAGCATTACTCAGGTTGAGTCTCTGCCCCCTTGCTGAGTCTGATATAAATCAAGACACAGAGACCAAGGAAAAGCAGGTGCCACCATTCCGATCTGGCCCTGTGAGAGAAAGAACTCCAGGCTCATCCCCAGCTGAGCTCAAGGAGAGAAGCCCCAAGAGGCCCAGAGAGAGATGATGGATCTACCACAGCCAGCGCCACGTGGCAGGAGCCGGGATCTACAGTAGCTGACTGTGGTGAGAAAGCCTCTCTGATGGTGCCTAGATTTGGACGTTTCACAGTCTCAGAACTGTAAGCTTTTACCCTAAATAAGATCCCCAGTATAAAAGCCAACTCGCTGCAATCAGCTCACAATGGGTTGGCTGGAAGGAAAGGCAACGCAGAACTTTACAAAATAAAGGACAGTGAGAGAGACAAAAGAGAGGAGATAAAGATGGGCCCAGGGGGCTCACAGCTTCTGGAACTGAGAGCCTCAAACCTAGTTTCCACATATTTATTAGGAACTCCAAAGCAGCTGTTCCTCATCAGCACCTCAACGTTTACAACAATTGGGGACACGCACAACAAATAGGGAACAGGTAAGCCAGTTTCCCACAACACCAACCTATTTCTGGTACATTATATCAGCAACCCTGTGGCAAACTAAGGGAGGAGGGAATAATTTTCTAAAAATATTAAAAGCCAATTGGCATCTGAAATTATGAGCATATTAATGATTCTTTCCAAGCCATTTACCAAGGAAAATTCCAGCTAATGAGGGAACAGACATATTAGCTGGCAGGAGGCATGAACCGTGGACAAGCTCCATTTTCCTCCTTTTAATGAGGAAATGGGTTTCTGCTGAAAGTCAGGAATAATGAATGTATTTTCTAAGGAATTCCCATGTATTTTAAATACAAGACTTGTTGGTCCACAGGACTTCATGTTGTGACACAGAAGTTTTCAGATCAAACAGCTGGGATAAGCTTTAATCATCACTAAAAGCCTAGAAAGCTCAGGAAGTCTTAGAGGCGTTTATGACTTGATACCTTCTGAGGATGGGAGCAGGATGACACACAGATGGTCTGATAACTAGGAGGGATGGAGAGACGTGGAGGAAATGGAAAATCCAGGCTCAACGATGCCCAGCCCGCGAGCCCCTGCCTCTGGAGCATACTCCTGAGGGAACCAGAGTTCCAAGGAGTTAAATAAGGCTGGAGAAAGCATGAGTGAGCACTGAGCAGTCTTCTGCCTTTAGCTAGGTCCTCTGACATACATGGTGTTTTAAAATTGTTTGCCTTAATGCAGAATCATCTGAAGGCAAAATAGAACAACACTCAATGTTGGATGAACTGAGAATCAGGAAGGACCTGTGAAGCATTTATTTATTTATCAAATACTAATATAATGCTTAGTATGTATGTGCCCAGTGCAATTCTAAGCCCTATTTTATAAATGTCAACTCAATTAATCCTCAGAGGAGCCCTATGAGGTACACACTATTACTATCTCCATTTGTCGGATGGGAGAACCGAGGAACACAGCTCCTAAGGGGCCGAGCTGGGATTTGAGCTCAGGAAGTCTGGCCCCAAAGTGGGTACTCTTCACCTCATTCGTGCATTGCCTCTTATCGTGGTAGACATCAGTGCTACTTTTTCCAAATATGAAAGGCTGGCAGTGTGGAGGAATAGCTTGTATAACATTTTCTCTAAGTATTTTGTTGAAATATCTTGATTCTAAAAATATCTTCTTGGTTGTACTTAGGGAAGATTGTCAATTATGTTCCCAAGTTCCATGCAAATGATGAGTGAAGTGGCCATGATTTGAGGCTTTTTCTATTTAACACAATTTTACTGCCTGCCATATTTCAACCTATCTCAAAACATTAAGGCCCAAATCAACAACTCTTCCACATCCATCCCTCCCACTCCCAGTCATTCAGTACTGATGTTATATAGTATGTTTTCCTTTTTTTTCACCCTACAAACAATCAAGTTCATACTCGATTCTTCCCATTCTATCTGCTCCCACTGCAGTTCAGACCATATCAGGCAAATTTTGATGCCCATGTCCTAAGTGTTCTCCTCGGCTCCTCTCTGCCTACTTTAGCCACAGCAGGGATGAGCTGGTCAGCCGGATCAGGGCTGGTTGGAGATGAGACAAAGTATGTCCTCAAATAGAGACTCGCTTACTTGTATGGACAAGGACCAAAGTCAGACCATTTCTGCATGGTGCTCAAGCAAAAGCAGTGGCCAGAAGATCAAGTAGCAACACAGCAGAGCTGGGCCCAGGGGCCCACATGCTGAAGCTAGGAAGCTCAGACTTCAGAGCCTCTCACACTCACAGGTCCCTTCCAACACCCTAAGATGAACTCTAGCAAGTCTGTATTCCTCATTTTGAATTCTTTCATTTTTCAACAAGGCCCCTAAAATTATATAAGATTTAGGCTCCATGCAGCCTACATCTGCTCCTGATGTATGATTTTAATTATACTGTAAAAGAGGAATTTGGTTTGGCTGTTAGAAAAAAATGGGAAACCAACCAAAATGCACCTCTGATGCCCAAAAGGCAATCTCCCACTACCTCTGAAGAAGTCTTACTTTGCTTTATAAATTATTGAGGCAAACCTGAAGTAGATCTTCTCACTCGAAAAGCGTACAAGGGTAAAAATGGATTCGCTGGGGTTTACTAAGCCCTAACCTAGGGCAGGTTTGCTTCAGGACCACTGCGTCGTGTCCTAAGAACACAAACTGCAAGCTCTGCGGTCCACGACTGTCCAAGGGGTGTTTCAGGTGAGTAGGTGATGTAGAAAGTTTATCAATCCCTGAAAAAGAGGAGCGCTAATTAGAAGTGTGGTCCCACCTCTCAGCCAACATCACTGGGCTGACAAGAATGATGCTTTAGGGGGGTTAAAGAATGAGCCACGAGCAGCCAGCAGTGTGACAAGGTGGAGGACAGAGGAAGGCACCCTCCTACCACTGTTACTTGGTGATGGCTTCAGCAGGTTGGGGCAAGGAAGGAGAGCACATTGGACTTTCAAGAGCAGTGTTAAGTTACACGGAAAGCTCAGATTCTTCTTCTCAGTTGCCCCAAGTACTCACTGTTAAGCCAGCATCGGCTCTGAGGCTCTCCTCAAAGTAGTGATCACAGCACCTGACTTCACCGGTCCACAGCCTAACTTTGCTGGTTGAACTGCATGGCTAGAAGTTGAACAGTTCCTTGGAGAGCCACCAATGAAGAAGACTGGGGTAGAAGAAGCACTTAGAGAAATGGGCCTGAGAATAATAAAAATGAATGCTGGATGGGACTCATTCTTTAGGAGGTGATCGGGATGAGAAGGATATCAGTAAGAGTAATAGGTCTCAAGTCCCATGTGGAACACAAGTGTCAAGTTCAGTGAGTCATAACAGAGTCTCACCATATTTAGTCCTTGGCATTAACCCTGAATTTAAGTTTTTGCTGCTCCTTTATGTTATCTCAGTTTATAAGAATGGGCTTCCTGATCATTTATTCTAAGTACCTCTCTGACTAGAACTCAGTTCCCTTCCAGACCTTAAAACTTCAGCCCAACATCAAGGACCAGCTACTTCTCTGTATTGCAGACTCACTCAGGCAACCAAGAGCTCCAAAGCATATTGACTTCCAGCGGGTCACCACTCACCACCCCCTCCAGTCTTGCTGGGTTCCTTGATGCTATCCATGCTGATCTGAAAGCCTCCATTTCTTCTTCCATAATAAGGCTCAGCAGACAGCAAGCTCCCTCGGTTCCCAGCCTTCCTTAAAGTTTGATCCTCCACTGGCACCAACTCCCCTTGACTACATATGTAATCTGTGTTACTACTGCCTTACTCAGTTTATCAGAATACGATATAACAGGAGAAGTGGATGTGGCTCAAGTGATTGGGCTTCTACCTATCACATGGGAGGTCACAGGTTCGGTTCACAGTGCCTCCTGGAGAAGGTGGGCAGGTGCAACAAGCTGACACAACAAGATGACACAACAAAAGAGACACAAAGAGGAAAGACAATGAGAGACACAACAAACCAGGGAGCTGAGGCAGCTCAGTTGATTGAGCATCTCTCTCCCACATGGGAAGTCCCGGGTTCAGTTCCTGGTGCCTCCTAAAGAGAAGACAAACAGACACAGAGAGTACATGGCAAACAGACACAGAGGGCAGACAGCAAACAGACACAGAGAGTAAACAATGGGGGGGGGGGGAAGGGGGCAGATAAATACATAAAATAAATCCTTAAAACAAAAACAATATAACTCTAGGATTTAGTATAAAGTTATTTAAAACACATGGTCCTAAAATAAACAAATTCATCTAGAGTTAAATTTTGATAGTGTCAAAAAAGTTCAAAATACAGGTAGCTAAATAACACTAAAGGCAAAAATCAATAGCTCTATACATTCCTAATCTAGTTGAAGGACAGATTAAATAACAATTGATACACATTTAGAAATAATGGTTCATTTGGCATGAGATAACTCAAATCTCTTTAACACACCTGCGTCACAGCTAAGTGTCTTTTTAACCCAATATGATTTTTCAGAAACTAAAAAAAAAAGTTTAAGAGATATATGCCCATTGGAAACCATGCACACTTTACACATAGATGGAAGATTTATGTGAGAAAATAAACACATAACAATAATTTGGGAAACCAAAGCAATTAAGAAATGCATAACAACATGAAAGACGAGTTCAAAAATTTCTGGAATGCTCAGGTGTAACATATTCTAGCTCATTTATTTTTACAGTTAACTTAGTTTCTAGCCAATCATTTATTTCACTTTAGTTTTTTTTTTAACCTTTGTTATTGAAAGTGTTTGTAGACAATATTTGTCTACCTTGTGCCAAGGTAATTGAATCCATGATTTTTATGACTCAGGACTTCAGAAGACTATAGGGTCATTATTCTGAATAGTTATTATTCAAATATAGACAATGTAAAAAACTGGCAGGCTTCGGGATATTCCTTAGTAATTTTGCTTACAAGTTAGTAAGAGCCCTGATGATAAACTTTTTCTGCTTTGTGGTTAGCCTAGTTTAATGGTCACAAAAGTTCAATCAGCAACTTTAGTAACTTCTGACACCAATTGCAAAGACTACAATAACTCAATGCAATATTGACTCTACCTACCTGGACTTCGGCCACTGTATTAGTCAGCCAAAGGGGTGCTGACCCAAATTACCAGAAATTGGTTGGTTTTTATAAAGGGTATTTATTTGGGGTAGGGGCTTACAGATACAAGGCCATAAAGCATAAGTTACTCCCTTCACCAAATCTATTTGGAGCAAGATGGCTGCCAAGTGCTGTGAGGGTTTCCTGGGTTCCTCTCTTCCTGGGGCTGGCTTCTCTTTCCTCTGTGTGCTGACTTCCCACGGCTCCAGCTTAAGGCATCAGCATCAAACTCCTACATCAAAACTCCAACATCAGAAACCCCAACTCTGTTCTTTGTCATGCCTTTTATCTGTGGTGGGTGGGGACTCAACACCCTAATCATAACTCAATCATGCCCAGGTACAGATCGGATTACAAACATAATCCAATACCTATTTTTGGAATTCATAACCATATCAAACTGCTATAGCCACTCTCCACTGTTCAGATTGTCCTCTCAAGAATGCTCTTCAGACACCAGTCACAGGTCAGGGTCCTAGGCCATCTGCACGTCTGACCAACTGGCTACAAATTCAGGGGTGACCCTCAGATTCAATAATTCACTAGAACAACTCATAGAACTCATTGGAAGTGATATATTCACAATTACAGTTTTGAGGCAGGTTAGTATAGTGAAAAGTAGGAGGGCAGCGGCCAAGCAGACAACATGGCCGACAGACCACATGACCAACAGACATCATGGCCGTAAGACCCCACCTGGAAAACCTCCTGAGAAGAAGGCTACCAGAAAGACACAGCGAGATCGTGGTCACAAGAATCCCACTTGGAATAAGAATCCTATTCAAGGTCAAGGGAAAGCCTCAGATATCCTCAAAAGGCCTCACCTTTGGCCCCCTGAGAAATGACAGGTGGGGCAACCAATCAGAACAGCAGACTTTAAAAAGCCCCGACCATGGAAGCAGATGTAGCTCAACTGATAAGAGCATCAGCCTACCACATGGAGGGTCCAGGGTTCGATCCCCATGTGGTAAGCTGGCCCACATGCAGTGCTGATGTGCACAAGGAGTGCTGTGCCACTCAGGGGTGTCCCACACATAGGGGAGCCCCACGCACAAGGAGTGCATCCTGCAAGGAGAGCTGCCCTGCATGAAAAAAGCACAGCCCACCCAGGAGTGGTGCTGCACACATGGAGAGCTGACACAACAAGATGAGGCAACAAAAAAAGAGACACAGTTTCCCAGTTCCGCTGGATAATGCAAGTTGATGCAGAAGTACACACAGCGAATGGACACAGAGAGCAGACAATGGCAGAGGTGGGGAGGCAAAGGGAGAGAAATAAATAAAATAAATCTTTAAAAAAAAAAAAGCCCCACCCAGGGCCCACACGCACCAGTCACCCTGCAGTGTGCCTGTGGTCCATGCCTCAGACCTTGTACTTTTCTCATTTTCTTGTTTCTTATAAACTCTTTACTCCTTTGCCTACCCTATGGCATGTCCTTAAATTATTTTATGCGACTTAAGCCAAGAACCTAGGAGCCCAGCACCCACAGCCATCCGGTAACACTTTTACTATAGTAAAAAGATATAAATAAGAAAAAGCCAAAGGAAGAGACACTTAGAATGTCACAAGTCACTCCCCTGCACAGCAGAGATGTACTTCCTCAATCGTGGAAGCTTTTTGGTACTTCAAGTGTCCTGGCCCCATCACATAGGCACGCCTGATCAAATCCATAGCCAAGGGGTTGAGCTCAATCTGCAGCCTCCTGCCCCTTCCAGAGGTCAGAAAGGGGGCTAATAGGATATGGCTCAAAGCCCCGTCCCCTAATCACAATGCTGGTCCTTACGGTGTGGCCAGCCCTCCCATCTAAGAAGCAGATGCAGCTGGGCCCCACCCTGTCATCATTAACACCCTCAGGCCTGGTCCCAGGGCCACCAAGAGTAACAAAAAGCACTCCAAAGATTCAAGAACTGGGGACAAAGACCAGCAAGGTTTTTCATAATGCCACATCTAGTCTTAAAAACACAGAATAAAAGCATTGCTGATTAGAGGGTCTAGTTAATTAGCTTTTATTTTTATTTAGAAGTTAGGATGGAAAGATTGAAATATTTTGCAGATAAATGAAATGACTTGCCTGGAAAAAAATTAATAACAAAAAGTGGAGAACCAACTTAATGGCTGTGGAATGTGAAAATATACTATAAATGATATTCCTGTAAATATAGAGTAGATTATATCACACTTTTTTCTTTTGTTTTGTTTTCACATTTGTTTTTAATAAAGTAAAGATTAGAGTAATGGAGAGAGGTTTTTTTCAATTTTTTTCATTTGTAAAACATTAAAGTATATCACTCAGGCATAAACATATATAAACAATAAGGGTATAATAATAGCTGTGAATGTACAAAACATAAAACATCACACAGGGCTCCCACACCTTACCACACCACCAATATCTTGCATTGTTGTGAAACATTTTTAACTAATGATAAAAGAGCATCCTCAAAATATCACTACTAACCAAAGTATCTTACACTTGTTCTAATTTCCCCCAACCAACCCTGTTGTTGTTATTATTTTTATATCATTTATACATATGCATATATAAACAGTAAGCGTAGCATAAAAGTTGTGAACTTACAAAGCAAACATGCATAACATCATACAGGGGTCCCATACACCAACCCACCACCAACACCTTGCATTGTTGCCAGATATTTGTTACAAATTATGAAAGAATATCATCAGAGTCTTACTACTAACTATAATTTGTGTATTAGTCAGACAAAGGGGTGCTGATGCAAAATACTAGAAATCAGTTGGTTTTTATAAAGGGTATTTATTTGTGGTAGGAGCTTACAGATACCAGGCCATAAAGCGTAAGTTACTTCCCTCACCAAAGCCTATTTTCACATGTTGGAGCAAGATGGCTGCTGACCATCAGCAGCCACCATGGCCACCCTCTCCACATCACTGCTACTTCTGCCAGGGTTCAAGCTTCCTGGGTTCCTCTAAGCCCAGCCCCTCTGTTTCCTCCACAAGGTCAGCTGTAGACTATGGGGCTCTCTAGACTTTGCCTCTCTACACAAGGTCAGTTGTAGACTATCAGGGGAATGGTTCTCTCTCTCTCCCTGGGGCTCCAGCTTAAGACCAGCATCGAACTCCAACATCAAAACTCCAACACTAAGAGCCCTTGACTCTGTCCTTTGCCATGCCTTTTATCTGTGAGTCCCACCCACCAAAGGGTGGGGATTCAATGCCCTACTGTCACAAGAGGTTTACATAATTACTTAATCAAGTAAACCTATGAATGCGATATAATCTAATATGCCCAGAGGAAAGGATCAGTTTACAAACATAACCCAATATTTCTTTTTGAAATTCATCAATAACATCAAACTGCTACAATCTGTATCTTACATTTAGTGTATTTTTCCCCAAACTACCCTATTATTTATTTTTAAAATATATTTTTATTACATAAATTGTGAACTTATAAAACAAGCATGCACACATGGAGCATTCCCATACAACACCCCTCTATCACCACACCAAACCGTGGTGGGATATTTGTTAAAATTATGAGATATCATCATCAGACTATTACCAGTTACCATGGTCCATAGCATACATTGGCACAGTATTTTCATACTCCCCTATTATCAACACAGTACATCTTTGGCATAGATACATGAATATTACATTATTACTGTTAACCACAATACAACTAGGTCATTCCAGTTGTATTTTTCCCATGTTTCTCCACGTTCCCACCACCCTGCAATAGTGATGTACATCTGCTCTAGCTCACAAAGGACACTCTTGCATCTGTACCATCAACCAAAATTCTCATCCACCTCTGGGTTCACTGTGTTATTCAGTCCCTAGATTATTCCCTAGCTTTCCATCAATTGACATTTAATCCCCAGACTACCCTTTCCAGCCAAATTCCCATTTATAAACCAGTTGTTACTCATTATAATGTGTTACTATTGACTCTATACATTTCCACACTTTTAGAGTAAAGTTAATTAAAACTTCTACATACATTAAACATCAGTAGTCCATCTTAGTCCTGCTCTTATATCCTTTAAGAATCCACCACCTACCAACAGGTCTTGAAGAAGTTTTCTGACATTGTCTTCTAGAAGTTTTATGGTTCTTGATTTTATATTTAGGTTTCTGATCCACTTTGAGTAAATTTTTGTATAAGGTGTGAGACTAAGGTCCTCTTTCTTTTGGCTATGGATATCCAGTTCTCTCAGCACCATTTGTTGAATGGACTGTCCTGCCCAAGCTGGGTGGGTTTGATAGGCTTGTCAAAATTCACGTCACCATAGACATAAGGGTCTATTTCTGAACTATCAGTTTGGTTCCATTTGTCTATGTGTCAGTCTTTACAATGTACCATGCTGTTTTTACCAGTGTAGCCAGGTAATATGAGTTAAAGTCTGGAAGTGAGAGCCCACCAACTTTGCTTTTCCTTTTAAGATGCTTCTGGCTATTCAGGACCCCTTACTCTTCCAAATAAATTTGATAACAGTGTTTTCCACTTATTTAAAAAATGCTTGTGGAATTTTTATCAGGACTGCATTGAATCTGTATATCAATTTGAGTAGAACTGACATCTTATTGATGTTTAGTCTTCCAATACATGAGCATGGAATGTTCTTCCAATTACTTAGGTCTTTTTAAAATTTGTTTTAACAATGCATTGCAGTTTTCCGAATAGAAGTGCTCTATATTGTTGGTTAAGTTTACTCCTCAATAGTTGATTCTTTTACTTGCTATTGTAAATGGAATTATTTTCCTGACTTCCTCCACAGATTACCCATTACTATTATCTTTTTTTATCAAATTTTATTGCCTTTTTTTAAAGATACATGACACACAAGAAGTAACATGAAAAAATATAAGGAGTTCCCATATACCCCACTCCCCACCTCATCCCCACTCCTCCCATATCAACAACCTTTTTCATCATTATGGCACATTCATTGCATTTGGTGAATACATTTTGGAGCACTGCTGCACCACATGGATTACAGATTACATTGTAGTTTATGCTCTCCCCCAGTCCATTCAGTGGGTTATGGCAGGATATAGAACATCCTGCATCTGTCCCTGCAATATCATTCAGGACAACTCCAAGTCCCGAAAATGCCCCCCATAACACACCTCTTCTTTCCTATCCCTGCCCTCAGCAACTCCCATGGTCACTTTCTCCACATCAATGACACAATTTCTTCTATTTCTAGAGTCACAATAGTTCTAGAGTAGAATACCAGTAAGTTCACTCTAATCCATATTTTATTCCTCTATCCTCTTGACCCTGGAATGGCGATATCCACTCCTTATCTAAATCAAGAGGGGGCTTAGAGCCCACATGGCTGATGGATGCAATTCTCCTGCTTACAGTTGTAGACACTCTCGGTTTCCTAGTGTGGTGGTTAACCAACCTCATCTCCCTGTTAGCTGACCTGAGCAAGTCCAACAAACCAGAGAGTAGGTCCTGCAATGCTGCTGAGGCTCAGGGCCCAGCTGGCACATGAACAGTTCAGAGATTCAGTCTCCTGAGCATATACCAACCCCAGCGCCAACCACTGGTTCAGTAAAAATGACAGAAGAGGCATACATAGAGAGGTCACATCTGAGTGCAACTCCATTACACTCAGAAGCACAAATTCCAAAGTAGGGCCCACTGGCAAGGCACTGAACTCCAGAGCCATCTGCCATGACTGTAGAACCTGTGTGCCTCCATAGCCCTTAGGAGCACCACTACCTGAAGTTGTATCTACTTTGGTGGTCTCTGGGATCCTGCTGAGATATGCATAAGCATGACCCCTCTGATGACCTCCCAACTCATTTTGAAGTCTCTTAGACATATAAACTCATTTGTCTTTACTATTTCCCCCTTTTATTCAAGGTCTTTTTCTAAATTATTTTGTATTCTATTTCTAATCTTTAAACCTATAATTACTATTTCATTTTCCTACTAACTGAATTTGGCGATATATTAGTCTTCATTTTTGAAGAAGTTTTGGGTCACAGAGGGGTTCAACTATGGCAGGGGAGGAGCACTGGTGTGGGGTGTCATTGATGGGGAATGCATGGGTGGGACAGAGTTCTCCAGGGCACATATACAGGGCATATAAATATGTTCAGATATTCGTTAGGTAAACTGTCATAGTAGGTAGAGTTACACATGACAACTGAGAGTGCTGAGTTCCCATCCGGGAACATTCCTCAATGGAATAGCAACAAACCCCCAAGTGCAAGGACAAAGACCAGTGAAAAAGGATGGTCCAATGATGGGTCCTTTTACTGATGACTATGCTTATGAGCCTGTGCATTCGAAATTTCAACTAGGCCTAGAGCTGCAGGATGCCTAAGAGTTACCTCTTGAGGGCCTTCGTGTTGCTCAAATACGGTCACCCTCTAAGCCAAACTCACATGTAAATGCATTACCTTCCCCCCAGTGTGGGACATGACTCCCAGGGATGAGCCTCCTTGGTGCCAAGGGATTACTACCAATCACCAGCTGGTGATGCAACTAGAAAAACACCTTGAATAAAAGGGGGAAATGGTAATGTCAGCTGGGCCCTAAGCCTCAACAGAGTTTTAACACCTACTCTCTGGTTCATTGGACTTACCCAGGTCAGTTGATGGGGAGGCGAGGCTGGTCAACTACCTCACCAGGGAACCGAGAGTGTCTACAACTGCCAACAGGAGAATCACATCCATCAGTCATGTGGGCTCTAAGCCCCCTCTTGATTTAGAGGTGGAGTGCACATCACCATGCCAGGGTCCATAGGATGAAGGAATAAAATATGGATTAGAGTGAACTTACTGGTATTCTACTCTAGAACTATTGTGACTCTAAGAAATGGAAAAAATTGTGTCACTGATGTAGAGACAGTGGCCACAGGAGTTGCTGTGGGCAGGGAGAGGAAGAAGAGGTGTAATATGGGGCATTTTCAGGACTTGGAGTTGTCCTGAATGATATTGCAAGGACAGATGCAAGATGTTATACCTCCTGCCATAACCCACTGAATGGACTGGGGGAGAGTATAAACTATAATCCATGCAGTGTAACAGTGCTCCAAAATGTATTCACCAAATGCAATGAATGTGTCACAATGATGAAAGAGGTTGTTGATATGGGAGGAGTGGGGGGGGTGGGTTGGGGGGTATGGGGTATATGGGAACGTCTTATATTTTTTAATGTAACATTTTTTGTAATCTATATATCTTTTTTTTTTAAGACAATTTTTAAAAATTGCTAAAAAAAAAAAAAAAGCCATGTGTGGGACTTCCAGGAAGATGAAGGAACAGAGAGGCAGAGGGATCACTTCTTTCTCAGAAAAATAGCTAGAGGGCAGACAAAACTGCCCAGAAAACTGTTTTAGGGCATAAGACAACAGGAAGCTAGAAAGCATCCAGAAGAGAGATGGGCCAAAGGCTGGCTGGAAATATTCAGATTTTGGCCAGTGAACTTGGTCTGCTGCTTCCCAAGGATTGCACATTTCCAAGCAAAGCAGGGCTATGACATTGTTTGCCCAGAGACCTGGTAGGAGTTAAGATAATCTACCTTCTAAAACACCCTCCCTACTGCCTAGGACTTGTAGCTGGTGGTACAAAGGGAGGGAGGGTGCACTGGCCAGGGGAGGAGAGCAGCTTCTGAGAAGGTTTGTTTTGAGGCTCAGCCCACCCTCAGGGATATTGCTTCTGTACTGCCCACCTGGGTGGGGTTACAGTGAAGGCATACCCTGCTAGTGTCTGGAGTCTGAATTGCAAGGTCTGCTGAAAAGCACCATCTGCTGGCAGACCAGGAAAGTGCATGCAAAGAAAGGAAAAATAATAAAAGAGGAAATCTGGCACCTTTACTACATCCTTTCCAAGGTCCTTTGAAACTGGCCTGCAGCCCACTAATGGGTTCTTACCCCTGGTTTGAGCAATTAAACAGGGGCAATCCTAAAGGTCTAGAGCAAGTTGAACCAAGAATCAAAAATCAATGGTAGCATACAGCTACTTAACAGTAAATCCTTGAGCAAGAGAGAGAAACTGACAATCAGAGTAAACACACAATCATAATTAGATGCCTAAACATCAGCAAAAAATTACAAGCCATACTTTAAAAAGGAAGATATGGTTTAGGAATGAATCAAAGCTCCAGATAAGACACAGGACTTAATAATCAATGATGGTGGCGGACTTGGCCCAGTGGTTAGGGCATCCGCCTACCACATGGGAGGTCCGCAGTTCAAACACTGGGCCTCCTTGACCCGTGTGGGGCTGGCCCATGCGCAATGCTGATGCGTGCAAGGAGTGCCACACCACACAGGGGTGTCCCCGCATAGGGGAGCCCCACCGCAAGGAGCACGCCCCAGAAGGAGAGCTGCCCAGAGTGAAAGAAAGTGCAGCCTGCCCAGGAATGGTGCCACACACACGGAGAGCTGACACAGCAAGATGACGCAACAAAAAGAAACACAGATTCCCGTGTCGCTGACAACAACAGAAGCAGACAAAGAAGACGCAGCAAATAGACACAGAGAACAGACAACCGGGGTGGGGAGGGGGGGAAGGGAGAGAAATAAATAAATCTTAAGAAAAAAAAAGAAAAAATTCCCCTTTAAAAAAAAATAATAATCAATGATATTCATAAAAATCGCCTAAATCAAATCATTGAGTTGAAGGACAACATGGCTAAAGAAATAAAAGACAGTGGGTGAGCACAACAAAGAATTTGAAAACTTGAATAGAAAAATAACAGTTTATGGGAATGAAAGAAACAAGTGAGAGTAAAAATATAACAGAAGAGTACAATAGCAGATTTGAAATCACAGAAGAAAGAATCAGTGACAGAATAGAAGAGTTGAATTTTAAAAGAAGATCAGAGAAAATAATGGAAAAAATTCAGCAGGGTCTTGGGGAGTTGAATGATATTATAAAGTGTATCAACATACATGTTATAGAATCTTCAGAAGGAGATGAGAAAGGAAAAGGGACTGAAAGATTATTCAAGTAAATAATGGCCAAAAATTCCCCAACTCTCATGAAAAACATAAATATAGGTGTCCAGGAAACACAGTGGGCTAATCAGAATAATCCAAATAGAACTATTCCAGACACATACTATTTAGAAAGATAAATGCCAGAGATAAGGAGAAAATTCTGAAAGTCACAAGGGAGAAACAAAACAACACCCACAAGTTATGCCCCATAAGATTTAGTGCAGATTTCTCTTCAGAAACCATGGAGGCAAGAAGGAAGTGGTATAAGTAAGGTACAGAAAGAAAAAATTACCAGCCAAGAATTCTTTATCCAGCAAAACTGTCCTTCAAATATGACAGTGAATTTAAAATATTCACAGATATACAGAAATTAAGAGAAATAAGACTCTGGCTCTTCAGTAAACACTAAAAGGAGTTCTGCAGCCAGAAAAGAAATGATAGGAAAGAGAGGCTTAGAAGAGAGTGTAGAAGTAAAGACTTTCAGACAGGGTAATCAAAAGTATAAAAAGATAGACAAAAATAAGATGTGACATATGAAATCCAAAGGATAAAATGGTTGCAGTATGTAATGTCTTTACAGTAATAACACTGAGTGTTATTGTATTAAATTCCCCAATCAAAAGACATAGGTTGACAAAACGGATGAAAAAAACATGAGTCATCAATATGCCATCTGCAGGAGGCTGACCTCAGACCCGAGGATGCAAATAGACTGAAAGTGAAAAGTTGGAGAAAGATATTTTACACAAACAGTAACCAAAAGAGAGCAGGCTAGCTATACTGCTGTCAGACAAGACAGACTTTAAATGGGAAAAAGTTATAAGAGATGCAGAAGGTTATTATATATTGATAAAAAGGACAATCTACCAGGAAGAAATAAGTCATAAATATCTATGCACTTAATCAGGGTTCCCCAAAATACGTGACACAAAATCTGACAAAACTAAAAGGAGAAATAGAAGCCTCTACAATAATAGTTGGAGACTTCAACATGCCACTCATATCAAGAGATAGAACAACTATGAGGTGCAGAGGTGACCAAAGATGTACTTACCAAATCCAATGGATGTGTCATGATGATGGGAACGAGTGTTGCTGGGGGGGGGGGGAGAGGTGGGGTGGGGGGGGTGGGGTTGAATGGGACCTCACATATATATTTTTAATGTAATATTATTACAAAATCAATTTAAAAAAATGTAAAAAAAAAAAAAAAAAAAAGAGATAGAACAACTAAAAGAAGATCACCAAGGTAGCAGAGAACTCGAACAATATGATACATGAGCTGGACCTGGCAGGCATATATAGAACACTGTACTCCAAACCAGCAGGTTATACAGTCTTCTCAAGTGCTCAGGGATCTTTCCTCAGGATAGACTGCATGTTGGGTCATAAAAGAGTTCTCAATAAATTTAAGAAGATTGAAATTATACAAAGCACCTGCTCTGATTATAAAGAAATGAATTTGGAAATCAATAATAGGCAGGAAAGGGGGAAACTTACAAATATATGGAGGCTAAACAACACACTTCTAAACAACCAGTGTGTCGAAGAAGAAACTGTGAGAGAAATTAGTAGATACCTTGAGATGAATGAAAATGAGAACACAACTTATCAAAACTTATAAGATACAGCAAAGGCAGTGCTGAAAGGGAAATTTATAGTCCTCAATGCCTATATTAAAAAGGAATAAAGAGCTAAAATCAAAGACCTAATTGAACACTGGGAGAAACTAGAAAAAGTACAGCAAACCAATTCCAAAGCTAACAGAAAGGAAGAAAGAACGAAGATTAAAGCAGACATCAACGAAATCCAGAACAAAAAAGAGAAAATCAACAAAAACAAAAGTTGGATCTTTGAGAAGATTGATAAAAGAGACAACCCTTAGCTAGAATAACAAAGAAAAAAGAGATGAGATATAAATAAATGAAATCAGGCATGAAAGGGGGTCATTGCAACTGATCCCACAGAAATAAAAAGAATCATAAGAGGATATTATGAGAAACTGTATGCCAACAAATTAGACAACCTAGATGAAACAGACAATACATGGAAATGCACAAACAACCTACATGGACTCTATAAGAAATAAAGGAAGTCAATAAACCAATCACAAATAAAGAGTTTGAATGAGTCATTAAAAATCTTCCAACAAAGTAAAGCCCAGCACCAGATAGCTTTGCAGGTAAATTCTACCAAACATTTCTAGAATAATTAATACAAATCCTGTTTAAACTCTTCCAAAACATTGAAAGGGAAGCAAAATTACCCAACACAATTTATGAATCAATATCATCCTAACACCAAAGCCAGATAAAGATAAGAGAAAAGAAAATTAGAGACTAATCTCTCCAATGAATATAGATGCAAAAATTCTCAACAAAATACTTGTAAATCTAATTCAACAGCATAATTTTTAAAAAGTATGCCCCATGATTACATGAGTTTTATTCCTGGTATGTAAGAGTGATTCAAAATAAGAAAATAAATTCATATAACACACCACATTTAAAAATCGAAACGGGAAAAACACATCATCATCTTGACTGGTGCAGAAAAGGCATTTGACAAAATCCAGCATCCTTTCTTGATAAAAATAGGTCAAAAGAAAGGAACAGAAGGAAAATTCCTCAACATGATAAAAGACACATGTGAAAATCCCACAGGCAACACATAGTACTCACTGAGGACAAATTGACAACTTTTCCTTTAAGATAGAGAACAAGATAATGATGCCCAGTGTCACCACTGTTATTCAGCATTGTGCTAGAAGTTCTATCTAGGGCAATTAGGCAAGTAAAAGAAAAGGCAACCAAATTGGAAAAGAGGAAGTCATACTCTCACTATTCGCAGATGACCTGATCCTATATTTAGAAAATTCCAACTGAGTTCACCAAAGTGGCAGGATACAAGATCAAAAGGCAAATATCAGTAGTGTTTCTATATACTAGTAATGAGCAAGATAGGGATGAAATAAAGAAAAAGTCCAATTACAATAGCAACAATTTAAAATATTGAAAGAGTCAAATATCTAGGAATTAATTTAATCAGGAATTTAAAACATCTGTTTTTGGAAAACTACAATACATTACTAAAGAAATCAGAGAAGACCTAAGCAAATGGAAGGGCATTCCTTGTTCCTGGTTTGGAAGACTAAATATTGTGAACTTATCAATTCTACCCAAACTGATTTATTGATTCAAAGCATCTCTATTAAAAATCTAACAACAGAAAAGTCAGTTACCAAATTTACTGGAAAGGGAAAAGGATACTGAATAGCCAAAAACATCCTAAAAATAGAAGAGCAAAGTTGGAGGGCTCATGTTTCCTGACCTTGAAATGCATTATAATGCTATAATGGTCAAAAAAAACCATGGTATTGGCATAAAGATTGATCAATGGAATCGAATGAGAGTTCAGAAATAGACTCTCACAACTCTATGGTCAACTGATTTTTGACAAGCCTACCAAGTCCACTTTACTGAGACAGAAGAGTATCTTCCACAAATGGTGCTGGGAGAACTGGATATCCATAACCAAAAGAATGAAGGAGGACCCCTATCTCACTCCCTATACAAAAATGAACTCAAAATGGATCAAAGACCTAAATATAAATGCTATGAACATAAAACTACAAGAAGGTAATGAGGGAAATATCTTCAAGATCTTGAAGTAGATGGGGGTCTTTTAAACCTTACACCAAAAGCACAAGCAATGAAAGAAAAAATAGATAAAAGGGAATTCCTCAAAATTGAACACTTCTGTACCTCAAAGGACTTTGTGAAGAGGGTAAAAAGGCAGCCTACACAATGGGAGAAAATACTTGGAAATAACACATCTGACCAGGGTCTAATATCCGTGCTATATAAAGAGATCCTTCAACTGAACAACAGAAAGACAATGACCCAAATTACAATATGGGCAAAGGCCCTGAATAGACATTTTTCTAAAGAAGAAGTACAAATGTATGAAAAAAACACATGAAATAATATTCAACACCATTAGCTACTAGGGAAATGTTAAATTTGGGAAGTGGATTTGGCTGAACTGATAGAGCTTCTGCCTACCATATGGGAGGACCTGGGTTCAATCCTTGGGACCTCCTGGTGAAAAAGAAGAAGAGAAAGCATGCCCGTGCAGCAAGCCTGTGCCCATGTGAGTGCCTGTATGGTGAACCAGTGCCCCGTGCAAGTGAGTCATGCAGCAAGATGATGATGCATCAAAAGAGAGACAAGGGGATAGTCAAGGTGAAGCACAGCAGAAACCAGGAATGGAGGTGAAACGATTCACAGAGAAACTCTCTCCCTATCAGAGGTCTCCAGGATCAAATCCCGATGGATCCTAGAGAAAAGAAAATGAGAAGACAACACAGCAAAATCAGCAGGGTAGAAGGAGGGGAAGGAGGGAAATAAATAAATAATCTTTTTTTTTTTAAGAAGTTAAATTTAAGTCCTATGGTAACCACAAACAAAATATACACAGAAAGAAATGAGAAGGAACTCAAAATAATACACTATAAAAATTAAATAAATTTGAAAGTAAGCATTAACAGAAAAAATGAAGTACAAAAATGTATGTGACTGATTATTGTGGATTGAATTGTTTACCTCGGTTTGGACATGTTCTTGGTCTTGTTCTGTATACTGGTGAGTGTGGCTCCATTGTAAATAATATCTCTTCAAGATGTTACTACAGTTAAGGTGTGGCCCCACTGAATCCTATAGGGCTTTAATCCAGATTGCTGAAGTCTTTTATAAGCAGAGTGAAAGTCAAATGGTAAGAGAAACCATGGAAACAGTCAGAAGCTGGAAGTCAGTGGAATCCAGAAGAGAAAGAAGACACCTCGTGTGTTTTGCTATATGACAGAGAAGCTAAGTAGCTCCAAAATTGCTGGCAAGTCAGAAGATACTGACCCCAGGAGGAAACTAGCCTTCTAGACTCTGAACCATGAGCCAATAAATTCCTGTTGTTAATTCAACCCTTTGTGTGGTATTTATTATAGCAGCAGGGAAACTAAAATACTTACAAAGGCAAAATAGCAAAATGATAGAAGGAAGTCTGGCATTGTCAGTATCTACGTTAAATAAGAATAAATTAAACACTCCAGTCAAAAGGCAGAGATTGGCAGAATGGACAAAACAACAACAAAAATACACATGATCCATGCTTATACGAGACCCACCTGAGATTCAAAGACACAAAGAACTTGAATATGGGTAAAAAATGTACCATACAAATAATAAACAAAGAGATGGGGTAACTATACTATTATCAGATAAGACAGACTTGAAGTTTAAATAAAATAAAGGGGTCAACAAGAAGATATAACAACTATAAATCTATATGCACCTAATGGTAGAGCCCCAAAATATATGAAGAAAATATTGGCAGATTTGAAGAGAGAAATCGATGTTCCTATATTAGCAGTAGGAGACTTCAACACACCACTTTCAATAGAGGATATAACATCTATACAGAAGATCAGTAAAGAAATAGAAGAATTGAATGATGCTATAAACCAACTAGACCTAACATATACTTATAAAGATTAAATATTGTTAAGATCTTAATTCTACCCAAGTAGTTAACAGAATCAAGGCAACCCCTATCAAAATTCCCAACAGCCCTTTTTACAGAGTTGGAAAAGGAAAACATCAAATTTAAATGGAAGGGTAAGAGGCCCTGAACAGCCAAAAATATCTTGAAAAATAAGAATATTGGAATATTCACACTTTCTGATTTTACAAGTTATTACAAAGCTACAGTAATCAAAATAGCATGGTACTGGCAAAAGAATAGCTACATAGACAAAAGGAATTGAGTTCAGAAATAAACCCTCATATCTATGGTCAATTGATTTTTGACAAGGCTTCTAAGACCACTCAATGGGGAAAGAATAGTTCTTTCAACAAATGGATTTGGGAAAATTGGATTGCCATATGCAAAAGAATGAAGGCAGATCCAGACTTTACACCACAAACAAAAATTAACTCAAAATGGATAAAAGATGTAAATATAAGAACCAAACCTATAAAGCTTATAGGAAAAAACAGCAATAGGGAAACACCTTCAGGACCTTGGGTTAGGTAATGGTTTCATAGATTTTTACACCAAAAGCACACACAAGAAAAGAAAAAATAATGGATAAAGGGGAACTCATCAAAATTGAAAACTTTTGTGGATCAAAAACCTTCATCATGAAAGTAAAAAAGGCAACCTATAGAACATGAGAAAATATTTTGAGACCACATATCTGACAAGTGTTAATACAACAATATGTGAAGTAATCCTACAACTCAACATAAAGACAACTCAATTAAAACATAAGCAAAAGACTTCAACAGACATTTCTCCATAGAAAATATACAAATGACTAAAAAGGACATGAAAAGATGCTCAGCATCATTAGCATTATAACCATTTCGTACCCTCTGGAATGGCTACTATTTTTTTAAAAACAGAAAATTACAAATGTTGGTGAGGTTTTAGAGTAATAAGAATGCTCGTTCATCGTTGGTGGGAATGCAAATGATGCCGCTACATTGGGAAATGATGCATTCCTTAGAAACTTACGTCCAGAATTACCATGTAACCCAGCCAACCCACTTCTAGGTACATACTCAAAAGAACTGGCAGCAAGAACACAGATATTTGCATTTTGACGTCCATAGTGATATTATTAACAGTTGCCAAAGGATGGAAACAACCCAAGCATCCAACAACAGATGAATGGATAAACAAAATGTGGTATATTGGAATATTATTCAGCCACAAAAAGATATGAAGTTCTGATATATGTAACAACATGGATGAACTTTAATGATATTATGTTGAGGAAAATAAGTCAAATATTGATCTGATATAATTAGTATAAGCAAATTCATAGAGAGGAACTACAATACAGTTCACCAGATTCAGAATGATGGTATTAAGTGGGGAATTAACGCATTCCCTCGATTTTCTACTTGGTAATGGATGGTAGTGATGGGAGCAGAACACTGTACATGTAGGCTAATGTCACTGAATTAAATATATGAATATGGCTAAAAGGGAAAATTTTAAGTTATTTATATATGTTACTAGAATAAATTTTAAAAGAAAAATTACAGGGCTATATGACACAAGCAGTGAACCCTGATTTAAACTATGGACTATAGTTAATAGTAAAATTATAATAATGTTTCATCAGTTTAAACAAAGGTACTACACTATGCAAAGTTTTAATTATAGGGAAACTGTATGTGTGCAGAAGGGTATATGTGAACTCTATATTTTCTGCATGATTTTGTTGTAATTGTATAACTTCTGGAATAAAAGAAAAACCTGAGAGTATAATTTTCTTGCCCTTATAAATCACTTGCTTGATTTTCCTAGCTGCCAAATTATTATTTTTTCTTTCAGGAACAGTAATTTTGCTAGAATATATCCTGGTGTCGTTCAGTTTGGATTGATATTCTTGGGTATCCAGTGAGCTTTCATTACATAGTTTCAAGTTATATCTATATGTCTATATGTATATATATGCATATATACATACACGCATGTGAGGTTTTCTATCAGTTGTATTTTGTTTTGTTCCCTTTTTTACTTTTTCCAGAAAAAACCAATTACTTTAATGTTGAATCTTCTTTGACCATTGTCAGTATTTACTCTAATCCTTTTATAAATTCTCTTTCTTTAGTTCTGGTTTTTAATATTGTCCTTTTTCACATTCTGTCTCTCTTCAGATATTCTGCATTATGTTTATTCTCTCATGTTAAATGAGTTTCCCTCCTTTTTCCCCCTTTTCCTTTCTAAGTTACCTCTTAATTTTTGTTATTCTGATTACTGCTGTTAGCTTGTTGTTGTTTTTAAGTCAATGTCTATGTTTTTCCATTGCCTTTTTATTTTTTATGTAAAATGAAGTTCCTGGAACTTTTATAAAGAGGCAGAGCTCAGGATAAGTTTTCTAACGTCATAGAGCTCCCTCTTCTGTCATTTTTGTATAGTAGCTTGCTTCCTGAGATTTCCCAGCTCTGTGCTCCTCGCCCACTATGATTGGTTGAATGTCCCCCAAAGATGTTTGTGTCCTCACCCCTGGAACTCTGTGAATAGTTCATTGTTACATGGCAACAAGAACTCTGCAGATGTAATAAGATTATGGACCTTTAAATAAAATCTAGGGAGCTTATTCTGGTTTATCTGGGTAAACCCAATCTAACCACATGAGCCCTTAAAAGCAAAGAACTTTCTCCAGGCAGAAAGGGAGGTCAGAGAGATTTGAGGTGTGAGAAGGGCTCAATCTAAAATGCTGACCTAGAAGACGAAGAGAGCCACAAGTCAGAGAACATGGGCCGAGTCCAGCAGCTGGAACGGCCAGCAAGGAGATGGGACCTCAATCCTACTATCACAAAGAGGTGATTACTTCCTACAACCTCACTCAGTCTGGAAGTAGATTCTTCCCAGTTTCCCCAATAAGAGCCTAGACCTTATGAGACTCAGAACAGAGAAACCAGCACAGCCTACCTAGACGTCTAACCTCAAGGGCTGCGAGATAATAAATGTGTGTTGTTTTAAGCCACTAAGTTTGTGGTAATTACAGCAGCAAAAAAAAAAAAGTTTATATCCACTTTTATGTGAGCCTTCTCTTCCCTTCTGCTCTGTCATCCTTTATTATGTTCAATTTTGACCACGCTTCCAGTTATTTCTCCTCATTATGAGACCTCATGCTAGAAAGGAGCCCTAATGGCTCAATTTTGAGATTCCAGAGGCTAAGCTGCTACCTAGGGACTAGACTCTTGTGTTTGGAATTTTCCATGAACCCCTTGCACTCTGCAAGTAAAGTGAGCCAATCCCTCTCCCTTTTAGCTGTTGTTCTAAACTGGCCTGTGCTTTCCAGAAAACACACATGGGTTGAGGGCCACTAACCTATTCTCAGACGCTGCTCTGAGCGTCCCTGGGCTCTCTGCAGCCCGGACAATGACACCAATCAGAGCTCGGGTGGTTGCTGGTTCGCCCATCAGCCTGATATTGTGCAAGTTATGGGGATACCTTATCACCAGCTTTGCTGTCCATCAGTTTATTTTGCTAAATAGTTGCCCTATTTTGCTAAATAGTTGCCCTATTTGTGTGTAGTTGGAGAGATTTCAAAAGTATGCCTCTTCTGCTATTACCACCTTCTGAGAATCCTGGGCCTAATCTAGCATTTTTAAAAAATTTTCTTGTAAATATTATGCTTAAAAATCAGGCCATGTATCAGTCTCCTAATGACAGCTTCCCTTGTAAAGAAACATAGTAATAAGTTTCTCTGTATAGACAGTTATGTAAGAATATGTTTAACCCTAGGACATCTGTTTGTGAATTTGGGTGTTTGGGAAGTGTGGTACATCTGTGCTACATCTAGGTGCAGTAATGCTGAGGAATTAGAGGGTGATGGGGGTGACAGCCATTTGGAGTCGACTGCAGAGGTCTCAATGGGATAGCTTCTTTTTTGTTCTTGTGATTAATTATAAATATTAAATCATTTTTAAAACCTCCAGTTGTGTCAAAATACAGCAAGGAATTGAGTGAGCTATATAAAGAAGATAAAAACATTGTCCAAACTTCTTTAGCTCCTCTTAGCACTGAGCAACGTGTTAAAACTTCCTGTTCTTGAGGAAATGCTGAGAAGATTATCAGCAGTGGGGGAATGAGGCAACACCAAGGAGTAGACTCAAGAAGATGCACCAAGGCCTCTGCTCTCAGCTGTGGTGGGAAGGACATGAGCAGATGCTGAACCAAAAACTGGTGCAGCGTAGAAGGAGCCACTGGAGGCCTAAGTAAACCTGGGTATTCACAGCAGTTGTCTTTTAAATTTTTATTATTTGTCAAGTGATGGAGAAAAGGAAAAACATGCTATTCTTCATATATGTAAAGAAATATTTTTATCATATGCATATATGCAGTTTATATGCCCATATTTATCACGCATGCTTGGATGGAGTGAACAACCCATCCAAGGCAACTGGAGATAATTCAGATGCCAGAGGTAGTTCATCAGTGTAAAGATGGTAGAGGAAATGTATACACAGAACTTACGATCAAAAATACATCTGATCTGAAGAGTCCAAATAGTCCAGCTATAATCATTTCTCTTTTTTTCTAAAATAGCTAAAGAATTTGCCTTCAGTATATACTCTAAAGAAAGTGGAGCTAGGAATCAAAATATTTCAGCCCTATTCCTAGTCTGACCAACACCGGTGACTTCTGTCGAGTCATTTTCTTTTCTGAGTCTTTGTGCCCCTTCTGTGGATTGATGATAAAGACATGTGCCCTACTGGGTAACACTGCAAGTGGGGAGATCACATGATACAACCTACACAAAGAAACTTAAACTATAAAGCCCTTTATATATGTAACTCTCCAAACCTTAAAACGATCTTTTGAATATTGCTTCGTGGATGGGGAAACAAAGTCGGGTACACAAATCACCATGGTCTAACAGACCCAGGATGTGAGAACTATGACCCCCCACAAATATGTTTTATTAATTAACATGAAAATATATTTATGCCCACAAGTAAGGAAATATGGCTGGAACTTCTGGGAGGCTAAAGGAATCTTTAGTTGTCCTAACTCCAGAGACATGTCCTTTTGATGGCAGCAGCCCTTTTATTTTTTTCTATGGTAAAACACGTCAGAACTTTTCACGACCACTCAGCTTGCTGGCTTTCCGTCATCCAATTACGTGAGGTCTTTGGCCAAGAGGGTTGGGGAGTCATGATGCTTTGAACAAAGCATAGCTTCTCCCTAAATAATCTCTTACAGTTTCTATGAGACAGAAAGCTTAGAGCGGGGGCAGGCTGCGTGGAGAGGACACGGTGAGGGAATTCTCCAGGGCAGTGTCGGTCCCAGCCTCAACGCACGCCTACTGCTGGGCCGGAGGATGCCTTTTCTAACAGTGACTCGGTTCTGGAGAAAACCTGTGTTACCTTATTAGTATTCTTAATAATTCCTTCTAGAACTAAAGCTCAGAGGGTGCAAAAATGCAGCATGCTTAGCACTGGGGAGTGCAACATGATCTCGAGCAGTTAGTGGGAGGACCTCCAGCAGAGTTCCTCCAACCAGGAACCACCCATGCAGTTTCTATTATCTTGAAAAATAGTTGTGTCCAGAAGTCAGGAGTATCTGGAAATACCAGGCAACACTAGGACAATTCAGATTGGGATCCTCAGTTGTCAGATATCAGACGACACTGGAAGGGCGACTGGTGTATTCTCTATCAAAGGAGAAGGGAGGGAAGCAGATTTGGCTCAACTGATAGAGCGTCCCCCTACCACATGGGAGGTCCAGGGTTCAAACCCAAGGCCTCCTGACCCGTGTGATGAGCAGTGCTGATGCGCCTAAGGAGTGCTGTGCCATGCAGAGGTGTCCCCCATGTAGGGGAGCCCCACGCACAACGAGCGTGCCCTGTAAGGAGAACCGTCCAGGACGAAAAAAGTGCAGCCTGCCCAGGAGTGGCACTGTACACACGGAGAGCAGACACAGCAAGATGATGTAACAAAAAGACACAGATTCACAGTGCTGCTGACAAGAATATAAGCAGACACAGAAGAACACACAATAAATGGACACAAAAAGCAGATACCTGGGCAGGGGGAGGGCGGGGAAAGGGAGAGAAAAATAAAAATAAAAATAAAAATAAATTTTAAAAAAGAGAAGGGAGGGAAGCAGAGTTGACCCAACTTGATAGAGCGTCCACTTACCATACAGGAGGTCCCGGGTTCAAACCCAGGGCCTCCTGACCCATGTGGTGAGCTGGCCCATGTGCAGTGCTGATGTGTGCAAGGAGTGCTGTGCCACTCAGGGGTGTCCCCTGCATAGGGGAGCCCCATGTGCAAGGAGTGTGCCTGGCAAGGAGAGCTGCCCCACATGAAAAAAAAAGCACAGCCTGCCCAGGAGTGGCGCTGTACACATGGAGAGCTGATGCAGCAAGATGACACAACAAAAAGAGACACAGATTCCCAGTGTCACTGACAAGGATGCAAGCAGACACAGAAGAACACGCAATGAATGGACAGAGAGAGCAGATAATGGGGGGCGGAGAAGGGGAGAGAAATAAATAAAAATCTTTAAAAAAAAAAAAAAGAGAGAAGGGAGAGGCAAGCAGATGTGGTTCAAACAGTTGGGCACTTGCCTTTCATGTGGGAGGCCCCAGGTTCGGTTCCTGGTGCCTCCTGGAAAAGGCGAACAAACAATGATCAGAGAGATGAGAAAACCATCAGGGGTGGGGGGAGAGATAAATAAAGAAAAATAAATCATTTTTTAAAAAGAAAGAGAAGGGAGATCCTTAATCTTTAAAAGAACTGAAAGACAATTTTTGAAATTAGAAACAATTGTGTTGAGTTTATTTATTGTGGCTTGATCTATAGAATGTTGATGATTATAATTTCAAGGGTATAATGAACTGGGATTCAGGGTCAAATAGAAGTACAGCATCTTTTGGGCACCTTCCTGGAACATCCATCTAAATAGGTAATAAATAATTCTGTAATCAGTCATAAATCAGTGTCAATTAACTCCTCATGACTGGAAAAATGTAAACTGATCACTCACCCCAC
The DNA here is from genome assembly GCF_030445035.2 of Dasypus novemcinctus. Classification (NCBI taxonomy): domain Eukaryota; kingdom Metazoa; phylum Chordata; class Mammalia; order Cingulata; family Dasypodidae; genus Dasypus; species Dasypus novemcinctus. Next base: position 7,368,505 of record NC_080699.1, read on the forward strand.
TGATGAAGATAGTGCCCTTAAATGAAAATCTAAAATCACTTCTTCCTGGGACAGACCTAGTTCTGTTAAGGTAGTTTTGTAAGTTTGTCTTGTCAAGATAACTGATTTCAAACAGGTGATAATCACTAAAAAAGTGACTGTCAACTCAGCTGATTCTTAGAAAAAAATAGCCCCTGCATTAAGCTTTGTACACAAAATGAGTTGTTTGTTATCAGTGTAGCAGTTTGATATATTACTGATGAATTCCAAAAAGAAATTTTGGATTATGTCTGTAAACTGATCTTTTCCTCTGGGCATATTAGATTGTATTAGATTCATAGGTTTACTTGATTAAGTAATGATGTAAACCTCTTGCACCAGTAGGGCATTGAGTCCCCACCTTTTGTTGGGTGGGCACTCACAGATAAAAGGTATGGTAAAGGACAGAGCTAAGGGGTTTTGATGTTGGAGTTTCGATGTTGGAGTCTGATGCTGAAGCCTTAAACTGGAGCCCTGGAATGTAAGCTCACAGAGGAAAAAGCAGTAGCCCCAGGAAGACAGGAAACTTGAACCCAAAGAGAAGACAGACCCTGGGAGGGAGGAACCCAGGAAGCCTGAACCCTTGCAGATGTTGGCAGCCATCTTGCTCCAACACATAGAAATAGACTTTGGTGAGGGAAGTAACTTATGCTTTATGGCCTGGTATCTGTAAGCTCCTACCCCAAATAAATACCCTTTATAAAAACCAACCGATTTCTGGTATTTTGCATTAGCACCCCTTTGGCTGACTAATACATTATCTCAAATTTAAAACTTTTATTATGTATTCTGAAAAGCTACACTATTCAGAAAAACACAAATGAATGCTAAAGAGTACAATGTCTACTAAAAAGCAGAAAGTATTTTGCCATTGTGAATGCCAGGAATATAACGGGTCTAAAAATTTTTTGAACACATATTTACAGCTATATTTAAGTAAGCTACCATTATGGTTAGCAAGTGTGAAATACATATAATTATAAGCAATAAAACCTGGAAATGAAAGACAAACCTAAATAGATTGAAATGCTACTCATGGTCTATATACCTAAACATAAGAGCTAAATCATATGAAAAAATCCTTGTGACTTTAGGTTAGGCAAAGATTTCTTAGATAAGATACAAAAAGCATGAACCATGAAAAACTAAAACAACTTTATCAAAAATTAAAACTTCTAATCTTTGATAGACATGTAGGAAAATGTGAAGACAAATTATAGATAGAAAATACTTACAAAACACATATCTATTAAAGAACTTGTATCCACAATATACAAAGAACTCTTACCACTCAATAAGAAGATGACAACTCCAAAAGTGAGCAAAAGATTTGAAAAGATGCTTCGACAAAGTAAACATACAAATGACTAATAAGTACATGAACAGATACTTAAAATCTTTAATCATCAAATGGCTAATTTAGAAGACTGGGAATACTATGATTTGGGAAATGTGGTGAGCACTTAGAAATCACGCACTGCTGGTGGGAATGTAAAATGGTATAGCCACTTTGAAAATCACTTTGACAGTTTTGTGTACAATTAACCCTACCCTTATCCTATGACTCAGCAATCCCATCCTTCGGTATTTATCCCGGATAAATGAAAACATGTTTACACAAAGATCTATATGCAAATGTTCAAAGCAGCTTTATTCACAATAGCAAAAACCAGGGAACAATGCAAATTTCCACTAGCTGGTAAATGAATAAACACATGATGGTATATCCATCCAATGAAATACTTCTCAACAAAAATGAATGAGAACTACTGAGACATGCAACGACAGGGATAAATCTCAAAACATTCTGTGGAGCTCAAGATGCCAGAGATGATAAGTAATTATGATTCCATTTCTATGCCATTCTAGGAAAAGCAAAACTACTGGAGCAGAAAATAGATCAAGGAGTACTGAAGGGTGGAGGCTAGCAATAAAAGGGAAGTTTGGGGGTGATAAAAATGCTCAATGTCTTAATTTGGCTGTGGTTTCATTACTGCATACATTTGTTAAGAGTTATAAAACTGTATGCTTAAGGCAGGCAAATTTTACTGTATGTAAATAATATTCAAGAAAAATATTATTAAGCAGAATAGCAATTATTACTAGAATTAAGACTCTTAAAATACAAATGATATTTAAAATAGTTAATTTTTTTATTTTTAAATTCTTGCTATCAATTACCACGTATCCAATGACCACATATAGTTATGTTCAATAAATGACATGTTATTTAGATTTTAAAAGTACAATGTTTAAAGGGAAGACAAATTATTGGTTGTCTGAGTCCTACACAGCAATGCCCAGCCCCACTAGGATAACATGGTCTTCAAAGTAATTGATAGATTTTGAACTTTTCCGAGAATGGGGTGGGAGAATGAGTAGTCTGCTACATGTGGAACTCTGCTTTGTGAAATAGCATCTCAGGAATTTGTCGGGTTTGATTCCTGAAGATCACCTAGCCCTGTAAATAGGTGGTTCCCATAAGAGTTATGGTTCTGAATGAGAAATAGGTCCATATTAGCCTTTAGACACTTAAATGTCATGTGTAAGAATCCCTATTACCACCACATTTGAAAGGAACAAAATGAATCATGTTCATATGGCACACTCAGCTTCTGTTTTGGAATCCATAAAATAAGTCGCCTGAGGAACATTTCATCAGTGAGCCTGGTCTTTTCACTGCTAAGCCACTACTGTATCAACCACGTCATGGAGTATCCTGAGGAAAACCAATCAGTTGGATAAAGCGTTCATCTAGCTTCAGCCCCCAAATATTTCTTATCGTTTCGCTAACAGCTTGGGAGAAGGTTTTCCCCATTGCTTAAAAAATTAAGCCGATAGTAGAGGTCTTTACTAATATTTTTCTTTCTTTAGCTGCTATGTCTCTCCATTTGCCTTGTTCTACTGATACTGACTTTAATTTTCATATCAGCTCCTAAGCATAGACATTAACTTTCTCTGACCTATTTACCCTTGCAGCATCCCCGGTGCCATATAGAGCTGGCCCCGTTGGCCTCCATATTGGTTTTGCCTGTGACTGTCAGCTGGCTCCATTTCATGAATGGGGTAATAAAGAGAGTTCCAAGGAAATAGAAAAGTGATGGATCTAGTATCAGCCTCAAGGTAGGAGGAGATCAAGAAAGCAACTGCAAATTTCAAGGGTATTAAAAGAACTAAAAAAGAGGTGTGGAAAATGGAACGGGTGCACTCGGGCTTTTCTCCTTTGCTTCCCAGTAGGCACTATGCCCCCAGTCTGCTGCCTCTCTCCTCCTAGTTACTAGCTCCCCACACTGAGAAACACGTAGCAAACTGAGGGTCAATAAAATGAGACTAGCCCATCCTGACACCAAAATGTGCCTGCTATGTCAACAGATAGGCTATATTCAAATATATTCACATTTATTTCCCACCTATAACTAGTCTCTAGGAAATGCTAATTACGATTTTAAGATTCCTGAAGAATGTTTAAAGCATGGACATTTTGCCACATACAATGAAGTTATGCTCTCAGTAACTGGGCTAAAATAGGCTTCCTATAACAACCAACCATAATTCAAGTGCACTTCATCACTTCAGAGCAGGGTCACTGGAATATTAGCTCTCTCCTTCCTTCTGTTCTTTTTCTATATATTAGGCATTTAAAACTCACCATTTCATGTCGACTTTCCAATAGTCCAAGAAAATAGTCATTATACTTTTATCACAGATGAAGGTGATGTTTAAAGATGTTCAGCAACTTGACCAAGGATAAACCACTTAACCAAGATAATCCAATTCTGTGTGACAGCCCATATCCTTTCCTCTGCAGAACATGTTGCAGTCATAAAAGAAACAATAATTCCAGTCTATAAAAAGACTGAGATAAAATAACCATTAAAATATTTTAAAACTTATTCTCATACTGTGAAAGATGTGAATATAATGCAGTTATTAAAAAGAATAGAAATAGTGAAAGCACATTATAGTGTTTATAATTAACAGAGCTATTACATGGGAATGACAGTGGTTGAAAGGGTAAGTCTAAGGACATGTATATTACCAGAGCAAAACTAAAAAAGGTAACATGGGATTGTATAACATAGGGAAACCTCATGTAAACTATACATATGGATGATATTGCATATGTAAGACTTTTTACAAATACAAATACAAATACAAATAAAATAGAGATATGGAAACAGAATAATAGCTACGTACAGCAGGGGAAGCACAGAGAGACTGAGGGGTAATGAGTTTTTTATTTTTATTATAATTATTGAAATAATGAAAATGCTCTAAAATGATTGAAGGGATGAATGCGTAACTATGTGATTATACCAAATACCACTAATTGTACACTGTGGATGGATTTATGCTTTATTAATATGTATTAATAAAATTGTTTTTCTTTGGGGGAGAAAAGAATGGAATAGGACTGTATAATGGTGAAACCTGTTATAGACAATGGACTACAGTTAATAGGACAAGTATAAGAATGTCCTTTCATAATTATAACTAGTGTATGACAGTAATACAAGGTGGTTATATTAATAATAGGGTGGTACATGGGGACAAGTACACCCAAAGTAAACTAAGGATGATAGTTAATAATCTTTCATCAATTGTAATAAGGGCATCTACTATTTAAAAATAATAGTAAGATGTTAGAAACATGCTGTCACCAATTGCAACAAATATTCCACAACAATGCAAAGTGATGGTGATAAGAAAACATATGGGAATCCTGTATTTTATGCATGATTGTTCTATAAACCCACAACTTCTCTAATTAAAAAAAAAGAGAATGGAATAAATCTATAATCTTTGTTTTGTTTTCTGGCTGCCAAAGCAAATGTCATGCAGTGAGTTGGCTTAAATAATGGGCATTTACTAGCTCATGGTTTTGAGGCTGGGAGAAGTCCAAATCAAGGCATCTTCAAGGTGATGCTTACTCCCAAAGCCTTGCATTCTGGGCTGACTGCTGGTGATCCTTGGTCCTTGGGTCCTCTGTCACTTGCAATGTATGTGGTTGCTTCTCCTGGCCTCTCCTTCTCCTTCAGTTTCTGTTGAACTTGAGCTGCTTGCTTTCCATGGCTTTCTCTTTTTCTATCTGAAATTCACTTTGCACATAAGAGACTTCAGAAATAGGATTAAGACCCATCCTGATTAAGCTGGGCCACACCTCAGCTGAAGTAACCTCATCAAAGGGTCCTACTTACAATAGATTCATACCCACAGGAATGGAATGAGTTTAAGAACATGTTTTTCTGAGGCACAGAGCTCCAAACCACCACACTTGTTAAAAATCCAAGATTCTACAAAATATACATAATATTGAGTGAAAATAATCATGGTGCAGAAAAGTATAATGCTGCTGTATAAAAAGAATACATACATACAGGACTGCATATGCCTAGACATTTTCTGAAAGGAGATGCAAGAAAATATCAGTAGACCACTCTGGGAAGAGTAATAATGAGGGTGGGGCTGTTGCAGAGTGATTAAAATGTTCCCTTTACACATTACCATATATTCTGATTTTTTTTTTCATGGCCAAGTTTCTTTTAGAGACAATCAGGCTTTGTAAAAAGATGGTGTTTCAGATCATGGCAAAGGCCTACTACTAGGAGGAATTGATTATAAAGTGTGATTAAAAAGTAAACATAGAATTAAATGGCTATATTAGGTAAATTGAATCAAAGCCCAGAAACACATTTGACTTATTCAATAGTTTGATTAAAAAATGACACTTCATAAAATAAATTCTTTACTGAAATTATTTTCAAATAATTATTCAGCTATGCAGAAAAATACTTAGAGCCATACCTCATATTATGCCATATAGAAAAACATTTTACATGAATAAAGTAAATGAAAAACTCCAAAAAAACAAAAAAGATAATTCAATATTTATATCTTATATTGTAATTATAAGCTTTGATGAGATAGAGAACACAATAAGAATTTTGAATGTTTATAATAAAATATTTTCAAGAAAATGGCAAATAGAAAAAATGATATTGAATAAATAACAAAGGATTAATTTTGAAAAGCATTAATTTTGCTCTATATTTTGAAAACAGCTTACATAAAACTGTGAGAAAAATACTGGAATTCTAATAGATGTGCCAAGTTCATGGAAATATAATTCACACAATATAAAATAAATTTACTAATTTCACACCCACCAGAGTGGCTACTATTGGAAAAAAACCATAAAATTACAAGAGAGGATGTGGAGAAATAGGAACACTCATTTACTGTTGGTGGGAATGTAAAATGATAAGGCCACTGTGGAATAAAGTTTGGCAGTTCCTCAAAAAGTTAAGTATAGAATTACCATATGATCCTGTAATCCCACTTCTAGGTATATACCAAAAAGAATTGAAATCAGAGACTCAAACAGATATTTGTGTACCGATATTCACAGTGGTATTATTCACAATTGCCAGAACAAGGAACCAAATCAAATGTCCATCAAACAATGAATGGATAAACAAATGTGATATGTACATTGTGGTAATTTGAGTCTTTTGTGGACCCCAGAAAATTATATTCTTAAATTGGTCCATTCCTGTAGATGAGAACATAATGTCACCTGTTTAGATTAGATTCAGTTAAGGGACATTTGATTAGATTACCCCAGTAAGGCATAGCCCAGGGTGAGTCTTAATCCTCTTACTGGAGTACTTTATAAACTGGAATTGGTGGAGTTGCAGGGACAGAGAGAAACCTCCAAAAGCTTACATCAATGGAACCCAGGAAAGAGAAAGCCACAGGAGCAGAAAGAAAGCAGGAGGAAGCCAGAAGCTGAAAACAATGGAGCCAGAGGAGAAGACAGGGGCAAGTAGACTGTGACAGAGGAGTCCAAGACCACCCACACCCATGTCTTCATGGGGAGAGCTTTGCCTGATGCCTTGATTTGGACCTTTTTCTCAGCCTCAGAATAGTAAGCTTTTAAGCTAATAAATTCCCATTGTAAAAGCCAACCCATTTCTCATATATTGCCTTGGCAGCCTTTAGCAAATTAAAACATACATACAAGGGAATATTGTTCAACCATGAAAAGGAATGGGGTTTTGGCACATGCAACAACATGAATGAACCCTGAAAACATTATGTTGAGTAAAATGAGCCAGACACAAAAGGACAAACGTTGTTTGCTCTAACTCATAAGAAAGAAGAAGAATAAGCAAACTCAGAGTCAGAATCTAGAACTCAGTTTACCAGGAGCTGGGGTGGGAGGAGGGGATGGGGAGTTAATCCTTAAATTTCACAGAATTTCTGTTGGGGTTGATGGGAAAGTTTTGGTAATGGATGGTGGTAATGGTAGCCCAATGTACTTAACACCCCTGAATTGTATATTTGAATGCCATTAAAATGGGAAATTTTAGACTGCATATGTGTTACTAAAATAAAAGTTTTAAAACAATCAAACATAGTACTGTACAGCACAAACAGTAAATCCTAATGTAAACCATGGACTATATTTAATAGCATAATTATAAAAATATTCTTTTATCAGTAACAAATGTACCATACTAATGCAAAGTATTAATAATGGGTTGGTATATGGAATCTCTGTATTTTCTCTGTGATTTTTCTGTAAGCCCTCAACTTCTCTAAAAAAAAAAAAAAAGGAAAATATTCACCTAAAAATAATCAAATAAATGCAAATCGAAACCAACATAAGGTATTTTATAAAGAATGATATCACCATAAGCACACAATAATGAAGTGAAATTCATATCATTTCTTTTTGCTGAAGGCACATAAATTAGAAAAATCTTTTTTGGAAAGAAATTTAATAATATGGTCCAAAACCATGAATATATTCATATTAAGCTTTTGCATGTTAGAAATTTTCCTCCTTGAGATTTAGTTTTAAAAAATCTAAAGGATAAAAAGCTATTTAGGATATTTATTGCATTATTATGAGACCAAAAATTTAGAACTAATACATTTCCATCAGTAAGAAAATTAGTAACCATAAAATAATTCCTCAAATTTTTCATGGGATTTTACGTGGCCTTCAACATGATTTCTATGAAGAATGCATATCACACATGAGAAAAAAAAAAACAGATGTTACATTGAATTAAATTAAAATGATACAGAGATGCAAGCTATGATATAAAACCATGCTTTTATATGGATGTGCACAGAAAGGTAAGTGAGAGAAAAGCAATTTAATTTGTTAGACGTCAGGTATATTGTTACTTTTTGCCTATTTAATTTGACTTTTGTTACCATTATTAGGATATTTGTGTCACTAACAGTAATAATTTTCATAAGCCCCCAAAACAGTATAGTATTTTGAAACAGCAAAAATAAACACTCAATTCCAATGGCAAAAAAGTATGTCTCATCAAATGTAGCATTTCTTAATTCCCAACATTGATTGATGTATTTAAATTTATTTTAAAAATAATATATATGTTTAATTATGTGCTCATTGGGTTCACCTAGTATTGTTGTGGGATATGAGTGTTTCCATATTTTCTCATACTGTAATATTTAAAAGAAATTGAACCATTTTAAAAAGAAACAACTTTAATGCTGCATTAATCAATATTGAAACAGCAATTTCCAGGAAGAGCACAAGAGCCCTCAAATGACTACCAATACCTAATTGTTTAGCACAAAGTAGTCAGTGTCTACAGTCTAGTTGGCTTGAGAAGATGCTTCATTACTCTAGTAATCAGAAAACAGTTTTTCCATATAAGAGCATATTTTCAAGTCAACCACACTTCTATAAATAAATAGTTCAATTTCAAACTTCCTGGAAATGAGTATTTAGCATTTAATCAGTAAATACATTCATTCAAACTCCTAAGTGAATTAGAAGGAATAAATATCATGAATTGACACTCATTATGCATGATCTATTTTAAAGCATTAAAGAATAAACTATTTATGAATAATCTAGAATGAAAAATTTTAATAAAAGAATATTTTTATAAATAGTCTCTCAAAAGGAAAGCCAAAAGTATCCTACATTTGTCCATTTAAAACTATTTTTTTTCTTTTTGGGGCATAATTTCTTTTCTTTACATGAGTAATTTTATTTAAATTACTTTCACAAAAAATAACAGTTAGAAAACTGATATATCAGTTTCAAACCTAAGTTAAACTGCTTTTCATTGCTTCCTCATACAGTTAAAAATCTGTAATTTTTTGTCGTTCTAAATAATTTTTAAATCAACTTTTTTCCCAATAAATTATCTCTACCAATTAATGAATAATCAAACAAGCCCAGCTACTACAAGACAGTTTGTCTTGGGTCTTGTGTTTCTACATGCCTTGTGTACGAGACATCGACGCCCTTTGCTCAAAACTGTATTTTCAAGGGTGTCTGGTAGCATCTCCTGCCAGGGCGTAGGGCTGTCAGGGTTACTGCCCAAAATGAAGGTTTTGGGGTCTCTCGGCTGCCCTGTAACAGCCCACTGAGCGAGCAGGTGTTACCTGGTCCTTCTGTGGCTCCTCCTGGGAACTGAGGCTTCCCTGGGAACTGGGAACAAAGGCTCCTGCCACAGTGTGATCATAAACTGTCCTTCACTGGGAGCTTTGTGCCTCTAGCAGCATCTATGACCCTGTGACAGGCAGGTGAGGTGAACTCTCAGACCCTTCACAGTTCTCGACCCCAATAAGGTGATGTAATTTATTTGTAACTTAGAAATTATTTCCTAGAAGGTTATGCTTTTAACTAATGAAGCAGGGCCCATTCCGTGCACATTTTCCATCATGCAGTAGGTCACCCCTGGCAAAAGGACACAAGATAAATAGACGGTGAAGAGGAATTAGCATAACCCATATGTGAAACATTCTATGACCTATATTTGAAAAATATAGTAACATCCGAGCCACATGAGGCAGATTTTCCTAATCATCCAGAATTACTTGGCTCTAAATATTTTTCATCACCTTCTGTCTCAATAGTTTATATGTCAAGAACCAAAATAGTCCAGGAAACATTTGGGCCAAACAATAAAGCTTTAGTTAGTCCATTCTGGTACCCACAGAAAGAGCACTGGTGGATGCTCTGACAAGTTCTAAAAGAAACTTAGTTACAGCTATCAGGTCACCTAAATTTTTTCATTCAATTTTTAATTAGTATTACAAATGTTTCAAAATCTGCTTATTTCTCACATTATTTTTCTATTGGCATTGGGTCCACATCTTACCCCAGCGGATGAGGATCAGGTTTAATTCTAGGTTCTGGGCCATGTCTAGAACAACATATGTGTGAATTATTGATATGGCGTGAATTTGAATGACAGCTACAACGTTGCTGGACTTTATAAAACGTGGGTGTTCTGTTTCAAGTGGTGGAAATGAAGAGAAAATACCTGAAAAAAAGAAACCATTCTTCTCCCTGAAAATGGAAAAGAAACTATGCTGTACTGAGCTAATGTGAAAACACAAGCTTCTTGAAAGCCAGGGGTGCAGAAATTCAGGAAGTCGGGTGTGAGCGGGCAGTAGATAGTGGCCGCGTGGTGAAGCGTAATCGCGAAGAGGCAGCGGCAGTTCCTTCCTTCCCCGCGTGACTCAGGAGCTGGTGCTCCAGTCCTTCAGCCTGAGCTGGGCCTGACCCGCTCAGGTGTGCCCGCCGGCCAAGCTGAGAACGGAAACAGCCTAAGCAGGACCCGAATGCCTCCCTGGGCCGCACTTGCTTCCTGTAGCCCATCCCCATCTGCCTGCCTGCTGCCAGCTTTGGAGGGCACCCGTGTGTGCTTCACGTTCTCCCTGACTCTCCATCTTAACGTGTGTCCCATTCCTAACTCGATAAAAATAGTTAACGTGACACCAGGCACCACAGGCTGACTCCAAAGCCCCGCTGCCCTCAGCCCCTGCCGCCTTGCCCACCACCCGATAGACCCTCTCAGATGAGGGCGTTTGCCTGAACCAAGCAGCATCAGGCTCAGGCTTTGGACGTTATCATCTGGACCGCTGACCAATACTTCCAGGATCCACTTAGATCATTTTCCTAATAGTTTCCAACTTCCCTTCTCCCCAGGCAGCTCACCTGGTGTGATCCTAGTATACTTCATGTCAGGTTCACTAAGTATTAGAAGATATTCTACCACATATGCATTAAAAAGTTCCTCTCTTTTATTCATGTCTCCTTTGGCCTCCCTAGTTAGTTCTAGAAGAATAAATGGACCCAAATGTCATTCTCTCTACAAAAATTACTTAATATTGGTTATGTTTCCAGACACCAAGCCCTACCAAAAAAAAGGAGATACTTGCAAAAGAGAACGGCTCTTTTTTTCTTTCTTGCCTTCCCCTTCAGGGTTTTTTTTATGTTTTTGGTTTTTTTTCTTAAGAGCCACTCTACTATTTCACGCTCACAGTCACTGCTTTGAGTCATCAGCTTTTTCCATGCAGTCTGGGTACCCCTGCTAAGGGCAAGCAAAGTCATGGGTAAACATATTACTTAATTGTGGAAGAAGGGGTAGTGGAAAACAATTGTATTTCCGGATGATCATGGGCACTTTATGGAATAAGGTAGAGACTTTTCAACGTAAAAGAGAGGTCAGTGAATACTGGGGCTTACGGGGCACCGTACCCGACTTCTATGAGAACCAGTCACTTTTTTCCTGCTTTTGGGAATATGTTAAAAATTCTACAATAAAATTTTATTTATGAAACTTTGAGGAGCACTATCCCAGCTATTCCTTAAGGAGTGGTTTTCCCTGAAGTTATCACTATAGATCCTAACAGACTAAAATTATCATTACGTATCATGTGCATACCTCTAAGTATATGAACTTTTTATCTCTTTACAGAGAGTTAACAGAATTTCTTGGTAATCTGGAAGGATTTTCAGTGTAGTGATTTTTCAGGATTTATTTCTCTATAAAGTGAAAGCTTCTATTATCAATTCAATCTGCCTTTTATTTTTACAGTTCTTTTTTAAAGCATCGGCTGGCCACCTTGTGGAAAAGTAACATCCTTCGGCCCAAGCTGAAAATCAAGAAGAAAACCCATGTGATACCAAGATGATTACATTTTTTAAAATCAATAGAATGGCATCTTGGGGAGGGAGCAAAATTTGTCCAATCTCTAATTAAGAGTTTCATGGCAACTGATCTTTAATTCATTTTAAATCTTTGGAAATTGGCAGACTGAGTGTTAGTCCTTTTGGGCTTTTTGGTATTTTAAAAATTAGAACATTTCACAAATAAAACTTTACCTTTTTTTTTTTTTTTTTAATCAAAGAGAATTAGGCACACTAGACTCTAGTGCCTCAGGGCAACAACTGGCCAGCGCTAAGTGGAGAGTGTCATTGGTACACAGGGCATCCTCTCGAGAGCACTGCGGCCCCAGCACTCCATTCTTCATCGGACTTGCTTTACTGTTTACGTTCCTTGCCTAGACATTTGAGTTGCCATCCCTCCACTCTTCAGACAGTTTCAGATACCCCGTCTGATGCACTGCTCTACAACCAACAGGTCAGTTAAGCCCCCGCCCTTGTCCTCAGATACCCCAAAGTCTCTCGTGACAGGCACAGAATGAATCCTTATACTGCAGTGTGGTCAGGACAACGGCAGGGGTCTGCTCAGAGCAGCCCCGAGTGGAAGCATCTCCTGCTGGAATGCAGGGGGAGGTTTGGAGGGAGAGGATTCTCTGAAGGGGTGTGCATGATTAAAAAGAAAAGTAATAGAGACAGAGGGAGGAGTGCAGAGCATCTCAGCAGTCAGAAGCATCAGTACATGAACTGTTAGAGCAGAAAGATCAAGGAAAAAGGTGGGGGGAGATGATGCAGGAAAAGGCAACAATATCAAACTGTAGAAGCCAGTATACTGAGTTGTTCCATGGTAGGGCCTCAGATGATACGTGATTGTTGCCAAACCAGTTTAATCCACACAACAGAACATTACCTCTCATTCACGTTAATTAGCCTTCCTTAAAGCTTGAACACTTTAGCTAACTAGTTTGGATTTAAAAGCATTCTAAGACACACCACATACACCTTGGGTTTCTTAAATTAGTTTCAGAATGCCCAATTTAACTCTTTTAATGACTCAGTACTATTATGAATGTCAACCATTATACCAATGTTATCAATAATGTATCAGAGCTGTAAGTAAATCTGAGGCTTATGGGACTTTTCTCCTTATATTAATAATATTCTGTTTGAGCGGTTCTTTTTTTTTGGTATAGAGGTATTAGGCAAATTGACAGCTCTGAAAAGTAAGTAGTCTCAAACAGTGCCTCCCCCTTCTAATTTGTTGTTTCTGATACGTTACAGGCTCATAAGACTTTTGTAAAGTAACCCTTTCATTTAAGTCAGGATGCACACTCAGAAATTGTATGCATGAGCTTTACACTGACATTCTTTTACTCAGAATCTTCCTTCCCCACTCCCCACTCTTTTATCGTCCCATGAAGTCTCGAGCAGGCTGGGGAGCAGTGGTTCTCATCCTTTTTATCCTTCTGCTCCCATCTGGTCTGATGGACATCAGACTACAGGGAGGGAAGCTACCCTGGCTGGATATAGAAGGTAGAGGTCAGGTTATATTTAATCCAAAAATCCCACCCCCTTTCTCTTCCACATACGACAGTTGTGTATTTAGTATCTGCCAATTTGGGGCAGTCCCTAAATTCCAGACGCTTATTATTTCTTCCTGACCTCAGTCTAGAACATTTCCAGGGTAAGTCCCTTTGCAAATAAAATGCTTTAGAGTTCTTTCTTTCTCTATTCTGTTTCCTTTTTATTCTTCTCATTATATAAAAATGTTTTTTTCTGTAAGCCGCAAATTCTAGAACCAAGTGACTTAAATTTTACCTCACAGATATTCAAAGAAAAATTCCTCATTTGCATAATAAAATATTGAGCTATGTGTATACATGGTTAGCCATGGATTGCTGTAGGCTGAAGCACTGTAGGAAAAGTGCCTTTGTCCTTGTTTCTGACCCCTCTGAACTGTAATATTGGAAAGTGGGTCTTAAAAAGACCAGATCCAAGAGATTATAGAGTAGGGGGCAAGAGTATAGACCCTGAAGTTAAACTGCTTGGGTTCGAATCCCAGCTCCGCCAATTACCTATGTGACTTTGGGAAAGTTACTTCATGTGGCTGGGCCTTCATTTACTACTCTGTAAAATGAAGATAACAATAGCACCCACCTCACAGGGTTGTAATAAGGATTAAATGAGTTAATATGTATAATATGCTTAGAGCAGTGCCTGGCACATAGTATGCTCTTTATTAATGTTGACTCTGCCAGGAATCTGGAAAACTAATCTGTGTAAAGGTATTAGAACTGTGCTGTCCAATACAGCAGCCCCTGGCCACATGTAACAATCTAAATCAAATTAATTAAAATTAAATAGAGTTAAAAATTCAGTTACTCTAGCTGCCTTTCCAGTGCTCAGAACAGTGGCTGCCATGTTAGACAGACTGGAAACAGAACATTTCTACCACTTCAGAAAGTTCTACTGGATGGTGCTGTAATAGCCACTGATAACAACAGACTCGAGAGAATGGAGTAAGGACAGAACGTGTTGAGTCAGGCGGTCATTAAACCTTGAAGGAGGGTTGACTCTGGACCGGAAGCTCTACGACATGGCCAGATGCTGCATCTGGCTGTTCAGATGTGTGCCTGGCTGAGGCAGGGCTGCTGTCTTTGGAAAATGAAGTTTAAGCAGACTTGAAGGGTGAGTAGATGTCAGGTAGAAAAACCTTATAGTACATGAGAGCTGTTTGTTGTCTGCCTTCCTGACTAGAACCTAAATTCCAAAGCCAAGGCTATCAGCGTGGCACTCACCTTTTTAAGTGACTGATCCTAATGCAGGGCTTGCTGCATAATAGGTGTTAGCAGTATATTTGTTGAATTAATGAATTTTTAGTCTAGGATGAATGGGGTGGAAATGATGAGGAGGAGAAAATCTGGAAATGAAGCTGGAGGGAGTAGAAAATAGAAGGGCAAGATAGGAAGAGGGACTGAGACGTCTGGCAAAACTGGGTAAACAGCACAGTGTGAGGCAGCAGTGAAGACACGGAAGGAAGCAGAGCAAAGGGCAGGGCAGGCTGGGTGGCCTAGGGATGTTCCAGCGAGTTCTACATAACCATTTTCCTCATTTGTTCCAGTTTCTATTTGCACATTTAGAGTCAGGAAAAGATAGCCTGAGGGTAAATATGTAAATATGATATATATAATTACGTTGCTAGCATGAAGCGATAGAAATGCAGAGTGTTCTTGTACATATTGAAAGACTCTAATAAGCTTGTCTATTTTTTTGGTCCAGGAAAAGAATCTAATGGGAAAGAAATGTAATACCCAGACCCCTTGGTTACAGGAAGTGTTTTAAATAGGTATGAGAATAGAAATAATTTTACTGGAATCTATTTTCAAGTTCTCTACTTTCATGTGTATCCTTTCCTTAAACTGATTTCCCCCAGAATGCTTGTGTAGACCATGTAGCCAAGTAATCACACTAGACTCCTTTTCCACATCTCATTTCAGTCTCCCTTCTCTCACTTTACTAAAGAAACTCTCACCATTCCTACCATTTCCCTGGTAGGATATTAAATAAATGTCCCAAATTTCAAACAAAGCCTCTTTTAATCAATGCATGATATGTCTCCCCATTCATCTCTTTAAACAGATGAGTTTCCAATAATTATTAAATAAAAATAAACTATTGCAGACCAAAATATGTGAAGTTTTGATTGATGGGTCAGAATGTCTGAACTCTGAAGTCAAAAATGTGTGGAATTTGTGAGATGAAATTTAAGACGCTCTAGAATTTCAGGTTTTACAGAAATAAATATTTTTATATAATGAGAAGGGTAAAAAAGAAATAGAGAAAGAAAGAACTTCAGAGCATTTTATTTGAAAAGGGACTTACCCTAGAAACATTCTAGGACTGAGGTCAGGAAGAAATAATAAATTTTTTTAATTTAGAGACTGCCCCAAATTGGCAGGCACTAAATATATCTGCAAGATGAATTATACCTCTTTATTTTGTAGTGACCCTCTACTTCTCTATTAATGATTTTGGTTTTAAAGCCTTTTTTGTTCTGATATTAGTATATCAACCTGTTTGCCAAATATGTCTTTGTCCCCCTCTTTATGTTCAATCTTTCCTTATCCTTGTGTTTTAGATATGTCTCACATTTGAATAAAAAATAGTTGGATTAAGAAAAAAATCATTTTGTAAATCTCTGCCTTTTTCTTGAGGGAGTATGGACCACTTACATTTATTGTCTTAACTGATATATCTGGTTTATTTCTGGACTTATTTTTTTGTTTTGAATTTATGCTGGTTTTTTTTCTAGGTTTATCTTATCTTGCTTGCTTTCTCTACTCCTGTTCTTTGTTTTCTTCTCTTTATTTTCTCTTCACTGATCTGAATATTTATCTATTTCTATTCTCATATAGTCTACCTTGAAATTTTATAATGCATAAAGTGTTACTACTTCTGGAGCAAGAAAGGATTTTATAACATTTTATATCTAATAACTTCCTCTCAGCTTACATGATATCATTGATTATTTTAGTTCTGTCTTCCTTTCTAATCCACAAATTAGATGTTATTATTATAGGAGAAGGTTTAGATTTATATGTTTATTAGTTTCACTGTACATCATTCCTTTCATACCTCAGACTTTACTCCACTGCTGACAACCTTACTGAAAGAAAGTTGTCTTTCCTTGGTAGATGATTTGCATTTTTCTCTCTGGGTACTTATAAAATCTTTTTAATGAATATGGAGTAATGCAGTTTCAGTTCCTTGTATCTAGATATATATTTCTCTTTATTTATCCTGTTTGGTATGTGTTGTACCTCCTCTGTCTGTAGTTCCATGCCTTTCATCAATTCCGGAAAATACTCAGCCATTATATTTCCAATTATATTCTCAACTACATTCTTTTGTGTGTGTGTGTGTGTGTGTGTGTGTGTGCTTATGGGGTTTTGATTACATATAATCAAATGCTAACCTCCATATTTATTAACTTCTCTCATATTTTACATTTATCTCTCTGTGCTGTATTCTAAGAAGATTCTTGGTATTTATCTTCCAGTTTTCTAATTCTTTCTCAGTTTTAAATCTTCTACAAATAACTGATACATTATTTTTTAAATTTCAACAATTTCATTTTTTATACATAAAGTTGTATTTGTTGTATTTTTATATTGTGCTTGCTCATTTTTTATTGTTCTGCTTGTTCATTTTGGGGATTTCATTTTTTATTTTTTAAACAATTCATATAAAGTTATTTTATTTTCTTTATCTTTAATCCTTATAGTGACATCCTTGGGAATTTAGTATCTTTTTGTTGTTGTTTCTACTGACTCTCAATCAAGATGGCTATTTCCTTGTGTATTTAAGAGGAAATAAATATGCACAACTGATGATCATCAATTTTTAGAGAATATAGGGGACCAGGTTGAAGGTAGAGTCAACAGAGCTGATAAAGCACCTAATTTAAGGAACTTAGCCTTTGAAGAGACCTCACTGCTGCTCTTATCTCAGCCTATGATCTGTATGTATTTGTCATATGTACATTTGGAGCTTGGGTGGAGATTTCCCTTACTGCTAAAGAACAGAAATATAAATGACATTTTATCCAGAATCTAATTTTTTCATAATAGGATGACTTCCAAGATTATCTAGTCAACTACATTGTTGGAGTCATAATTTTGAAAAGGTATTCTTCCCTAACTGAATTATAGTCCAAAAAAGAAACTCACTGAAGTTATAATAAGTTTGGGTAGTAGCAGAATTTTCACTCTTTTGGAAATTTTACCCCAGAAAATCTTAGATGACTTAAGACAAACTTCCTCCATATTTTCTGAAATTAGAGAATTTGAAAATTACAAATAGAGAAGGTTAACATTAGATAAAAATGAGATTCAAACAAATATTTTTACCCCCTAGCTTAAATATGAAATTACTATATATTTTAAGAAATATAGTAGAAAGGTAATTGTTTAATATAGTTTCTCATAGAATACATTACTCTCTTGATCTCTTGTCAAACAAAACAAACTCATCATTCATTCTCCTAAAATATATCAAGAACAGCACCTTGTATATAATACGTATTTCATGAACATTTGCTGAAATAAAGCATACTATTTCCCAGTTTCTCTGGTAATATATGGCCTTTGGGTCCCAGTTAGAAAAAGGAATTTTTAAATCTCATTCATGTTCTTAGATGAAAACAGAATAGTGAATTTCTTAATTACAGTTAGGTCTAACTATGGTTTTCACAGTGAATCTAAAACAGCTAAAACAATAGGTTTACAAAACTATTATAGCTACAGAGAATCACCTGGGGAATTTTTTTAAAAAATATGATTCCTAGGCCCTACCCCCAAAATTCTGATTCATTTGGACTCTGATAAAGCTTAATCTATATTTTTAAAAATCATCCACATGATTCTGATAGATAGCCAGATTTTGAAGTCATTAAGATATTTTTAATCCACATCATCTGCAGTACATGTTTAATGTACAACACTATTCCTTTGGTAATGCCTCACTATGATTTTCTAGTGAGCATAAATGACATTTGTGGGTAAGAGGTGGGAATAGGGAGTAATTTCTAAGCCACTCTGGACATAAGCAGAGTAGTGGTCCAATTTGAAAATAATTGTTCAAATTTCTAGAAGGCAGGCTAAAATAAAAATCTACCAAATGACTTTGACTATAAGTTTTGCCCAGGCACATCTTGATCCAAATCAAAGTTCCATTATCAATAATTAAATAATCTGAAACTTTTAGATGATTCTCTTCTCACTTTCTTGATTTTAAGTTAGATATTTCATTTAAGCCTTTAAGATATTCTTGAATATAGTGAGCTTTGGGCTCAGGAAGTTTTCATAAATTCTTTCAACTAAAACTAAATTTTCAAGCACCTTTCCAGTTGCCACTTTAATAATAGCTAATAAGAACATGGTATAAGATTAGGCAGATAAGACTCAGCTCTCTCCCAAAAACAATGGAGAAAGAGCCAAAAGCTGCCTGAGGGACCTGCTATGGGGTTCAGCAGACCAGGACAGTGCTTCTGAACTCCCAGGAGGGTGAGAAACAGAGGGACAAAGAAGCCAAAATGACAAACTGTGAGTTATGAAACCTCCCGGCTGCCAGGAAGGTGCTCCCTTCCCCCACCCCCAAGATATTCAGTGGAGGTGAAGCCCCTGGCTCATTGCAGCTGACTGAGAGGGCAGCAGACATCTTCCTCCATGGTGGCCAGAATTACACATAGAATACACATAGAGGCACATAAGAGAGATTAAAAATGCTTGAAGACAGAATTAGTGATTTCAAAGACAGAACATCTGAACTATAAAAGATAGGAGAACAGAAAGAGAATGGAAAATGTTTAACAGGGTCTCAGGGAATTGAATGACAACATGAACCACAAAAACATACGTATTATTGGTGTCCCAAAAAGAAGAACACAGAAAAGGGGCAGAAAGAATATTTGAGGAAATAACGACTGAAAACTTACCTACCCTTATGAAAACCATCAATATCAATATCAAAGAAGGACAATGCATCCCAAACAGAATAAACACAAATAGACCCACCCCAAGACACCTACTATTAAGAATGGCAAATATCAGAGATAAAGAGAAGATTTGAAAGCAGCAAAAGAAAAGTATCACATACAAAAGGAACTCAATACAATAACATTAGTTACCAATCTCTCTCAGAAACCATGGAGAAGAGAAGAAAGTGGTATGATGTATTTGAGGTATTGAAAGAGAAAAACTGCCAGCCAAGAATTCTGTATCTGGCGAAGCTGTCCTTCAGAAATGAAGGGGACTTCAAAGTCTTCACAGACAAGCAAAATATGATAGAATATGTTACCAAAAGACTAGAATTACAAGAGATACTAAAAGTAGTGCTGCAGCCTGAAAGGAAAAAACAAGAGCAAGAGACTTGGAGAAGAATGTAGAAATGAAGAATATTAGAAAGGGTAAAAAGATGGACTATAGTATGATATGACAACAGAAAGCCAAAGGTCAAAGTGGATAAAGTAATGCCTTTAGAGTTATAACATTGAATGTTAATGGCTTGAACTCCCCAATCAAAGACACAGACTGATAAAATGGATTTAAAAATATAAGCCATCTATACATTGTCTACAAGAGACTCTCCTCAGATGTAAGGCCACAACTAGGTTAAAAGTGAAAGGCTGGAAAATGATATTCCATGCATACAGTAACCAAAAAAGAGCTATACTAATATATACTAATAGCAATACTAATATTAGACAAAATAGATTTTAAATGCAAAACTGTTATAAGGGATAAAGATCATTATATATTAATCAAAGGGGCAATTCAACAAGAAAAAATAACTATTCTAAATATGTATGCACCTAATCTCAGTGCCAAGATACATGAGGTACGCACTGGCAAAACAGAAGGGAGAAATAGATGTCTCTACAATAAAAGTTGTAGACTTCAATATACCATCTCAGTATTGGATAGAGTATCGGGACAAAGAGTAAAGAAACAAAGAACTCCTAACAGATATCTATAGAGCACTGCACCCCAAAACAGCAGGATATACTTTATTTTCAAGAGCTCTTGGATCCTTCTCCAAGATAGACCACATGTTGGGTCACAAGACAAGTCTCAATAAACTTAAAAAGACTGAAATTATACAAAACACTTTCTCTTATCATAATGGAATGAAGCTGGAAATCAATAATGGACAGAAAAAGGGTAAATTCATAAATATATGGAGATTAAACAATATACTCCTAAACAATCAGTGGGTCAAAGAAGAAATTGCAAGAGAATTCAGCAATTATATTGAGATGAATGAAAATGAGAAGAAACCATATCAAACCTATGGAACACCACAAAGGCAGTGCTGAGAGAGAAATTTATAGCTCTCAATGCTTACATTAAAAAAGAAGAGCTAAAATTGGTAATCTAACTGCACATCTGGAAAAATTAGAAAAAAAAAAAAAACAGCAAACTAATCCCAAACCAATGCAAAAGAAAGAAATAGTAAAGATCAGAGCAGCAATAAATGAAATCAGGAACAAAAAAAAAAAACAAAAAACAATAGAATCAACAAATCAACAAAACCAAAAGCAGGTTTTTGGAGAAGATCAACAAAATTGACAAACCCTTAGCTAGACTGGCAAAGTAAAAAAGACAGAAGACACAAATAAATAAAATCAGAAATAAGAGGGGACACATTACCACTGACCCTGTAGAAATAAGAGGGATCATAAAAAGATACTATGAATGACTGTATACCAAAAAACTAGAAAATGTATGTGAGATGGACAAATTCCTGGAAATACATACACCATCTACACTGACTTAGAAGATAGAGGACCTCAACAAACCAATCACAAGTGAAGAGACTGAAACATCATCAAAAACCTCCCAAAGATGAACAGCCTGGAACCAGATGGCTTCACAAGTGAATTTTACCAATCATTCAAAAATGGACAAATACCAATCTTGCTCAAGCTTTTCAAAACATGTGAACAGAAAAAAATGCTACTAAGCTGATTCTATGAGGCCAATATTACCCTAATACTAAAACCAGATAAAGACATTACAAAAAAAGAAAACTATAGACTAATATCTCTAATGACTATAGATGCAAAAATCCTCAACAAAATACTTGCAAACAGAATCCAAAAGCACATTAAAAGAATTATACACCACAATCAAGTGGGTTTTATTCCAGGTATGCAAGGGTGATTCAACAGAAGAAAATCAATTAGTGTTATCAACCACACCAATACACTGAAAAAAAATCACATGATCCTCTCGATTGATGCAGAAAAGGCATTTGACAAAATACAGCACCCTTTCTTGATAAAAACACTTCAAAAGATAGAAATAGAAGGATGCTTTCTCAATATGGTAAAGTGCATATATGAAAAACCTACAGCTACCATTGTACTCAACGGTGAAAGATTGAAAGCTTTCCCACTGAGATCAGGAATAAGACAAGGATGCCCACTGTCACTATTATTATTCAATATTGTACTAGAAGTTATAGCTAGGACAATTAGGCTAGACAAAGAAATAAAGGGCACCTAAATAGGAAAGGAAGAAGTAAAACTTTCACTATTTGCTAATGACATGATCCTATATATAGAAAATCCAGAAAAATCCACAAAAAAAAGCTACTAGAATTAATAGATGAGTTCAGCAAAAGTGGTGGGATAAAGTTAATATGCAAAAATTATGTGTTTCTATATACTATTGGTGTGCAATCTTAGGAGGAAATCAGAAAAAAAAATCCATTTATAATAGCAAGTAAAACAACCAAATATTTAGGAATGAACTTAACCAAGGACATAAAGGACCTATATTCAGAAACCTACAAAACACTGCTAAAAGAAACCAAAGACGACTTAAATAAAAACACAAGAAGGATATTCCATGTTCATGGATTGGAAGACTAAATATCATTAAGATGTCAATTTTACTCAAATTGATTTATAGAGTCAATGGAATCCCAATAAAATCCCAATAGCCTTTTTTTTTTTTTTGCAGAAATTGAAAAGCCAATAATTTAATTTATTTGGAAGAGGGGTCCTGAATAGCCAAAACTGTCTAAAAAAGAAGGACAAAGTTGGAGGTCTCACTTCCTGATTTTAATGCATACTACTTAGCTACAGTGGTAAAAAACAGTGTGGTACTGGCATAAAGACAGACTGATGAATGGAACCTAATTGAGAATTCAATAATAGACCCTCACATCTACAGTCAAGTGATTTTTCTTTTTTTGTCATGCAATTTTTGACAAGGCTGTTAAGCCCACCCAGCTGGGTCAGAGCATTCTTTTCAATAAATGTTGCTGGGAGAACTGGATAGCTATATCCAAAAGAAAGAGAAAAGATCCCTATCTCACACCATATACAAAAATTACCTCAAAATGAATCAAGGACCTAAGCATAAAAACAACAACCATAAAACTCCTAGAAGAGAATGTAGGAAAACATCTTTAAGATATGGTGGTAGGCAGTAGTTTCTTAAACTTTATGCCTAAAGCATAAGCAACGAAAGAAAAAATAGACAAATGGGTCCTCCTCAAAATTCAACACTTTTACACCTCAAAGGATTTTCTCAAAAGGGTGAAAAGGCAGCCAACTCAATCGGAGGAAATATTTGGCAATCATATATTCGATAATGGTTTAATATCCATGATATATAAGGAGATCATACAACTGAACAAAAAGTTAAAAGTATATGATTAAAAAATGGGCAAAAGACTTGAAAAGACAACTGTCCAAAGAAGAAATACAAATGGCAAAGAAACACATGAAAAAATGTTCAACATCACTAGCAATTAGGGAAATGCAAATCAAAACCACAATGAGATATTATTTCACACCTGTCAGACTGGCTGCTATTAAAAACTTTAAAAAACTGTATATGTTAGAGAGAATGTGGAGAAAGAGGAATGCAAATTCACTGTTGGGGGAAATGTAGAATGATGCAGCCACTGTGAGAACTGTTTGGCATTTCCTAAAGAAGTTAAATATAGACTTACCATGAGTCCTTGCAATACCATTGCTAGGTTTATACCCAGAACTGAAAGCTGTGACATGAATAGACATCTGCACACCAATTCACAGCAATGCTATTCAGGATAGTCAAAAGTTAGAAACCACCTGGGTGTCCATCAACTGATGGATGAATAAGCAAATTGTGGAGTACACACACGATGGAATATTATACAGCAGTTAGAAGAAATGAAGTCATGAAACATAGGACAACAACATGGATGAACCTGGCGGACATTATGTTGAGTGAAGCAAGCCAGACACAAGAGGAAAAATACTGTATGACTGCCCTATTATGAACTAAATATATTATGTGAAATACGAATATAGGTAGAATTGCATTTATAAAATCATTTTTCTTTGAAGCCGAACAAATGTGAGTTAATACTACAAAATGTTAATATCAGACCAAAAAAAATCATACTAAGTGAACAGAGTACTTACATTTTCTATATAAATGGAATAATACATCAATTTATAAAGATGAAATGAGGTTAGTGGTTATGTAGGTCTAAGGAAGGAATGCTAAGGGGTGTAGAGTCTTTCTTTTAGAAATAATGAAATTGTTCTAAACTTTTTGAGATGATGAATGTACAACATTGTGATTATACAAAAAGCTGTTGATTATACACTGGATAGAATTGCCAGAAACAGCAGCTCTGTACAGTGGGGGAAGCATAGAGAGATGGAGAGGTGAGGAATTTTGTTTGTTCCTTTGTTTTTTGTTTATTATTACTGAAATAATGAAAACGCTCTAATAATGATTGAAGTGATGAATGCATAACTACGTGATTATACCAAACAACACTGATTATACATTTTGGATGAATTGCATGCTTTATTAATATGCATCAATAAAATTGAGTTGTTTTTTAAAAACAGCAAATAAGATAAATCCCCATACGTATTCTATTAATATTACATAAAAAGAAATTTTTTATATTCATAATTTGTAAGATTTAAAAAATACTGAACAAATGTCTTTTAGCATATAAGTACCAAAAAGCTGGTACCAAAAAGCTGGTAAAAGCCATCAAATAACCTGAACTGCAAGAATATAAGACTCTAACATTGCAACATCTCTGAAAAGACCAATATGAAAACATAGAATCCTAAAGGCAAAGTGTGGATACCTTATGAAGCCCAATTTTAGACAAAGTTCAATTTGTTGAATCACTATCTTTAAGGGAGACACTGATTCATTCAGCCTACAAATGTTTGGAATTCCTACCAAATGCTCGTCACTATTTACAGACTAGATCCCTGTCCTCATGAAGTTTTCTTTCTACTCGAGGGGAAGCAGTACAGAATACTAAGTGTAAAAAACCAACCAACTAACCAACAAAACAAAATCTGAGCTCAAATACTGGCTCAGAGACTTGAGAATTACAAGTTCTTGGGCAAGCTATTTTACCTTTCTGAACATCGGTTTCCTCAATTACAAACAGGAACATCACCTATCACACAGGTTTGCTGTGAGAATTACATAAGCTAATGTAAATAGGCAGAAGACTGTTGTGGCCTTACCAGGGTTTTAAAGTCAGCTAGACAATAAAGTCTGGGCCTCTTAAATTCTAGACAGATCGTAAAGAATTTTGTTTACCTTGTAATCGTTCATGTCTCATCTTCTCTCCCATTACTCTAACTCTGGAACATTGCACACCGTTTTGCATTGATCTAAAACTCTCTTTTCTATTTTATCTTCTCTGGAATTGGATCTCCCAATGGCTGCCAGTTGCCAGCTGTTACAATGACACATTTGCCAGGGCATGTACAAGCATTATAAACAACGGCACCCAAAGTTTCAGAATTGAAGACAGTGCCTTAAAAGTAAATCCTGGAGAAAGTAGTGAAGCACTTCTTTCAAACCTAAGAAATAAATGTGTGTGTCTATCTCTGTGTGTGTTTATGTTTGAATCGGGGAGAGGAGGTGTGGAGTACTTGGGCAACGGTGAAGCAGATTTGTATAGCAGCATTCTGGAACTATCAGTCAAAATAGGCCAGCTTAATATAATTGCAAATCCAGTGTAATCACCTACCCCCGAAGCTTTTCAATCTATCATGGATTCGTTGGATTCTTTAAAGAAACACTGCGACACCAGTGTTCTTTTTGTGTGAAAAATGAATGAACACTGAAGATTGTGGATTAAAAGGAGATTCAGGACAGCCTATTCCCTGAATGGGAAGGAGCTCTAGGAATACTTTGAATGTATTTTTTTTATATTTTCCTTTTATATGTGCATAGGAGTGACACATGATGCAAATCTATATCTAATATGTAAAAAGTGCTATTACAATAGATATGAAAAAAAATCAAAGATCAAGTTTAATTGCTACCTTTTCTGGATGCTTGTTTGTCAAACGTATATAAAATAGGGCAGGTTTCAGATGATTTAAGTTTAGACTCAATGAAATGTGGTGTTCACTCTTCCCAAACACGGTCCCTAGGACATGGATGAAGCTTAACAATTATTTGTTGGAAGAAATCAATGAATCTCTCAGGAAGGACCAGTGTCCAGCCTTCAATGGCGCTCCAAGAGAAGGGTTCCTGGAGAAACCACTGCCCTGGGTGGTAGCAGGGATTCTCTCTGCCCAGGGATCAGCCTTTCGTAGCTACCGCTGGCATCCTTCAAGCTACTCAGTGCAAAATCCTGGCTCAAGACGGCTAACACTGATGACGTCACCATCCCAGGGTCCACAGGATGGAGGAATAAAATAAGGACAAGAGTGGACTTACGGATATTCTACTACAAAACTATTGTGACTAGTAATAGAAGAAATTTTAGCATCGAGGTGGAGAAAGTGTCCACAGTAGTTGCTGAGGGCAGGAAGAGGGTAGAAGAGATGTGATGTGGGGGCATTTTTGGGATTCTGAGTTGTCCTAAATGATATTGCAGGGTCAGATGCTGGACTTTATATATCCTGCCATAACCCATTGAATGGACTAGGGGAGAGTGTGAACTACAGGGTAAACTATTATCCGTTTAATGCAGCAATGCTCCAAAATGTGTTCAACAAGGGCAATGAGTGTGCCACAGTGATGGGGGAGGTTGTTGGTGTGGGAGGAGTGGGGTGGAAGGGTGGGGAGTACACGGGAACCTCTTATATTTTTTAATGTAACATTTTTTATGTGATGTAAATATCTTCAAAAAATACAATTTACAAAAATGATTTGGTGAGGGTGGGGAGTGGGGTATATGGGAAAAAATTAATTAATTAATTTAAAAAAACAAAGTGTCATTGATAAGAGTGTAAATGCCTAAAAGAATTTTGAAACTAGCCTTATTTGCATCATATTTTCTCAGCTGCTAAAACAAATACCATACAATGGATTGGCTTACCAATGGGAATTTATTGGCTCACAGTTTTGAGGCCAGAAGTCCAAAATCAAGGTGTCAGCAAGATGATGCTATCTCCTGAAGGCCGTGGCATCCTGGGACTGGCTGCCTCCAGTCCTTGGCTCTTCCAGCGCTTGGCGATATCTTCTCCTTTCTCTTTTTGGTTCTGTTGACTTGTAAATTCCAGCTTCCCAAGTAGCTTCTCCCTTCCAAATCCAATTTCCTTTGCTTTAAGGATGTCAGCCATAGTGGACTGACGCCCACCCTCATTTAGTCTGGGCACACCGTAACAAGTACCATCTTCAAAGGTCCTGTTTATAATGGGTTCACACTCACATGGAAGGATTAAGACTTAAGAAAATTTTTTTCTTGGGTCACATAATTTGAATTTGCCACAATTTATTAGTAATTCCCATGAGGAAAACTCTTCCCAGTTTTATGAGAGGGTTCTGTGTCAGGATAAAGTTCTCTCCATGCTGCAAATCAGACCTGCTGTAAATGAAATGTGAGATTGGTCTTGAAGACTCAGTCTTAACCTGACTATATATATCGCAATTGATTTCTGGCTATGTGTACCTTCAGATGATTTCCAGGTAAAATGCTCTAAAAATTATGTAAATTCTGCAATGAAATCTCCAGTTTCACATCTGAATCAGGTCAGTTTCTCTGATACAAACTGCATTTATAGAAGTCATTCTATCCATACGATAGAGAGAAATTAAAGTTTTATCTCTTGCAATCTTCAAGGAGATATGATCAGTGTATGGACTGTTTGATAAAATTAGTAAATGATCTACAGACCTCTTGGCTTTAGTCCATGGATCTTCCTTTGGAGATGAAGGCTGGCAGTTTAAAAAAAAGTTTCACTGTTGAGAAGATAACTGAATCTTCTGCTCCTTCCTTTCTTTTCTCTCACCTCTGCCAGTTACTAGCTGTGTAACTTTTGACCAGTTAGTTAACAAATAAATACCACCACAAAGAAGAGTTATCAGTAAAATGGGGATTATAAACCTATGATGTTTTTACAGAACATACTTTGTAGGTTTAACATGAGGATTAAATGAATCAATACTTATAAAGCACTTAGAAGTCGTGATAAATGTTAGCTATTTTTATTATTACTGGACATAATCCCACGAGGCCCACTGAAATGAATGATTAAATAGAAGAATGAATTAGTGAATGGAGAAGTGGAATTCAGAGATGGTTAAGATTCAAGAGAAGAGAAGCTGGGGGTTGTTGAACACACTTAGGACTGCTACTCATCATCTTTCCTTCCAGGCTTCTCCCTGCACCCAAAACAGGACTTAGATAAAATGAGCCCAGCACAAGACACCTGGGTCCAATGGGTCATGGCCAGCCTGTGGCGTCCACGTACCTATGAAAGAGAAGAGCGGCAGGAGCGATGAGCGAGCAATGCAAGAGCACATCCTACAGCGCACGCAGCTGTGCCAGACCTCAGCAGGATTTCAAGGGACGCTGAAGAGCAGGGAATGTGCAACAGCCTGCCCTTCTGTCCGGGTGTTCTGGGCTGCACTTCCTGAGATGTCTGCCCACTTGACAACACCTTACTGGCCAAGTAACCTTCCGAAGGTTAACATTTCGGACTTTTAGCATGTGTCATTTATAAAATTGACATGAAAAATAGCCACCGGACATGGCTGCTCTGAGGAGGAAGTGACATTTCTAAGACAACTGGAAAAGGATGTGCTACAGAGTAGGTATTTCAAAAATGTTAGTCTTCCCACATCATATATATTTTGGATTATGAGAGAACCAGCAAAGTGCACTGGAATGCAATTAATTCTAGTTCACATCACTTCTCATCTTTGTCCCGTCTGAGTTACCTGAATTAATATGCCCCCAAAATATATGTGATTTGGGTATCTCTAACGCTCCTTTTGATACACTGCTCTAAACAAATAGGCATTCTAGAAGAAATGTGATTTAATCAATCCCAATGGCTTAGAGTCTTGAACAATATACCAAATTTTAGATGCCAAAGTTTAATTGAAATTTGGCATATAGATGAGCACTTTACCATGTGTTTAAAGCCAGAATAAGATTCCTAAACAAAGAGCAATCAGAAATGTAACTGTATCCAACTGGATCCAATTATATTTAGCATTTTGTATGAAAAAGAGAAACACAAGAATGGTATCAAGAAGATGTTTTCCTTTTATGATTTTTACTAACAGGCAAAGATGAATTTTCTTATGCAGTTACTTCTCATAACTCAAGGAACATAACTGTCTAGAGAAAAAATTATGCAATATTCCTACAGGTAAACATTGTTATAGAATAAATGTTGCCATTTAAGCACATCTGGCAATAACTAAGGCCACAACCTAACACGGCAACCTCCTCGAAGAGGGTTCCATGGTAAGTTTTTACCAGATGTCGATTAGTGCACGACTGGGGAGGTTTTGAAACAAAGCATGTGGTTCCTTCACACGTCGCAGAACACAGACTTCCAGAACAGTCCCTTACAAGGGACCCACCAGTAATCGAAGTGGCCGGGGGAGATGATTCCCAAATGGAGCAGGGCAGAGGGATCCCACGGTGATTTTTGCAGTTGCTTTTCCCCAAGGAGCAATGCCCAAACTGCAAACCCTTAACCAAGATCCGGGTCTTTGATAGTTTTAGACCCTATTTATAAGGCCCACACTCATGTTCAGATTCTCTCTGGACTCTCTATCAATGCATACGTGCATTTATCAAACGTTTTTGTAAGGAAACGAGCTGTTGCTTTTCCTTGGAAATCCCCGACCCTGCTGCTGTCCTCCTGTTGCAGACGTGAGCCTCTGGTGAGGCCACAGCTCCGCATAAAGGGTGGGGGCTTTCCCTAAGGGAGTGGGCACTCCTAACACCAATTATGCAGGGGAGGAGGAGATCCCAGGAAAAGAAAGGGCGTTTGAAAGGGTGACCCTAGGAGAAAAAGTGGAACAAACTTCCTCTGCCTGGGTTAGGCGATGGTGTGAGGAGGGAAGGAAGAACACGCCCTGCCAGCTCCAGAAAGACTTGGGGCGAGGCAGGGCTTAGACCTTAGGAGGCGCCATAGAAGAACTGGAAGTTGGGGAGGGGCTCGCACAGTTGAGCACCCGCCTACCACACAGGAGATTCCAAGTTCGGGCCCTGTACCTCCTGGAGAAGACAAACAAACAATGAGCAGACAATGAGCAAAAACAAACGAGCAGGGAACAGATGTGTCTCAAGCAGTTGAGTGCCTGCTTTCCACATGGGAGTCCCAGGTTCGGTTCCCAGTGCCTCCTAAAGAAAAAACAAACAACGAGCAAAAACAACACGCAAACAGGACGGAACGATCTGGGAGGGAGGGGGAAAAGGGGAGGCCTGGAGGAGCAATTACAGCCAGACATGAAGTTTCTCTCTGTATGTTACTTCTCTGGCTATCTCCAGGTTTTTAACTGGTTCTGATAAAGACACAGGTGTGCCTAGAGAATTGTAAGAAAAGAACCTGGGGCTAGAGAGCCAAAAGCACAGCAGCATGGTGGTGGCAGCAGTGTCTAGTGAGAGAATCCCCAGAAGACGCGAGTATCAACAAACAAGCAGCTGGAATATAAAACCTAGATAGATGGCTTCTATGTCGGGATTCACTCT
This sequence comes from Dasypus novemcinctus, assembly GCF_030445035.2. Lineage (NCBI taxonomy): Eukaryota > Metazoa > Chordata > Mammalia > Cingulata > Dasypodidae > Dasypus > Dasypus novemcinctus. The sequence continues at coordinate 7,398,971 of NC_080699.1, forward strand.
GCTGCCTAACTTAGACACTATTTTATTATAAAATTTTAATTTTATTTTTTAAAAGTCTGTCGCTATTATTAAAGGATCAAACTTTGCTTTATTCTTTATTAGCATAAATATCAAGAAAAAAAAAAAAGATCCCCAGGATATCAGCACCCTGTTGGTAAGCCTCACCTTGGAATATATGTTAACCTATCTCCAACATATATATCTAACAATATAACAAAGATAGACTCATTTATAATTTCCCTGCACATGGCTCTTTTATTTGAACCTATAATTAGCACAATATCCGTTAAATAGATGTCCCGGGGACTTTAATCTTTGGTCTGTTCATGTTGAGTCCTGAATCTAAGCAGAGTTGCAGCCAACATCTGCTCTCCAGTTCATCAGACTCACCCAGGACAAGTAACAAGGGGATGATGATGGACAATGCCATCTCAAGGAACAGAGAGTGTCTGCAATTGCCAACCAAACAATTCCATCCATCTGCCGCAGGGGATCTAAGCCCCTCTCAGTCGGAAGCAGAGTGGGCATCACCATCCCCAAATCCTTAAGACTAAGGAATGAACAGACATAAGGCTGGGAGTGTACACATGGACCAAAGCAGACTTACTATTACTCTAGTAATGGAAGAACTTGTCACACTGATATAAAGCCAGTGGTCACCTGAGGTTCTGAGGAGAGGAAGAGGGAAGAATAGGTGCAACATGGGCCATTCGGGATGCTAGAACTGTTCTGCATGATATTACCATGGTGGATTTAGGCCATTACACATTTTGTCAAAACCCATAAAATTGTGAGGTACAAAGTGGAAACCATAAATGTAAACTATAGGCCACAGTTAGTAGCAGTGCTTCAATATTTGTTTTATCAGTTACAACAAATGCACCACACTTATGCAAGATGTTATTAACAGGAGAAAGTGTGGAGGGAAGGAGGGGTATGTAGGATTCCCCTAAATTTCTGATGTAACTTTTCTATAATCTAAAAATAAAATAAAGTTAAAATATAAAGTTAAAATAAAATTAAAAATAAAGTTAAAAAAAAAGAAAAAAGGATCATGTCCTTGTGTTGGAACACATTAATTAGTACCTTCTCTCTGGTATTCTAAGATAGCCCCTCCTCAAAAGATAGTCCCCTTTCTGAAGGCTTACAATCTAGTAGGGAAAATAAATGTAAAGAGGTGTAACGGATGCTTAAATAGACATATATCCCAGCTATATGGAGATAAAGAACAAGGGAGAAGTAACAAGCATATGAAAATGTAATATGATTCATAGCTCTGATTCCATACTCTAGCTTCAATTAAAAAAGAGTAGTATACTGTCAGCACATGAAGTCAGAAAAAAAAATACTCTAACCTTCAGTCTGAACTTTGCATTCCCTTATTTATACGTAAGTATGTTCAGGAAAAAAGACTGTTCGGTTAATTTTCTTTGTCTGTGGTCTACACCATTAGATTAACTCTCTTAAATCACAGGTTCTAAGTCTGGGTCACGAAGCTCAGGAATGGGTTTCAGGATATCCAAAACCCACCTGAAGTCGATCAATTTTTTAAGAAATCCATGACCCATAAAAAAATGATTTGTCAGTTTTATTGTTTCTGTTTTTATTGTGTGAAACAGGGGAAAGAATTAAGGATATCTCTGGGGTTTTCTACAATTGTGATTCTAAGAACACCCTTTTGCTTTGTCCTATCCACTTTTAAAGAGATTTTATCAGCAATCAAGCACTGATTTGCATAAAACACTGTGTTAACACCTACAGAATAAACAATGCTTTTTATGTAAAAGTAAAGCCTCAGTACTTACAAGGTACACATTATATAGCATATATCAAATGTATTGGTTCAAATTCCTTATATTTTGGTTCATTTTTAGTATTTCCTCTTGTCTTTGGCGTTCTGGAATTTCAGTATCTGTTTTAAAATGGGTTTATTTTTCTGTATTATACTAATACTTGTATTTCTTAAAAATTAGAATTCATAATTTCTGGAAAATCATCTCCCATTATATATTCAGATATTGCCTCCCTCATTTTCTGTATTTCCCTCCTTCTGGAAGTCCTGCCTTACTATTCCATGACTCCTAATTGTTTCATATTTTTCGTCTTTTTACGTCTCTGTACTCCAGCATTCTAAGTATTATCCTCAAGTATATTATGTCTAATCTGCTGAGTCTTTTATTTCAATAATTGTAGTTTCCATTTTCAGTAATTTTAATAAATCTTGTTTTCTTAGGGTTTGGTTTCTTTTTTTATATTATCAACATTTTACACGTATTTTATATTCTCCATGTTGCTATACTATTTGGAGTTCTTAAGATTCCAATACTTCTAGAATGTTTTATGCTGACTTACTCGTGGTTTGTATCATTTGCTGGCTCTAATTCATGGTTTGCTATTTCCTTGTGTTTTTTGTCTTTTATTATAGTAAACTCATCTTTAGCAGGACTTGGTTTTTTCACAAAAATCCTTGGCTGTCTAGATGGTTGGTACTATTCTTTCAGAAAGGACTTAGGTTTACACTTTTAGGAGCCCCAGCGGTATTCTTCAGCTCAATGATTTCTACATCAGATAGGTATTTAAAAAAAAAAAAAATGTTTTTTTTTTAAAGTTACCTGGCGCACTAGCCCAAGGAACAAAATACTTAGGGGAAGGTTGCATTTCCTCATACTAATAAAGTTTCATTTTCTCCTTCTGAGCTGGTGGGCCTATTTTTCTAGTCTAACTTTTCATTAAAATGAAAAAGGTCCTGGTTTCATGCGGGGTACAGGGATGTCTTAGTTTCAACTCTCTGTTTGATCTGGGACCAAGGTTTTAACTTCTTTTGACTCCAAGATCCTTGGCTACCAAGACCCATAACTCCCCAGAACAAAAATAGGTAATATTTTATCCAGTATTCTTAGATTTTTTAGCCATAAGGTTTTTAGATGATCTCAGTCTACTGTGTGCCAGAGCTTTAGTTTACAAGTAGTTTACCATTTCATTACTCATAATTATTTAATCAATTAGTCCTTCCCAAGCAGAAAGTTTAGTTGAACTGTTTTTCAGATCTTGAGAATTTAGAAATCTCTGACATTATTTAGGTCCAAGATTCTTTCCCATGTTTAGAAATGATGGACGAGAAACGTATTTTCAAAGTTCTAAAAGAACTTTCTGATATACCTCCTGGGACTGTGGCAGGATATGAATCACTTCTTGCTAATCACCATTGTAAATTGATCATAATAAAGTGTATTAATTGGTTTCCAATTGGGAATTGGAAAAAAGAGAAAATCTGAAACTTTCTTTTAAACATCATTTAGAAATGTTACTACCTACACTAAAGCCTAAGAATATGTCATAGCTCTCAAACAAGATAATTTACCACATTTTCAACAGTAAAATCTTCCAAAATATGTATAAAGACTTTCTATATAAGTGAACTGTGAAAAAGAATTTTTGAGTCATATAATTTATCCCACAGAAATGGCAATTTGCAAAAATTCGGGATTTGTAAGAGAAAATCTCAATAATTTAAGAAAATGGCACTACACATGCCTGAAGTGTACCAGTGATTGCCATTTTCACAAATAAAACACCTCCCACTCTGGAAAAAGATATGAAATTGTTTAAGTTACAATGTTAAAAGCATATGGAAAGATCTGTACTCTTTACCAGAGGAAAGTAATTTTCTTTAGCTCTTTCTCATCATAGGTATGAAGTATTATTTACTGATTAAAATGTTTTAATTAGTTGATTATTAAACTGGAAAAGAAAACCTTGCCAGAGAAAACAGTGGATGAAATATAACTATAGAACCTTTTGGAGATAATAGACTCAGAGAAGTAAACAATAACTCTGGGATAGAACACTTACTTAGATGTGTTAGGTTCCAGCTAACATGACACGGGGATGCTCTAAATAGTATATAAGGTAAGGAACTAGATAAATCAAGCAACAAGCCACATTTGAAGAAAGCAACGGGGAAGTTCCCAGGCCAACTTGGAATTATTACTTTTTTAGTCTCTTTCACTAAGTAATATATAACCACATGTTTTTTAATCAAATCATTTATCCCACGTAAGACTCTGGAGTGATTGGGTGATAAAAGTGAAAAAGAAATGAACAGTCTAAAACAAGAAGGACAACAAAATGGGATGGCTTTTAAAAGTTGCTTAATTTAGCCAACGGGTAACTTTCCCAAATATATAACCCTCAGACTTAGTAGACAACAAAATCCCACCTACATTTTAAACATATACTCTCTGACAAAGCAAATTTGAAAACAGGAGTTCAGACCAACCAGGGCTGCCTTATTTTTCTATTCTTTGTTTCCTGTCATCTCTCTCCTTGCTACTCCGAGCGTCCCCTGCTCCGCAGCCAGATGGCTGGAGACGCAGAAGCGGGGCAGCGCGCACTCCTCAACTGCGCTTCCACGAGCTCCTCGGGGGCTCACGTGCCTACTAAAGTTGTAGAAGCTCCGTTCCGTGGGACATAGAAATACTTCCTAACTTATGTCAGATACAGGATTCCTTTTGGGAGAGACGAAAGCGTTTGGAATTAGTGACGCCGGTTGCCTAACTGCGAATATACCCCCAAAACATGGAATTTTACAATTTAAAAGGGAAAAAGTTATGGTAAGACTATGTGAAGTACATTTCAATTTACCCAAAAGAAAGTGGGGAAAGGGATTAAGCTTAGAGTAAATGCTTTCAAGTTCCCCGGCACAGGCATGGCTGCACCCAGTTCCAACTATTTTTCTCTTATCTTGGGGTAAAGAAGTAGATGCGCCATCTCCCGGGGCTTAGCTCTTCCCGGAGCGAGCCCCGGAGCGGGCAGCGGCGGCGAGGGCTTCCGGGCGCGCCCCTCGCTCCCCAGGGGGTGCCAAGCGCCCGGGGGCGGGAGCCCCTTCCCTGCAGCTGCTCCAGAGCCGAGACCTGCGGCCCGGAACCCGCGCGCGGCGGCGGCCAAGGGCGGAGACTTGACCCCCAGCCCGGCCAGCCGCCGAGGGCCCGGAACGCCTTCGGGGACGCGGCGCGCCTTCGCCCTCTCGGTCACCTCTCCCGGTGGCTCGGGGGTCTCTCCTCGCCACTGTGACTCCCGTCCCCAGTTCCCGGGTGTCCCGCTGCATCGCGCCCCCGGAGCGGCCGTGTCCCTCCCTCCCCCCTAGCGGGGACCACGGGCCAGGCCCCCCACGCCCACCTGGGAACTTTGCGGGGCCCCCGGCGCGCACCCCCGCAGGGCTCGGGCAGGCAGCGCGCGGCCGCGGGTGCCGAGCTTCCGGGACCCCCCCTCCCCGAGCCGGCCGGGTTCCCCCCGGAGCCCTAGCCCCCTCCCTCCACCTGGGCTAAGAGTCGCGGGGCGCAAAGGCGGAACGGTGCCCGGGTCCCCTCGCGGCCCGGGGAAGGGACGGCCGGGCGCCCCGCGCCGCCACCCCTCGCGTGGGCACCCCTGCCTGGCAGTCAGCGGGGGCAGAGGCAGCCGTGCCCCCCGCGCCCGGGCACTCACAGGCAGGGGTAGTAGCCGTAGGCGGGCAGCGCCGCGCAGCCCTCGTCGCCCAGCTCCGAGTCCATGAGCAGATAGTCCCGGCTCTCGTTGCGCCGCGCCGCGGCCGCTGCGCGCGGGGGGCCCCGCCGGGCTCCCGGGGCCGGGCTCGGGTTCATGGCGGGAAGGGCGCCGCGGCGGGGGGCGCACGGGCCCTGGGGCCCCGCGAGCAGGCGGCCGGGGCTCGGGGCGAGCAGAGGCGGCGGCGGGGCCGGGCGCGCAGCGGGCGAGGCGCAGAGCAAGTTACCATGTCAACCGCGCCGCCCGCCGCTCCCCCCGCCGCCTCCGTCACGGTCCCCACCTCCCAGGGGCTCGGAGCGGGCCTCTCCGAGCAGCCCGCGCCTGTCCTGCAGCCCCAGCGCTCGGGACCTGGGCGGACAGACGCGAGGCTCAGCCGACCCTGCTTCTGGCCCCACTGCCTCCCGAGGCGGCTGCTTCGGAAACCACTAGGAGCAGGACTTTCTAGGAAGCGGCCCCGAGACTGTTGACACCGGGACACCTGCTTGGTACGGGGACGCGTGCCTCTCCTGACTTTCTCCAGGCTCGCCCTCACTTTCCCAGGGCATTTCTTTCCCCTTTCCCAACTCCAAAATTATTCCTACGCCCAAATGCGCGGCGTTCTCTAGAGGTCCAGATGTTTCCAGTTCTAGAGTGAGCCAACAAAAAGGGCAAGCATTTTCCTGTGATACGAAGAAAGAGGCCCAGGGCCTGCTTATCTGGGAGGAAAAGTTTCCTTGCATCACCCTGCTTCTGATGACACGAAGGCTGGGATAACTTCTCAGATGTGTCCTAAATTAAATTCGGATTAATCTGCATGTAGAGAAGGACTAATTTCTCAGCAAGGATTAACACAGGATCTGTAGTAAATATGGAAAGCAGTAGCCAGTTAGGAAATCATTCATTCACACAAATAGACAATGAATGTCAGCTGTGTGCCAACCTCTGTTGCAGGATTCAGAGGTGAACAAACCAGATAAGGCACTGTCAGCTGAAACTAGAAACAGAAGACGCCAGCTAGAGAGGAAGGCTGCACTGAAAGGAAAACAGGTGAAATGTGATAATACGGGGATTGAGTACTTCAGAGGAGGGGATTAGAAGAGGCCTCTCCAAGGACGTACTAGTTGAGAGATGCATGGAAAGGAACTGGCCCCAAAAAGAACCATCACACCTGCCTTGAAGAAAGCCAGACAGGCTGCAATTCTGTCCATGCAGCCACCGTTGCTGCCCACCAACAGGTGGGCCCTGAAATGGATGTTGGGAGAGCAGCAGTGCTCCAAAATGTATTCACCAAATGCAATGGATGTGCCCGGATGATGAAAGAGGTTGTTGATGTGGGAGGAGTGGGGTGAGGGGGGTGGGGTATATGGGGCCGCATATTTTTTGAATGTAACATTTTTAAAAAAATAAAGAAGGAAAAAAAGAAAAAAAAAAGCAAATCAGCTGGGTAAAGAGGAAAGGCCATCACAGCCTTTGCTGTCTCCAAATGTAGAAGCCCTTTCCTTCACCGGAGCACTAAGAACTAAAGCTCTGAGAGAGCAGAAGCCACTGTAACCCCAGGATCTGCTTCTGTATTTGGTACAGATGTGGGCAATGAATGAGTTGATGGTGACGTATAGAAAAACTAAGAACACGTTCTTGCCCACTAAAAGAACGTTTGCCCTGAACGACTAACCTCAACCATTCTGAAGTCTGTTATTCCTGATTTAAGAATCTTAACATGTGGAGCCAGGATTAAATATTCTCACTTTTTTCTAGTAATCATATATACTAATAAGATACTCTGCTTGAAATTTGCTTATTATTGTAACTTCTACCTGTAAGTAATCAACCACTTTGCTGCTTGAGTGGATTAGTAAATATGTGTTTAATTTAAATGGTGCCAAGGTAATTTCTTTAGAATTACCACACATGGGAAACAACTTAGTGGGGAAAGTAATATTCAAATGTTTACTACTAGACCCAAATTCTATGAGTCAAAGCAAAGTTAGAAAGCCCTGAGGTGTTAGTTGAAGTGTTAGACTTTAACTTAAAAAACAAAAATTGAGACAGTTTACTTTGTTGTTAGAGTTGAGTTCATAGGGCCTTTTTTCATAACACTTTTTCATTCTCAGGTAACAGTCTTCACACTGCAAATATTACTGTAAATTTATAACATCAACTTATCATTCTGCAAGATAAGACATGATTTTCTCTATTATTTGCAGTATAGTTAATACTGGGTCAATAAATCCCAGGGGCATTTATGGAGTTTCCAAGGGGGTAGGTTGTGTAGAAAGAACTAGAAGATTCTGAAAGAGCTTATGGTGTGAAGTGGAAAGAGCATTAGACTGGAAGCCTAAAAGCCTGTGATCTGCTTCCAGCCATCTCCTACACGAAGCTGTGGGATTTCAGGGAGGACATATAATCTCTCTCTGCTTGTGTTTCTTCATCAGTAAATTGATGTATAATTACTGAGGACTCCTCAGTGGCTAACCTCTTGCATTCTATGCTTATCTATGAAAATTTTATCTCTTCAGTTACATTGGCGAAACATGGCGAAACAAGAAAAGAATGAGACCACCTCCAACCAATTCATGTATTTCTTAATCAAGTACAGAAGCGTTAAGTGGACCTGGGGTAATGAGGGATGTTGAGTGAAAGAAGAACGAACAGTGGTGCACAAATTACAAACATGTTGGGTGAATAGAGAAATTGGAGTTCTCACAAAGTTAAAAAAAAAAGTGCTATGCAATTTTATATTATGTATGTATACTCAGTACGTTTATGGTATTAAAACATAAAAAGAGCACTCCATTGTTAAGCCAAGAAATTAGAATGAAGGTGGGCTGTGTGTCTGTGTTTCGAGGGAGAGAATTACAGAGCACCTGCTTCCCATGTACGAGGTCCTAGGTTCAATCTCTGGCACCTTTTTAAAAACATAAATAAATATATAAATAGAGGATATTTGCCTGACTATAAACATCTGTCTGACTGATTGATTTTTAACCAAAAACAAAAAAAAAAGTATAATTATCCTAACACAGTATTTTGTAAATGTCAACAAGAGCAAAAATGAGTAAAGAAAAAGGATTGCCCTTCAGAAGGCCTCAGCTAGGAGTCCAAGGAGAAAGAAAAAGAAATTGAGATGGGCATCAGAGAACCAAGACAGGAAATGTTTCAGGGTGACCGATGGCCCAAGAAGAGCCCACGGAGCACGGCGAGCCACGGGCAGGATTAGGGCAGCGCAGTTTGTGGACATAGCTGCTGATGGGAAACGGCTGGGATGCACTGGTGTTAGCTGACCAGTGCCTACAAATAGTAGTTTAATCACAGATTCCTCCCCACAAGTTACATGTGGAAACCTCAGCCCTCGCTCCTCAAACATGGAGAATCCACAGTGATAAAAACCGAAAACGCCTTAGAAGCTTCAAACGGCTGATCCTCCATATGAATGAAGAACTTCCGTAAATTCCGGTTGAAGTGAAAAATGAGCAGGCATTACTAGAGCTTTGAACTTCATTTTCTTAATTTTTGAAGTAAAGGGGTTGGAATAATTACATTTACTATCTCTTCTACAACTGAAAGTATAATGTTATTAAATATCGGAACTAAATAGAAAAATTAAAAGAATTTTAAGTTTGGCTTTAATTCGAGCTTCTCCAGATGTTGTCCCAAGTTCTAAAACATTATCGGATGGGTGTCTCGCAAGCACTTGTAGGAAACATATACAAAGGATGTTTCCATTACTGTCAGGAATAAGATATAGAAGTTACTATCATTATTTCAGTAGCTAAGAACGCCTATAATAATTTAAATAAAAACATGAACAATAAGAGGAAAAACTCAGAAAGGAGAATATAAACCTATCAGTTTACAGATGATAAAATTGTCTACTCGAAATATGAATTTTTAATGGAAAAGTATTAGAATTGAGATGTAAGATTCTAAAGGTAAATATAGAAGATTTCATAGTATTCCTACATACTAACAATAGCCAGTCAAAATATAATAAAAGCTATAAAAAGAAATAAATTTAACAAAGAATTGTAAGACCTATTTAAAGAAAATTATAAAGCTTTACTAAGTCTTAATTGAAAATTGAATCAAAGACTTATAGCAAATTCCACAATACATCTTATTAATAGTTGTATTAAATTTATAGATTAATTTAGATAGAATTTAATATTTTCTAGATTGTCTTTCCATCTAGGGATAAGTTTTCTTCACTTTTTTTTCCTAAGAATAAATGTGACAAAAGCAAGAAAATTCCAAAAATGAAAAGCAATGAATTTGCTCTAGAAAATATTAAATAATTTGGTAAAACTACAATAAATAAAATAGATTGGTACTCACAAAATAGACATATGAAGAAATAGAAAATGTTAGTAAAGAACCATATGTAAGAAAGATTTTATGACACAATAAAGAACACCTCAATTCAGTGAGGGAAATGAAATATTGAATAAAAAGAATTGAGTAAAAGATTTCTACTTCATACCTCTGCCAAAATTGATGAAATGAATTAAGAGACTGGATGTAATTCAAGAAACTATAAAACTTACTAGAGATAAATACAAATGATATATAAGTATATACATAATCTTCAGGTGAATTAACCCATTCTAAACATTCACCAAAAACTGAAACTATTAAAAAAAAATATAGAATTGACTAATCAAAACAAAAACTTACATTTGTCAAAAAGATTATATTTAAGTTTTAAACTGTAACCTGGGAAGACTACCTGCAATGTTTTTTAAAGGTAAAGGTTTATTTTTAATATAGGAAGTGGTCTTACAAATCAACCAAGAAAAAGTCCAATACCACAATAAAAAGAGCAGTGAACATGATTAGGCAATTCAAAAATGTACATAGCAGGCCAGGTAATTTGTACTACTTTTCCACCTTAGGCAACTAAAAGAAACTGGACTAAATTTTTTAAAAATCCTCTTAAAAGTATCAAAATCCAAGCAAGATAATGAGAACAGACCTGTCAAAATCAGAACCTCGTGCTCAGGGGGTTGACTCAGCACCTCCCACCTGAGCAGCTTTATTCCTTTGGGGCATTCGAGAAGGCAGGAAAGTTAGAGCTTTCCAGAGTTGGGGAAAAGCCGGAGTACCAGGTTCAGATGGGTGGGGACTGGGGAACCATTCCCTCGGGACCTCTGTCCCTACCCAAGGCACCTTGAAATGGAGACATTGTCTGTAATCAAGTGGGTCATTTGGGTAGCCTGGAAAATCTTTGGTGCCTTTTGACCTATAGTCACTCCAAAGAAGGACATTAAAATCCTCACAGGAGGGAGAAAATATCATCCTGGGCTTCAAATCATCTGTGCAAATAATTTTTAAAATAAAACATTCAGCAAATAATCACAGATGATGAAACCCATGAAACAAGAAAATAGAAACAAGATAAAAAATAAACAAAAAACCAGATAACAGGAACGAAGCTTTAAGGATTCCTAATAATGGAATTCACTGATAGCCTGAAAATAACTACCTTTCCTATGTTCATGGAGATAAAGTCAAGCTTAAAATTTGCAGCAGCATAGTAAACTATAAACGGTTACCTTGAAAATGTAAAAAATATCTAAAATAAAATTCAATAATGCAATAACCAAAATTAAGATTTCAATAGATGAGCTTAAAAGCATATTAGACATAATTGAACAGAGAATTAATATCAAAGGTCAAAAAATATCATCCAGAGTAAGGCATAGGTCAAGTATCACTTCCATTCATAGAGATGGGAAAATAGATGAGAGAATAAGAAACCTAGAGGATACATTGAGACAATCTAACAAATGTTTAAGTGGAATCCCAGAATAAGAAGAGAGAGAGTGGAGTAGAGTCAATATTTGAAGAGATAATTGGCTGAGAATTTCCAAAACATTTGGATGATAATCCCTGGATTATAAAACCTAGTGATTGCCAAGAAGTAGAATGAACAAATCTACACCTGGACCTATCATAGTGAAAGGGTACATCAGACCATTAAAAATCCTAAGAGCAGACAGTACAAGGACAGATTACCATAAAAGAAAAATAGTTTACAAATGAAGATTGTGCTGTGGTAAAAAAATTTCAAAAAATTTAAAAATTAAAAAAAATTTCAGTGGTTTAATTCAATAAACGTGGATTTCTTGCATAGACTATGTATCTTTTCTGGTTCAGATTGGGGCTCTGTCATTTACTCCAGCACAGATACTGATGGAATCACCACTGTTTGGAGCACTGCCATCACTGTGACAAAGGGGAAATGATCTCTGGAAGTTTCAAATTGGTAATTAAAGTCTCTAGGTCAAAGTGTCATCACTTCCATTCACCATCTATTTCATTGAACCAGGTACATACTCCCACCCAACACCAGGGGGCCAGGAAGTATAGTCCTACTATGTACCCAGGAGTCAAAAACCCTTCAGTATTTGTTGAACAGCATCAATTACAATCATAGACACCCACAAATATTAGACTCACTTTCTCTTTCAAGTATAAAACACATTAATTCTCAAGAGAACCAAAAAGTCATAACCAGTTATAGCATTAAACTCCAAATTCATTTTCTGATGGTGAAGAGCTGTAGTCTTATCTGTAAGGTTGACCACTCTTCTTTGTGCCCTTTGGCTCTGCGTCTTGAAATTTATTCTTTTTCCATTATCCTCCTTGGTCACATCTAAATTGATCATTGGAGAATGTGCCCTCTTTTTGGATTAAACAGCTATCTCTGCCTGATTCCTACCCACACAAGTTGGGGGTCCAAAGGTCATTTTAATATTTTAAAAAATCAGATATTTTAGCCCAGTCTCATGGTTCCTTTGGCAGAACACTCTTCTCAAAAATTAGAAAATTTCTGTTTGTGATCCCAATCAATTTTATGTGCTAACAATTGTACACATATTTTTTTCAAATCATACTTCTTAGGCTTTCTATATTTCATTGCCTCCTCATTACCATGCCTCTTTCTTTCTTACAAATGAAGACATATTAGGCATATCAGGCTTCCTTGAGAGCTTTACTCCTTCAGCCAATTCCTTCCATTGAAAGGATTTACTGGGTGCCACCTTAATCCAATCAAAATTTTAAAAGTAAGCATATGAATATTAAATTCCCTTCTTGGGGAGTCCTGATATGTCCTCCAATAGAGTAGTAAGAATCCCAATCCGTAGAGTGCATGGGCAGTGCCTAGTAAAGGAAGAGAGACCAATACACCAGGCCCTTGATATTGATGCTTGTACTTATGAGCCTTGTTCTTATGAAGTTGAAACTTAGCCTAGTATATATTGCCTAAGAGTTTCCTCCTGAAAGCCTCCTCATTGCTCAAATGTTGCATCTCTCTAAGCCAAACTTAGTATATAAACTCACAACCCCCTCCCCCCCCCCCCCCCCCCCCCCCGCCCTGCACCACCACACCATTCATATATTGCTGGTGTGGGACATGATTCCAGGGGATGAGCCTCTGTGGCACCGAGGGATTATTATCAAGCACCAAAGAATTAGTCAGCCAAAGGAGTGCTGGTGCAAAGTACCAGAAATCTCTTGGCTTTTACAAAGGGTATTTATTTGGGGTAAAAGCTTATGGTTACAAAGCCCTAAAGAGTCCAACTCAAGGTACCAGAAGAGGTACTTTCTCACCCAAGTCAGTTGCCACATGTTGAAGTAAGACGGCAGGCCTGGTCTCTCCTTCCTTCTTCCTCTTAAACCTCGATGGGCCCAGCTTCTTCTTATCTCAGCTGTGGGCTGGCATAGAGTTTGTTTCTTTCCAGGCTTCCTCAGGTCAGCTGCTTTGTTCTCTTTAGCAGCAAACTCTCAGGCAAATGGCTCATCTCTCCTCCCAGGGTCACAGGCTCAAAGTTCTCTCCTCTGCCACGTCTATGGAGCTCTCTTTCTTCCTGTGCCACCTTCTGTGTGTCTTCATTTATATAGCCCACCAAAGGGGCAGGGACTTAAACTGAGTTACAGCCTACTAATGTAGTCAAATCAAAGCCCTAATCTCAAAATAATTTAATCAAAGACATCTCAGCTAAATCTAATACAATCAAAGAGTATCGTGCCCAAAGGAACAGACCAGTTTACAAACATAATCTCTCTCTTTGGAATTCATAAATAATCTCAAACTGCCACAGCAAACTAGTGATGCATTTGGAAAAAGACCTAGACCAAAAGCGAGAGATAAAACTTGGGTTTGTATGTTAGGAGATTTTAAAGTGAGTAAGGAGCTCATTCCAGAGGTTACACTTATGCTCGTCTAAGGAGGATCTCACTGACTGCCACAGTAAACAGTGCTTCAAGCAGGAGTGCTCCTAAGGGCTCTAGTGACATCTAGACACTATAGTCAGGGCAAAAAATCCCAGGAATATGGTACCCTGTCAGCTGGGCTTACCTTGGAATATATTACCTTGGATAACCTATCACCCTAGTGTATCAGAGTTAGGCTCATTTATAATTTTCCTACACATGGCTCTTATGTTCCTTTTATTTGAACCTATCATTAGCACCATACCCATCAAATAGTTTTCCCAGAAACTTACATCTTCCAGCTGTTCATATGCTGGTTGAGCCCTGAATCTCAGGAGAATTGTAGCAAATACTTACTCTCCAGTTCATTGGACACACCCAGGACAACTAGCAAAAGGATGATGATGGGCAATGCTCATCCCAAAAAAACAGACTGTGTCTTCAGCTGCAAGGAAGACAGTTCCATCTAACTGCCCCATGGGATCTAAGCCCCCCCTCAATTGCAAGCAGAGTGGGCATCACCATCCCCAAACAAAATGAACAAACATAAGGGGGGAACGCAACTATGCACTAAAGTAGACATATTATTATTCTAGTAATGGAAGAACTTGTAACACTGACATAAAGGCAATGGCCACCAGGGGTTATGAGGGGAGGGAGAGGGAAGAATAGGTGTAATACAGGGCATTTTGGGGACATTGGAATTGTCCTGCATGACACTGCAATAGTGGATACAGGCCATTATACATTTTGTCATAACCCATAAAGTGGTGCAGTCCGAAGTATAAACCATAATGTAAACTATAGACCATGGTTAATAGCAATGCTTAATTTGTGTTCAACAATCATAACAAATGTACCATACTAATGAAAGATGTTGTTAGCGGGGAAAACTGTGGGAGGGGGAGAGAATGGGGTAAATGAGAATCCCGTATATTTTCAATGTAACATACATGTAATCTAAAACTTCCTTAAAAATAAATTAAAAATAATAAATAATAAGCATAATGGTCACACCTTTTATTTGACCCATGATGTAAGGCTGAGATTGAGAGGCCACTGTAGCTCAAATAATTTCACGATTCTATTTGGGGATAAAAAGTGGTGACCTCTTCAATCTTTATAGGTTTCTGACTTGTGGGACTCTACTCTCTTTCAATTTTGCCTGCAAATCATCTGATAGTCTTCAGAGCTCAACTTGTTCTTATAATAAATTGCCAAATGCAGCCGGCCAACATTGCTAAGAACATTCATTTTTTCCCACCCTTCCTTACAAAAGGAAGCTTATTAGATCCATTTAGTGTCTTCCAAGTAATTGAAGGTGACAGTTTGGGCCATTTTTTCCCACCATGTAACACCACATAGCACAGATGCCCACTTTCTAGCCTCTGATTAGGAGTTCCTCATCAGTCATAACCTGACAGCTGAGTAAATGCCATGCGTTTGAGGTGGTGGTGTTTTTTTTTTTTTTTAGAGAATTGTTATTGTTGTTTTTAGTTAGAGAATCACTCTAATCACTTCTGGTTACTAATTTCTGTGACAGAGATAAAATATTTAATGTGTTAGGAAAACATATTTATAATACACAGCGCTCATTCCCCAGATTAACGATTCATCAGTTTTATTTTTCTGGGTTTTCAAATACCCAAATTTTATGGAAGTTATACAGCTCTCCTTATAACATTTTCTTTAAACAGTATTTCTAAGGGATAAATTAATATTAAAAACAACCCTGAAAATTGAAAACATTTTAAATGAAATTATGTGCAGTTAATTGAGTTGCATTTCAAATACCTTTAGGTCATGAAAAATCACAAGTAGATTTTTCTGAGATATAGGCAGGTTTATTGAGAACCTCTTGGTGTGACAGGATTGTGAAATGTTTGGTGTGTAACCTTTCCTTTTCAAGTTTTTATTTTGAAATTATTTCAAAGAAAAACTTGCAGAAAAGTTATAAGAAAGTAGAATTTGGGTAAAGCAGATATACCCTTTACCCAAATTCACCAACTGTTAAATTTTTTACTTATGTGCCACATTTGCTATATCATCATCTCTCTACACAGATGTCATTTTATTTTTTTCTAGTCCATTTGATAGCAAGTTGCAGATCTCAAGCTGATCTGCAGGTTTCATTCCATCTATTTCCATTAATTTGCATTCTAGTGTAAAAAAGAGCTTTTCCTTCTCCATTCATTTATTATCAGCATGAACTCCAGGGTGTGTCCTTTATTCAAATGGTCTTTATCTATTATAGCCATTGTTACTTTGATACTCAAATAGACATGCATTTGTCTCTGTTGATCTGGCCTTGGAAAAATCTCTCCATGTCAGACTATAGAGATCTTCTTCAATCTTTTTTTTTCATTTTGATAGATGCAGAGTCCCCCTTATGTAGACTAGGGGTTGGCAAACTATGGCCTATAGGCAAAATCTGGCCTTTATTTGATAATGAAATTCCACTGGAACACAGGCATGTACATCCTTTTACAAATTATCCATGGCTGCTCTCAAGCTCCTTTACAAAATTAAGTAGTTGTGACAGGGAAATTGAACATTGGCCATATTATCTAATTTGTGATAATGGAAATATTTGCTCCCACTTCGTCATATTTTTTAATTTGTCAATGGTGTTTTTTTTGGTCATGCAATATTATTTGTCGATTTAATGTAGTCAAATTTAGCAATCTTTTCTTTTAGGGAATCTGGATTCTTGAGTCATAGTTCGATTACTTTCCCTACAGCCAGGGTATGAAGGAATTTACCCAGGTTTCCTTCTAGTATTTGCATGGCTGTATATCTGATCCATTTGGAGTTTATTCTTGTATATGTTGTAAAGGATGGATTTGATTTTATCTTCCAAATGTCTGTCCACTTACCCCAGCACCATTTATTCAAAATGTCACCTTTGTCCCAATGTTTTGAAATGCCATCCATATCATATATTAAGTTTCCATGTTTACTTGGATCTATTTCTGGACTTACTATTCTATTCCATCATTTACTCACTTGTGAGTTCCACACAGTTTTAATTTATAGTATACCTTAATATATTGTAAACCTGCTCCCTTTTCTGTGTTTTCCCAGCTATTCTTGTGTACTTATTTTTCCTTATGAACTTTGGTATCACCTTTTCTAACTTCAGAAAAAAAAATGCTTTGTTGGTGTTTTCATAGGGATTAGATTAAAATTATAAATTGTTTTAAGCAAAACTGACATCTTTGTGATGTTGAGTCATCCCATCCAAATACAAAGGATGCCTTTTAATATTTTTATTTTTTTTTATTTACGTCTCTCCCCTTTCCCCCGCCCCCCACCCAGTTGTCTGCTTTCTGTGTCCATTCACTGTGTGTTCCTCTGTGACCGCTTCTATCCTTATCAGCGGCACCAGGAATCTGTATTTCTTTTTGTTGCATCATCTCGCTGCATCAGCTCTCCGTGTGTGCAACACCACTCTTGGGCAGGCTGCACTTTCTTTCACGCTGGGTGGCTCTCCTTATGGGGCACACTCCTTGCGCGTGAGGCTCCCCTACACGGGGGACACCCCTGCGTGGCACGGCACTCCTTGCACACATCAGCACTGCACGTGGGCCAGCTCCACACCAGTCAAGGAGGCCCAGGGTTTGAACCGTGGACCTCCCATGTGGTAGGCAGTCACCCTATCCATTGGGCCAAGTCCATTCCCAGGATGCCTTTTTAATTTGCTCAAATTTATTTTTGTGCTTTTCAGGATTGTTAGAAAGTTTTCTTTATATAGATCTGCATTTTTCTTGATAAGCACATTCATAAGTTTAAATTTTTTCTTTCTATTGTAAATATAGTTTTATCTTCTATAAAATTTTCTTACTTTTTGCATAGGAAGGCTATTAATTTCCATATGTTATTTTTATGTCTTGTTTTCTTATTGAACTCCTATTGTTTCCATTAATTTTATCATTGATTCTCTAGGGTTTTCTTATTTGCAAATAGAGGTAGCTTTTCTGAATTTTTCCAAATTCCTATCACGCTACTTGTTTTGTATTATCTAATTACATTGGCTAATAACACTGGTACAATAAAAAATGTAAACTAGTAGTGTAGATTAGGTGTGTGTGGTGTTACATGTGTTAAAGGAGTATCCATCAACTCCTGTGTTCTTGAGTTGTTTTTTTTCCCCCCGCAACTATGGAGATAACATGTTTTTTTCCTTAGGTTTCTTACTATGGTCTACTATATGAATGGATTTCTTAATATTGAACCATCCTTGCAGTCCCAGAATAAATCCCACTTGATCATTATTATTTCTGAATGTGGTACTGGAGTTCCTTGTTAATATTTTATTTAGGATTTTGCACCAGCATTAATGAGTGATATTGGTCAGGAGCATTCTTTTTTTGCTATAAAAGTGGATGTTTTGAAAAACATACAGAGTTCAACAAAGAGAATGTTTATCTGGGATATTACTGGTGCTTACAGAGACTATGTTACATTATAAAAAGTAAGTATTGGTTAAAAAACAAATTAATTGGTGATTAGGAAGTCATCTTTCAAGTGTTTTTGCATCCTAACATGTAAGTAGTTACATATAAGTGGTGTACTGAGTTTTAGTAACATTTTAGGAAATTGCTTGGAGGAGGGTTTGTCATTGATGTGGAATGCATTGTAGCTTTTTTTTTTTTTTAAATAATATATAGTCCCCTCATAAGTGATTTTGAATATAATATCAGATATTCATGGACACATAGCTGATATTAAACAAATTTCTTATGTAACAATTCTAACTTTATATGCATTCAATATATATAAAGCAAAAATTAACAGGCATACAAGGAGAAATAGACTTACCACCTCAGAGAAAGGTTTTAATGAAATCTTTTCATATTTGATAGGTAAAGAAAATCCTGCCAAAATCAATAAAGTAATAAAACATTTGAACAACACAAGTGGCAAACGTGACCTAACAGTCAATGCTGTAGACCAGGCAGCCCACAGAACAAATTCTGCCTGTGGCCCACTTTTACGCAATGCATAAGCTAAGAATGGGCTTTATATCTTTAAAGAGTTGCATAAAAAGAAAAAATAAGAAGGAAAATCTGCTACAGAGACCATATTTAGCCTCAAGGCCTAAAATATTTACTCTTTGGCTCTTTATAAAGTTTGCCAACCTCTGCATGAGACAAACTTCAGAATGTACTTCTTTATAGGAACATCTGGAATATTAAAATGAAAGCCTGTTTGAAGCATTAAGGTAAGAATCATCAAGTTTCAAAGGACTGAATTCATGCCAAGTCTGTTTTCTGACTACAATCCAATTATTTTAGAAATTATATTTTTTAATATAAGGAAAAAGTAGTCTTCTACTATACGGACATTTTTTTAGTTAATAAATATTGCTTCCAGATAGGCTGCTAGTCAAAGAAGAACTCGTAAGAGAGATTACCATAGTTTTTAAAATGAATGCTAATAAAAGTACTGCTACGCCTGCTTGTGATATGTTCACTAAACCCTGCTTGGTTTTCTTCCCCCTGGGCTCTTGTAGTCAGGTTGGGGCCATGTATCTGGTGTAAGGGGTCCTAAAACATCCCCATGCATTGACTGACACTCTTCCCGTTGAGAGGCCGGGTCTGTTTCCCCTCTTTCTGAATCTGGGTCAGCTTTGGAGACTCACTTGTAACCAAAAGAACGCAGCAGAAGCCGTATGTAACTTCCAAGGCAAGGTTCTCTTGCTACACTTGCCTTTGGAGCTACTGTGTAAGACACCCAAAAGCCTCAGGGCCCCATGCTGGGAAGAGCCCAAACCATATGGAAGGGCCATTCTGATGGAAAGTCCCACCTGAGCTGCCCACTTCAAGCCGTCTCCCAAAGCCAGGCATACGCATGAGATACTCATGACTTCAGCCCTCAGCCTTAGCTGGTGAGACGTAATGACTCCAGACACTATGAAGCAAAGATAAGTTATCCCTGGTGTGCTCTTTCTGAATTCCTGGTCCAGAGAGTCTGTGAGTAACAAAATGGTGGTTTGATGCCATCAAGTTTTGAGGTAGGTTTTTATGCAGCAAGAACAGGGATCAGTGGGTTAGAGGTGGAATCCTATCTACCACTTAGAAGCCTGGCCATAAATTCCTCTTCCTCTGACATTCTTTTCCACAGAGACTCTTTCACAGGAGGAGGTTAAACAATTGGCTTCATTTTCAAATGAAAGGATCTTTCACATATGCATAAGTGAAAAATAAACCTTTATCATGCTAATCCACTGATATTCATTGGTACGACCCATCCTATCTTACTAATAAAAATACATTTCATAATTTCAGAGATGAAGCAGAACCTGGGAAATCGGTCTCGATCTGGGGTGATCCTTCTGTGGATATGTGCACAAATGACTCCTTCCCTTTCTTCTTGTGTCTGCCCGATGGTTACTTCATCAGAGAAGCCTTTCCTGAATAACCAAGATAAAATAGGGTATCCACAAAAAAAAGAAACGCAAGCCATCACACTCTCCCAGTTTTCCCAATTTTCCACATAGCACTTATCACCTCTTGACACACAGATATCACTCGTGGTCTTTCCTCCTTGGAATATAAGATCAAGGCCTGTAGGGACTTTGCCTTCACTGCATTCCTAGAGCCTGGAATAGACAGTGCTTGGCAGAGACTGGTGTTCCAGGATTATTTGCTGTACCAAAAATATGCCTTATTGATTCAACCACTTCATTCTATTAATTTCACGAAATAGAAATCGACCCAAACCTGACATGTCGGGGGTGGGGATGATGGAGGGAGGTGGGTGTTTGAAGTTGCTGACTGAATATAGTTACTTAAAACTTAGTGAAGAGAGTACTTAATGTGCTATAACCGTGTTTGGTTTTATTTTTTCCAGCTATCTCACTCTGAGATCATCACAAACTGAGCGTTCCTAAGAAGTCATATGGAAAAACAGGGAGGATAGACATATTTTGGAGAACTTGAACATTGAAGGATGAACTTTAAGATATACTGAGTAAGAAGCATAAGCATGGACGAAGCCTTGGTAAATGATGATCGCAGTGTGCAACGAAGAAAGTGAGGTGTCTCGACTGTTGCAAAATGCACATAGGTAAAGCCGCCAGGACATCTGGACTCTAATTCTCAATGTATTCTGCCCTACGCAACCCAGAATTTAAAGAAAGGAAAATATATAAGACTACCAAATTTTCTTCCATTCCAACCAAAATATTTAAGTGTTGAGAATGTGCTCACTTGCACAGCTGAATGTGTTGTCAATAATTATGCAGATGGCAAAGGATTTATGGCTCTAATGTAATTGTGTGTAATAAAAGGCAATTGGAGAGACAAAGCATAGATGCTCAATAAAAGTTGGATTCTGAGAATTACTTTCAAGGAAGTGACTCAATAAGCACATCACTCTTGCTCATACCACATAGATGCTTTCACAGTAGCTAATAATGGAATGATTGGATGTTGTAAAAAAACAAATATGTACAACAGGAGAAATAGCTGGCCTAACTGAGACTAAATTAGACTAAGCTATTTTAGTCTGTGATTCTGCCCTAGTAAGCCCGTGGGAATTGGAGGGAAATATGGATAGAGAAAATTTGTTTTTTCCCAGCTGAATGATACTGAGATAGTCCTGAAATATATTTTAAAAGGTTTTATGTTCCAAAGATAACTCAGTTTCTGTCAGTCATAGTGAAAATAGAAAGGTGGAAAATTTATTTTTATAGCACAACATTTCTTCCAGTCAATCCTCTCTAGGGTAACTTCTGCTCCTTACTACAAGCAGGAGAAATAGATAAGAATATCAACTCTATGAGTAAATCAAACATCTGTAAGTTAGATAAAAAATCTGGTTTATTCCGTTTGGGAGAAAATTCTTTTTAATTTTATTTTTCTAGATATCTTTGATCACTGTTCTGAATCCAATCCAGGTTGTTTTCAGCCAACCTTACTTCTTCAATTAAAAAAAAAAAATTCATTGAGTTCCACTTGGTGCCTGGAGCTATTAGAGGCACCAGAACATAATAGTGACCCATTTATGTGGCGCCAATGTTAGGAAACTCCAGGTTGTTTATTGTCTTTTGGGGAAGATCCATGTCCTGTGAGAAAGGTAAACACAAAGTGATATGGGGGCATGTGGGATAGGGACTTAATTTGTCTCCAGCATCTGAGGAGACATCCATAGCCTCTGACATCAGAAGACTGGTATCACTAGGAGTTAGAGGAGAGGGCAGGCATGTTCCAAGAGGAGAAAACAGCCTGACTGCAAAAGGCAGCATGGAAGTTTCAGGAAACCTCAAGGGCTCAATGTTATCAGAACAGAGAATTTGAAGCAGTATGTACAGAGAAAAGAGACTGCCTGGCTCCCAGGAAAACCTATCTTCCCTTAAAAAGAATCTCCCTTCTTTTCCTGAAAATTCTATCTCTTCCTGTGTACTGTCCAAACTGAAAATCTCTATTTCTCATAAAACTCCTACATAAGAACAATGCCTTTCACTTTCGGTATGTGTCTTTGGTTTCCTGGCTGTTCAAGCAAATATCACGCAAAGGGTTGGCTTAAACAATGAGAATTTATTAGCTCACAGTTTTGAGGCTAGAAAAAATTCTAACTCAAGGGGTCATCAAGGCAGTGATTTCTTCCCAAAGACTGGCATCTGGGGCTGGCTGCTGGTGATCCTTGGTGCTTGGCATCTCTGACACCTGGAAATGACATGGCGGCCTCTCCTGGCTTCTCCCTTCTCTCCAGGTTCCACTGACCTTCAACTTCTCGCTTCACCTGGCTTGCTTTCTCTGTCTGGATTTCACTCTGGCTATACAGGATTTCAGGAACAGTATTGAGACTCACCCTGATTGGGATGGGTCGCACTTTAACTGAAATAACCTCATCAAAAGGTCCTACTTACAGTAGGTTGACACCCACAGGAATGGAGTAAGTTTAAGAACATGGTTCAAACTACAACAGTATCCTGAGCTGAACAGTCTTTCAGAAACTAGGAAAATCAGGGAAACTTCTGTTTTTCCATAAAATGTAGAATCACCCCATCCCCTCATTTCCTGGAGGTCAGGTCAACACGACGACGGTATATCCTCACATTGCCTTCTCTTCTCATGAACAGAAGGAAAGGAGAAATTATTTCAACCTGTGTGTGAACATATGGCAGTGAGGCTTCTAAAGTGCTTGAAGTTGAGCTTAAGCAACCAGCACACCTGGGCTATTCTGCTTTCCCCTTTCATCACTTTCCCCACATAATGTTTTTCTAACCTAGGATGGCCCCCCTGAAGAGTTCTGTGTCCTCCACTTTAGTTAGCAAGTTTCCTGCATGGGGAGTGGCTGGTGGATTCCAAAGCCCAAGCAGCTGCTGTGATTATAGGAAGGGGATTCACGCTGTGGAAATCTGAAGGAGGATTTACTCTCGGAGAAAAATATGGAGCAAATAACACAACTTAGCGCAGCTAAGTTCTAGAAGGTATCCAAAAGGGAACCCTTGAACAGGGACTTAACTTTTGTGGTACTTTTCTCAAGGACTATAGGGATTATCCCATGAAGCACACAGTTTGAAAAACTACTATGACCTCCTAGTGGCGTGGAGCTTTGTGCCCCAGGAAAAAACATTGACATGCCATGGGACCTTTTGATGAGTTTACTTCAGTTAAGGTGTGGATTCAATCAGGAGCGTCTTCATCCTCTTACTGAAGTCTTACAAGGAAGGCCACAGAGAAAGAGAACGTCCCAGGAAACAGCCAGAAGCTGGAAGCCCGCAGAGCCAAGAAGCCAGGGGAAGCCCAAGTATTCAAATGAGAAATTTAGGTCTCTGAAGACCAGCTCCTAAACTACCTGTTTCCTCATTATTCTGAGAAGGCAGGGAATGGCAAAAGTTAGTATATATGCATTTTCCATCAGAGGGAATTAAAGTGAGGATTTAAAAGGTAATCATCCAAGCGGTGGTTTGGACGCCTTACTCCACATCTTTGACTCTGTGCTAAGTACAGCTCCACTGACTGCTGTAGACAGAAGATATTTTACTTGTCATAAATTAAGCTTATTTGATAATATTTGAATTTAACCTACTACTATATTGTTTTTCCCCTGAAATTTTTCCCCAAAATTCTCATAGCTACACTGATAAAACTTAGTATGCATTCTTAATGAAAATCTGAAGCTGGATCCCAAAGGCAGTTGCTGGGTTTGAGGAGATCATGAGAATTACCAAAATCTATTTACCTCTCTAACATTTTGCCACTTGAAATGTACTTTTTCTTTTCGTCTTAATTTTATATTTGATGGAAATCTTTTTCCGTATGCAATCAGTGACAGTTAATGTATTACAGAAATCCAAGGACAATTTCAAGTTGTATGTTGCATTAGGTTTGGTTGAGAGGTCTTTTGGGGCTGGACAGTAATCTGTCATTCTTTGACAAGGTAAAATCCAACTCCTTACCAAGGCTCAAAATTGAACGTGTTACATCTGCCTTCTTTTTCCTTCGTCAACCTCATGCTCTCTGCCTGCCCTTCAGTCTGTGCCTTCCCCCCGACCGCACTGAAGAAGCCCTCACAGCCCCCAGTCCCTGACACAGGGCAGTGTCTGCACCAAGTAGGCTTCACCCGTGGATTCCTTGCAGGGAGATCAGGAATGCAGGGATCTCAGGGAATCGCCTCATTTGCTATTAAGTCAATGTGGGCCTCCTGCTCTCCTAACTGGGCAGGAAAGCTTAAGGAACACACATTCTCTTTCTCCGTCCTAGCATCTGTTATTGCCAAAGGTCAAATGTGGTCATGCCAGGGCACTTCCTACTGACTGTGACCACCTGGGGCAGGTTTCCTTCAGCTTGGTCCAGATGGCTATAGCCGGAAGGATTGATTTCAATTACCTGCTTCTTTAGGCATAACGGAACTACTAAGAACCATTTTCCTCTTACGGAGATGAGGTAACCAGAGGATTTGGGGGCTCCCCGGTCTACTCAGAACCTAGGGCTCCATGGTGAGGTCACCATGTTAGGGCAGAGAATAACCGCTTCTTTCCTGGCCGTGTCACTATCTGGTGCACAGGTCTGGCACATAGTAAACCATAAAAATACTTTAAAACAGACGAACTGCTCGTGTTTACTCATCCTTTTAGGCCTTTTTCCCTCCACTGCAAAAGGACGATGTTGAATAATTTGATTTCTAAGACCCCTTGTAACTTTAAAATGGTTTGAGCTAAGAATGCTTTCTGCAGCGCATTTCTAACCTTAAGCCTATTTGGGCAATATAAAACAGATAATGGAATCAACTTTCAAAAAATATTTTTTAGAATATTATTTTCCATTACCTGTTGCAAGAGGAAATTCAGTGGTTTAACCTACCTGGATAACTGCCTTAAGTTCCCATTTTGCTAGCACAGAACTCTCTCAGGAACTCTCTAGCAGATTTTCATTGTGTAGTCTATCTTAGGTTTTGCTTATCCATTCTCTGCATACCTGAATTTGAGCATAATAGTGAGAGCTCCGATTCCAGCTGAGCATGGCTCGCTCGCGCCGCCTGCAAGGCGCGCCTGGAAGCCTGGTGAGGCTCTCGGCCTCGTCGGGGACAGGTCAGTGGGGACGGAGAGGACGCTGCAATGACGCCTTGAAGTCACCAGGGGGCACCCTGCCGGGCAGCGCTAGACCCATCACAGACGTTCTCTAAAGCCATCCTGCTTCCCCCACGACGTCCTTGGAGGCTTGAAAAGCACTTGCTCACGTTGACTCGCAACCTTCCTCTCCCCCCGCTGTGCAGCAGCGCTCCAAAATGTACTCCTCGACTGCAACGAACGTACCCCACTAATGAAAGAGGTTGTCGACATGGGAGGAGTGGGGGGTGTGGGCAGTGAGGTATCTTATATATATATATTTTTTGCATCTATTTTTTTATTTTTTTCTCTTATATATTGAAGATTTATTTATTTCTCTCCCCGCCCCAGTTGTCTGTTCTCTGTGTCTATTTGCTGCATGTTCTTTGTCCGCTCCTGTTTTGTCAGTGGCATGGGAATCTGTGTTTCTGTTTTGTCATCTTTCTGTGTCAGCTCTCCATGTGTGCAGCACCATTCCTGGGCAGGCTGCACTTTCTTTCGCGCTGGGCGGCTCTCCTTACGGGGCGCACTCCTTGCGCATGGGGCTCCCCTACGCAGGGGGACACCCCTGCGTGGCAGGGCACTCCTTGCACGCATCAGCACTGCACATGGGCCAGCTGCACACGGGTCAAGGAGGCCCGGGGTTTGAACCGCGGACCTCCCATGTGGTAGATGGCGCCCTAACCACTGGGCCAAGTCCACTTCCCATCTCATATTTTTTTAGTGTAACATTTTGTATGACCCATGTATCTTTTTAAAAAAGATAATAAAAAATGTAAAAATTTAAATAAATAAATAAGCACTGGCCCTTCCGTGCGGTGTTCAAAACCGTTCAGCATTCTGTTCCTCTCCTTGGCGTGGTCTTTTACGTGCGTTCTTCCTGGCCTAAACCAGGCCTAAGCGCCCACTTTTCATCCAAAGCAGCTGGAGAGTTCCAGAAGCCTGGAGGCACCGGCGTGGGCTCCGGCTCTGGCCTGGGCAGCCGTCCCCCGCAGCCTTCACCCCAGCTCGGCTCCTGAGGTTGTCCACTGCCCCCGCCACCCTCCGCTCCCCGGCAGGCGCCGTGACACTTGCAGAGACACGCACATTTGAAGAGATACACTGGCATCTAAGTGTCTCAAACCAGCTCCCGGACAAACCAGTGCTTGGTAAGTTATATTTAAAAAACAGAATTTAAAATAGAAATTCGGTGGTATGTTTCAGGGTCCCGAAATTCACTCAGATTTTGTATCCAAGTCCACATAGTCGCAGATTTTAACTTTGCATAGCGCTGGCTCAGGGCGCGCTTGTCTGACGAGCATTTGCAGGTGCTATTTACCCACGCGAGGCCACACGCCCTGCAGATGCGCGCTCGTAACTCAGGCTGCTCCCCGGGTCGCCGAGTTTCTTACGTCCACGGCCTGTTTTCTCAGTCGGGGTGAAACGTTCGCCCAGATGGACCCTGTTTGGAGTCCAGGGGAAATGAGAAAGGGCAGCCGTCAGGTAGCCCAGACAGGCTCGACTTCATTCTGATTTAAGCCATGGAATATATTTAGAGCTGCCTCTTCTCTCCCCGAAGCAGCAAAAACAAGCAAGGGTGACCTTTACTCTTGCGCTGAGGCAGGACCTGCTTCCTCTGAGGCGCCCTGGGAGGATTTACTGGACGTTCTCCGCTCGTCCTCTGAGCCCTGCCTCCTGCACCTGCCGCTCCTGTCCTCAGCTCGCCTCCTCACAGACATGGACTTAATAGCTGAGGGAGGACTTTAGATGACATATCCCATAAAAAAGTCAGAGCACATAGACGTTAAGAAAAATCCGGAAGCCATTCTCTACGTCTGGATGAGGGGGCATTGCTTTCTGCTCTGTGCCGCCAGACGTGAAAGGAGCAGCGTCACAATGGGTCAAGAGAAAGGAAATAGGGAAGGTGACTTAGGACCTTTAATTCTATTTTGTTCTCGACTAAGAACCTACAAACAACTTTTGGAACAACGGTTTCATCTTTTTCGTTCCTGTTCTCATTTCCTAAAATAAAATTATGAAATGATAGGTACCAATTATTGAGTAATTTTGCTATATCAGGGATGATATTGTACTAAGCACTTTAATATCGGTACTTTAAGATAGTTGCCTGAATTTGTCAGACAGTTAAGCAGCAGACCTGGGATCTCTAATGCACAGTTGCCTGGGCCCAAAGCCCATGCTCTGGCACACGTGGTCTCTCCATGGTTTTTCACCTCAAAAAATAAGGTAAGCTTATTTTTTGATAAGCTGGGCAGGGTATGTGTGCCCAGGAAGTCTCGCAGCATGAGCAGTGAGTGGCACTATGGGCGTTTCCCTAGGGAGGAGAAGGGAGTAGGGGGAGAGAGCAAAGAGTAATTCAGAAGAACTTACGGGAGAACTTATTTCCATCCCCTACCCTATCCTTTCCCCCTCCTTCCTCAAGTACTCGTTGAACTGTGGCTCCAAATATGTTGGAGGAGATGTATATTTAGCATTCCTGAATGTGGATCTGTAATGAAAATTTTAACGATCCCAGCTAAAAGCAGAAAATAAGGACAATATTTAATGCTCCATGTGAAACTTCCAGCATTAACTGTATGCAATATCCTATATTCTGAAAGATGCCCGTCTTACTTTCAAAGCATTGCATGAAGCATGTTAAATAAAAAAGTAAAACTACTGTTTAGTTTTATCTTTGGAGCCAGGTGGAAATGCTCTTTGAAATCCTAAGGCTGGTGACCACAGTTCTAACCGTGTCAAGGTTGAGCGCGGCTAAGGAGAACTAGCCGAGCAGGCCCGTGCGGCGATGGCAGGACTGACGAGCTGATCAGGAAACCCCTGCGGGAGGCAGGCGTGGGGGCAGGAGAGCCTGCAGGCCCAGGGTGCCAGGCGGCACACAGAGAAGGGCGGGGAGTGAGGCATGTTTCAGAGGAAGCCGCAGGAGCGCTTGGAGCCAGGGGGGATACAGGAAGGAAAGTCCCTGCCGAAGGCCCCTGGCGGGCTGGCCCACCTGGCTGGGCAGCTGCAGGACCCCAGTCGCTGCCTGGCAGTCACCCCCAGAGCCATGGAGGCACGAGGCCTCCCCATTGGCACGAGGGAAGCAGCCCAGTGCCCAGCCCCACCCAGAGCCTGGCAAGCAGGTTCCCAGCAGATGAACGACTGGGTGACAGGGGCCCTGCAGGCGTGCCCACTGGTGCTCGCTTCAGACCCACGGCTGCTCCCTTCCCGTGCTCTGGAAGGCCTGGCAGCACCTTAGGAGTGGGAGGGCAGATCTCCAGAGCAGCTGAGCCCGCGGCCCTTCGAGCGGGCGGCCACGGCCAGGGGTAGGGCAGGGTGCCCCGGGCTCACGCGCTTCTCCAGGTCCCTTTCGGACAATTCATCGGGGAAACCCAAAGAGGCTGGCGGTGTGGCCCCGTTGGTCACAATCTTCTGTGGTTCATGTCAGGACAGCGAGCTGGCCCGCATGCCCGCGTCCTCCGCGGTGTGCCAGGCGCCGGGCTCAGTCCTGGCGGGGAAGGCAGGACTCACCCAGCGCGGGGGAGCCCAGGGCTGCGCAGCGGTGAGCGGGCCCCGCCAGGACAGCTGGTGTCCCGGGGGCTGGGGGAGACCCTCAGGCCTGGCCGAGCCCCCCGGCCGCAGTGCCTGCTTGCTGCAGTGCCGTGTGCCATCGCGGGCAGGACAATCAGCAAGCAGTCTTCACGGCACCAGGGGAACTCGAGTCTGAACCTGACCCACTACTAATCTGCTGCATGGAAAAAAAGCACCAACAGGTTTTCCTGCGTCCTGATCTGCAGTGTGAGATAGCCAGTATTACACTACACAGAAGCATCTAAATTCACCAAGAAGTCCAGTGAGCTTCTTGGTACTGTAAAATTTCAAAGCAGTTGTATACAAAACTCTGTCATCTTCCGACCGGGAAGGATCACTAATCCTGTTCTACATTTGCTGGGTAAAGGCAAGGGTATTAAAATTATGACTAAACCACGAAAGCCCTTGAAAGAAGGTCTCCTGCACAGTCACGTGTCATCCCCCCGGGAAGGAGGGGTTTCCCTTCTTACCACCCAGATGGACCAGCAGGTAGAGCCACTAACAACAGCCATCATTGAAAGCTCAAACACCTGATTTCTTTAGCTCTGGAAACAATCAGTGCTCCTAAGGCACTGGCTGGGACCCTGTGCCGGGCTGTCGCTGCTCTCACTCAGTAACCAACACGGGCTCCCCAGCGCCTGTTCCTTCCGCCTGTTTCATGAAGGGACCCCTCCCCACCAGCCTAGCCTTACTGTCCCCTGGGGCCCTCCTTGGCCCTCACGCCCCAACAACGGCCACCCTCTGTTGAGTGCACTCCCTGCTGACCCCATCCAGCCCCGCCCGGTACACCCACACCCACCCAGGGTGGAGCCAGCGCCGCGTGGGCCGTGCGCCGTGAACCTTCCTCCCACCTTCCCCAAAGGGGCTTTTAGTGCCAGGGGATGGCGGGATGGGGGCCAGGAGGGAAGAGAGACCTTCCCCCTGCCGCCCCCCGCTTCCCAGGCTTCCAGCCTGATCCAGCTAATGGGAAACTGGGGGACAGGAAGGAAGGAGAAGCCAAGGGGGCTTCTCCCCGTTCCTCGGGGCTGAGGGTGCCGCCTGCGGCAGCAGCACCAGCTCCTCGGGGGCCCTGGCTCCTGCCCCAGGCCAGGAGGCGCCTGTCACTCGGGGGCCCCCCGGGTTCCAGCCCCCCACTCCCCCAGCCTCCAGCGAGCAGGGTAGCGGCCCCTGGGCAGCATCCCCTCCCCTCCCCTGTGGTATCTGCAGGTTTCTAACACCTGAATGACTATTCACCTGCAGTAAATGTCCTGGTTTGAGTGCTCAAGGTGCTTAGGCCTTATTGATGCAGTGCTTAAAAATGGGTCCAGCACCCGCTGAGTAGTTTACATTCATTGTCTCCTTTGAGCCTTACAATAATCCCAGGGCATGTGCTGGGATGTGTGTTTTGTTATAAGTAAGGAAACCGCTTAATCTTAGCCTGAAAGCACACGGTTGGCGGCAGCGCTTTGGGGCCAGGTCTCCTTGTGTTCCACCTATTCATTCAATCAGGCCACGCGCTACTCAGAGCCAGGGTCCCTGCGTGTCCTTTCCACTGTCTCCTCCGTAGCACAGGTGGAGGCCCAGGGAGGCTGCTGGACTCACGTACTAGTCTAAGAAGTGCCAGGCCACAGGAAGGCATCTTCATGGGCATGCCCTCCCCGTTGGCATTCGACTTCTCTCACCCCACCTGGCACGGGAAGATTTAGCAGGGGTGCTCCCAGCGGTGGAACCGGATGATCCTGGGGAAGGGATCCCCTCAAGTGGCAACGCCTCCAAGTCCAAACAAGACCAAGGTCTGACCAGGAGCGAAGATGGCAACCGGATGGCAACCGGACGGTGAAGACGCATCCTGGGTGAGCTTTCTGAGCTGAGCCATGAAGACTGAACACAGCTCCGAGCCCGAAGAAACCGAGCTGGGCAGGATGAGAGAGGAGTGCCAGCTCAGCCCGCAGGCTTGGGCACAGCGCTAGGTGCCTGGCGGAGGGCAAGGACCGAGCAAAGGGAGAGGAATCCTGCACCCAAAAGACGGGGCAGAGCAGCCCTCCATGGAGGGGCTATTTATTAGTCACTGAGCTCACACTGAGGACTTAGTTTACTCTTTGGCATGAAACTCCGCAAGACTCTTTCCAGCCCCTGGAGGGGGTGAGAGCATGCCCAGCGTAGCCCCATCGGATGACAAGGACAACTCGCCTGTGGCAGCCGGCTTGGAGGGGCCCAAGGCTGGGCTGGAGACCAGTGAACTGCTTCTGGGTTTCCTTTCCTTCTCAAGAGACACGTGGCGATTTTACCAGGAATCTCATAATTATTGGCATAAAACAGGGACATCAGCCGGGGAGGTTATAGCGGACGCTGGGGCCTCCCCCCATCTGCCCCTTTCCCACAAAGTTGTCTGCTCTTTCTCACCTGGCCTTGTCCTTGTTCCCCTCAAGGTCATAACTGTAGCCCTGTCCCATTTAAGAAGAAAGGGGAATTTTTAGAGGAACTAATCTCACAGAAATAAGCGAAGAAGGAATTTGAAGGAGGGAGAAAGGTCAAAAGAGTTCATTCAGAAGAAATGTTCTGTAAGAAAAAGCCCCATGCAATTTGGTAAGATGTGAGTTATTGGAAACCTTTTCCGATTTAAGGACTAGAGGGCACCAACTAGATTAATGTGAATAGATGAGTAAAAATCCACTCATGCATACACTTCTTTTTAGGGAATCTTGGCTGAGAAGGGGGAGAGGTAGGGAGGGAGTTAGAGGAAGACACATGGAGTGGCCGATGGAGCATAACCATGGCAGGATGATATCCTGAGCAAATACAGATTTATGAGTTGGGATTTAGAAAGGACAGGCTTTCGCAGAGAAAAGAAGTAAGAGAGTGAGGATGGGTATGTTGAAGAGTTTGATAGAGTGGTGAAGGGTAAGGGGGACAATTTATGACCAGGTTCCCTCTAAATGCTTTTCACTAAATTTATGTCTTATTAACCTCTTACTAGATCAAATATGAATTAATAAAACAGCATCTATGCAGGCCAATGGTCTGTTTGCTCTCAGTTCTCTTCCCTCCTTCCTCCCTTTTCCTCCCTTCCTTCCTTCCTCCCTTCCTCCCTTCCTCCCTTCCTTCCTTTCTTCCTTCCTTCCTTCCTTCCTTCCTTCCTTCCTTCCTTCCTTCATTCCTTCCTTCCTTCTTTCCTTCTTTCCTTCCTTCCTTCCTTTCTCTGTTCTATTTTTCTTTCTTTTTCTTTCCTTCTTCCCTCCCTTCTCTCCTTCCTTCCTTCCTTTCTTTCTTTCCTTCTTTCTTTCTTTCTTTTTCTCTATTTCTTTCTTTCTTTCTTTCTTTTTCTCTATTTCTTTCTTTCTTTCCCTCCCTCCCTTCCTTCCTTCCTTCCTTTTCTGTATCACAGAATACTGCATTTCCCAGAAGCTCTTCCTCCTGGCCTTGTGGTTAAGTTGGGTAATTGGCACCTCCAGTGCAGGTTTAGGAGGCAGAAGGAAGGAAGAAACCAGGTACTTCTTTCCCTCCTCTTTCTTTCTGTTTCTTAGAGTCTCTAGCAGCAGTCACCCCTTTGCCATGGCTCAAGATCTTACCAAGCTGTGTTCCAGGTCTTATCTAACGATTCCCAGCCTTCCTGGCTTCTAGAATCTGGCATCACCCCTCCAGTTGGTTTCCTGCCATTGCTTATCTTTAGGTTGCCTCGCCACCTTCTACTAACTTTTTAGCATTTCTATCCCCGCGTAACCAATTTCTTACTTTAAATCCACTCTAATTGAAAGAGCTAGAGTGATTTCTCTTTTCCCAGCTGGCCTCTGACTGATAAAGTATAAATCTCTTGTAAATCATTTAAATGACCACATGTAAGGTGATTCCAGGACCAAAGCAGCCTAATCTTAATCGTGTGCCTTCTTTCTGAGAGCATACTCAACTGCAACTAAACCTTCCAGAAAATGAATCACGAGCTAATATTATTTTCCCTTTTCAGAATCACTATTACTGATAAATTGTTCTGATACCATAAACTAAATTATAAAATTCTTTTTCAATTATTGAATATAATTAACCTTTCATTGCACAGAGGAGTACAGAGTGCTGTTTCTAGATAAATCTCTATAAGGATTGGAAGTCTGTGGTTTATTTTTATTTTGAATCTTTTAATATTTCAAATGTTCTTTGCTCTATAGTCTGATGTTGCTATACACTCACATAACAAAAAATTTTCTCCAGCTTACGTAGTAAACATCAGTGCTGTTTGGCTCTTGGGAGCGCTTGTACGAACTCTTCATGAACGAGGTCAGCCTCTGTTGGCAAACTGCTTATAAGTTGCTTGAGATGGGAAAGGAATCCTCCAAGAGGGCTGGAGGATTTCAAATTCCCAGAGGGAAAATCTGGGGCAAAGGGAGCCAGCTTCAGTGAAGTGTCAGGGATGCTACCTGAAGGAATGAGAGAAAATGCTCCCCTGTAGCCCCAGCGCCCCCGGCTAAGAAAGAACTGGAAAAAAGTCCATTGCTATGCCTGGTCTTCCAAATCATTGACTATGAGATTGTGATGTAAATCTCCTCCTTGTCCCCTACAGAGTCTTCAGAAAAGTGTGTATTTCTTGCCCGTGTTTCAAGTAAGTTAATTCCAAGAGATCAGTATAAGAAAGCTAATAAACGAGGGACGGCTTTCAAAAGAAAACTTGTGCCTTACTGAATTCCATGAGTGTGTATGGTCCACTCTGTGCCCTTCCGGATTTGGAGAGATGGAATTCTGCATGGCCGGAGGACTTCACTCATCCATCCAGACCATAATCTCATCCTGAAATGTGGGCATTTCACTGAGCATGCTCAGTGTTCAGCCAGTTGTAGAGGGCGGGCTAGGTCAGACTCAGATATGCAGGTGGGCTGTGAATTTTGTGGTTTGGAGTTTTATTGCAATACTGGGGCTCTACTGGTTCACACGATTCTAAGGACTCAGGACGTGGGAACAAGGCACAGAAGGGGAGGATGGGAGATTAGTGCAGGGCACGGTTCCCATGGCCTGCTGCAGGCACGAAAGGATTGCTCTTAAGCGCAGATGCCCTTGTCATTTTCTGGGCAATCACACGCTGACCTTAGTGTCCAATATTCCTTTCCATGGCATCCGAGCCGTTCTCTAAGTACATGTACTGCTCCCATCCTCGACTCGCACGCCTTACATGTGGGAGTGAGCCGACGTGTGGGGGAAGCAGTGCCTTCTGGGAAAATGCTGCTGGACTTTGTCCTCCACTTTGAAGGCTCTGGGAACCCGACTCCTGAGGACAGAAATACTTAGGAGACCAGTGCTGACCAGCAAGAAGCAACGAGCGCATTTTCTTCAGCTTTAAGCAACAAGGAAGCTGCTGAAAAATTATGAAACTCCTCTGCCTCAAGGACCAGAACTATCTGAAGGCCTTGTTGCCGAGCACGCCTCCCCTGTAGGAAGGCCTGTTGGTGGCCTGGAACCGTGACTCAGGAGGGAATAAGCCTGACCATCATGTACTCGGAAGGTGCCTTCTCAAAAGGCCTGCTCTCCTCCACTTCCTCTGAGAGTTAGCAGCAAGTTCATGCAATAGACTGATTTGGGTTAATAGGTACTAAAGTGTTGGTGAGCTAAAAATGATACACACAGCACACACACACAAAAGCACAAGGAAACTTGTCAAACAATGCCTCATCCCAGCAGATGGAGTACAATCATGGCGTTCCTCAAGTATACCACACTTGTGGGGCTTCCTTAGAAGCCAGTGATGCTCTGGAATCAGATCCCTCAGCTCTCTCCATGCTTGAGACTGTGTTTTCCCCTTCGGGTTGGCTTTCCAGCCTTTCTTGAAAGCAGCCCCTGGTCAATTTGGATGTTGGCATCAAATTTTTATCAAATTTGGATGTTGTAGTAAATCAAATATTTGGTCAACACTGATGTGTGAGTATTTTGATGGTATCTGGTGAGGACCTGTAGACTTGCCCTGGCTTTCTGGTTAATTTGTTGGAAATCTGGCTTATGAGTCACTGTTTATAGTAGAAGGTGACTGAAGTTGTTGGTGTAGAATCTTTCCCATTTTATAGAGGAGGGAAATGAGATACAGATTGATGGCTTGCTAAAGCCACAAGATGGTAACACTGGTTTCCAGATCGTTTGTGTCTGATCAAAGTGGAAACTCTCTCCAGCACCCAACTCCAGCTCTGTCGACACCCAAGCCTTTACTACTCTGTGGGACAGCTTCCCTCAGCAGTGCATTTTTGCTCCTTCCAGGAGGAGTGATGATGGGATGCTCATTTGTATCTACCCACAGATGGAAGTAATTTCCATTTGAATTCTTGAGAAAATTCCCAAATGCCTACTTAGGATCATAAATATTCTATCACATGATAAAATTATCCTCTGCCATCATGTTGCATCTCATTTCTGGCAAACTAATTTGTAGTGCCTTTCTCTACCAATAGAAGCAATGAAGTATCACGTTCAGGTTGTGGAGTGTGAAGATTTATGCTCAAATTCCAACTCTACTGCTTAATAGCTGTGCTAACTTGGGAGTATTATTTAAACTCCCTAAGCTTTCATTTCTTCTTCTGCAAAATATGGGAAATAAAGGTAATTATACCAAGGGGTTTTATGAGATTTGAGTGAAAGCATATAGAATATTCTTGGCATATTATAGAATTACTAGTACTAGATATAGAACTAGTAGTGGTAGTAGTAAGAATGTTGGTGGAAGACTTCAAAACATTATTACATTAATTATTTTACACAAATTATCTCACTGGATCTTTTTTTTTTTAAGATTTATTTATTTATTTATTTCTCTCCCCTTCTCCCCCCCCACCCCAGTTATCTGTTCTCTGTGTCTATTTGCTGCATGTTCTTTGTCCGCTTCTGCTGTTGTCAGCGGCACGGGAATCTGTGTCTCTTTCTGTTGTGTCATCTTGCTGTGTCAGCTCTCCGTGTGTGCAGCGCCATTCCTGGGCAGGCTGCACTTTCTTTCGCGCTGGGCGGCTCTCTTTACGGGGCGCACTCCTTGTGCGTGGGGCTCCCCTGCACGGGGACGCCCCTGCATGGCATAGCATTCCTTGCGCACATCAGCACTGTGCGTGGGCCAGCTCCACTCGGGTAAAGGAGGCCCAGGGTTTGAACCGCGGACCTCCCAAGTGGTAGACGGATGCCCTAACCACTGGGCCAAATCCGCTTCCCATATCTCATTGGATCTTTATCATATTGAAGATCAATGTTTGTACTATCACCATCTTACACATGAGTAGAAACTTGTAGAAGATAAATTAGTTGCTCAAAACCAGGTTGATAAATGCCAGAGGTGAGACTCAAATGTCTTCAGATTCTAAATTCTCTCTACTTCCCACTACAAGGAACCCACCAATCATAGCCATCAACGGGAGATTGGTCATGGTGTGTTTGGTGAGGTCAGTGGAAATTGTAGAGGAGTAGGGACATGGATTTTGGAGAGTGGTATTGGCTTGACTATTGACTAGAAAGATATACCACTGTCAATAAGCTTGTATTCTAATGTAGTTCTGCTTAGCAACACTACGTGGCTCGCACTGTGCTAGATGCTTTATGTTACCTTTAACACTGACAACCACTCTGTAAGGGAGGTATTTATTATCCTCACTCACAGATTAAAAAGTAAGGATTCAAGAGGGTAAGTGATTTGCTCAAGGTGTTATCTTGGCAAATAGTTGGGCAAATACTTGATCAAAAATTTGTGCCCCTTTCAGAAGGCCACACTGCTTTGAATTATTGTAGCTGACTCCAGCGTCCTTGTCCATAAAGTTTAGAGATACCTACAGTGTAGTACTGTGTGATGGTGAGATGAGAAAATGTAAGATAAAGTGCTTGGAATAAGGCCTGGAATGTAACAGACAACAGGATGCTAGTTCTCTTCCTCCTCCTTTATTTGAGGATGGCAGTGGCCCAGCGAGAAGAGAGAAGACAGAAAGATAGGTGTAGAGCCAATGGCCTTCTCTCTAGGTGACATCTGCGGCAGCTCATCGACATTAGGACTGGATTGTTCTTGTGGCCAAAGGGCAATTTCTCTGCGAGCTCTGTACATAGATTGCTGGATTCACCATCCTTTGCAAGGTGGAGTTGAGAGGTGGGGCTATTGCTAAGGAACTCTACTATGTATGGAAAATATAAACATGGAAAATAAGTGATGGTGAGGGAAAAAGGAGACACTCTTAACAAGACAATTCCTATATTCCCCCTCTCCAGCTCCAAAAGATTCCCTGCATTACAGGAGGGGAAAAAGCAGAGATGTGGTATGTAGTACTCAATCATTCCATCCATCCATCAGTCATCCATATTTATTCAGCAGTTACTATGTGCCACGCTCTCCGTTAGAAACTGGGGATGCAAAACCAAATAAGACATGGTGTGTGGCCTAAAGGAGCTCACAGTCTAGGCAGGAGATTGTTAAACAGACTGAAAATTAAATCCAGAGCCCTGCATGCTATAATAGATAAAAGTAATGCATTGGGGAACTAAGGGATCTCCAAAGAAGGGAATTCAATTTAACTGGGAGTCAGGTAAGGTTTTCTGGAGGAGGCAAGCTTTAAGCTATGTGGAGGAGCATGTTAACTAAGCCCCCAGCCTAGAATAGCATGTTAACTAAGCCCGTGGCTTGGAATAGAAAATGGTACTGTATCTTATAAACCATTAGGAGGGGAAAGTAGAGGAATATCTGCTGGCTTCATCATGCACATCCAGATTTAAATGATGCAATTCTAACCTTCTTAAAACTTTATTCTAGATTGTTATTCTCATTCTGTTACTTCAGTCTTAAAATGCTATGTAACTCTTCAACCAGTAAAAGTTTAACATTTAAAGACTAACTGCTATATCACCATTTTAAAATAGCAAATTAACAAAAACAGAGTTCTGTATCAAGTGAGCAATACCAAGACAGAAAGAATGCAGGGAATGAAGTGGGCCGGGACTGAGTCTCATAGTTCATTTCTATTTCGGTGTAAAATTTAGCACGAAGCTTTGGAATCTAAGGATTATTCCCTTTCTTTAATGTTTTCCTTGAAGTATAGTAAAATTGTCAGTTCATTCCTAACATCCCTCACGTTAAGCTTGAGATCCTATCTCAGGAACGGCATGTAATGCATCACTGTCTAAGAAATCATAAATAAGAGGATAAATACAGCATTAAGACTTCTGAGTGCTAGTGTAGGTTAGTGAAAATTAGTACATTAGCCTAGTCTCATTAAATCCTTTCATAATGAATGTATATCTGCATTCAGAATTTTATTATTTTCAAGTACATAAACACAATCCCTGCTTCAAGGGCATCATGATTCAGTTGTGTGTGAGACCATAAAATATCAACAATTGCTTTGCCAGATGTCAGTGGTCATCCATGGGGTTCTATGGGAGGGAACACATGGGGGACACATAGCTTTAAAAAGTTTAGGGATGAGCGGACCAGAAAGGGCTTCCTAGAGGAGCTGACCTTAAGCTTAGCTTAGAATATGGGGCAGATTTGACGAGGCAAAGGAAGTAGGAAAAGTCCATACTGGACAGAGAAGGAGCATGTACAAGGACATTGGGAGGCCCCAGTTTGGACAATATCAATGAACAACTAAGATGATAAATCTTGGGGTCAGGGGTGGATGTGAAGAATCTGACAGACTTGGTAAAGATGGAGAATTCTTGTTATTGGAAGTCTTAATGAGGTCCCAAAGTATCTATTGTGTGACTAAGTTTCATGATAAGGTTCAGGAACTGGCCATGGAGTAAGCAGATGAAATGGAGTTCAGGGAGAGGTCCTTGGAGTTGAGAGGGTCAAGGTACTTGGATGATGGTGCATTTATTCTATGGGCCATTATGTGGACACCGATATCCCTAGGAGAGTGGAAGCTCTTAGAGGTGCAGAGAAGGGCTGTGATTCTGGTGCCATTGTCAAGTGTCCATCTCTTCTGCTCTTAACAGCCAAGTGCTGCTGGAGAAAATATCACAGCTGAATCAGTTGGAGCCAGTGAAAATCCATGGTTTTGAACTTCAGCTGCTTCCTCAGAGCTGCTCAGGAAGCCTTCTGTGATTTCAAGTTAAATTTCAGTCCCAACCCTGCCACAACTACTTCCAACCTTCACAATTCAACTCCAGTCCTTTACTTTATCAGCTTCTTCTTTATCCTCAGATTTCCACACCTTCTATTTTACATGGCCAAACCGAGGTTCACAAGTAGTAAAGACCTCAATTTCTTTCACCACCTATAAACTCGTCTGTATCTACAGTATACCTCTTTGGGTCTTAATTTCCTAGCCATGAAGATTGGGTAATTAGTATAGACATCTAACAACATTTTGGGGGAAAGATTGAATAACATAAACAGTGCTTAGGCACGAATGGAACATTGTGATCAATACTTATTAGTTACCATTATTGCTATTTGTATGGTGGTTGTCCAACCCTGGTACCAACCCTTTCCTCAAAGTTCTGTCCCAAGCTGCCTCCTTGGTGACCTCACTTCATCACTTTTCTCTTCTCTGTCCTGTACTTTCCTCATTTTACTCTCTAGTAGCTCTTTCCTCTCAGCAAATAAAATCATTTCTCTCACATTTGAAAAACCTTCTTCCCCGGTTTTGACTCTTCCCTCCCAGGTATCACCCTGTATATTTCTTCACTTCACATCAAGTTTCTTGAAAGATACCCAGAACTTGCTGTGTCCACTTCTGTCCCTTGATATAAACCCAACACCTTCTGGACCTTACCCTGTAGTTTGTAAACTTTCTGAAAAAAGTTACTTATGAAGTTCAGGATACTAAATTCAGTGGATGCTTTTCATTTCTTATGTTATTTTAAGCCTCAGGAATATGGACACCATCAAAAATTCCTTTCTTCTAGTCCTCCCATTTTTCCCTCCCTTATCTTCTCCTTCTTCCTCTGTGTGTTCCTGGGTTACTTTATTCCTTCACAACCTTAAATACCCCTTACTTAGCATGGCATTTGATACATGGTTAGTACTCAATAAAAATTTCCTTGATAAGGATAATATGTTAAGCAATAATGAATTTTCTTTGGAGATGTGTTTTAGTGGGTAAGGGCTATGATGTCTGGACCACAGGCATGGTGGTGGTTTGGAGCTGTAAATACCCAGAAAACCGTTGTCTTAAACCTGGTCCGTTCCTGTGGGTGTGAAGCCATTGGAAGCACGACCTTTGGAGGAGGTTGCTTCAGTTAAGGTGTGGATGGGTCTCAGTGCTATTACTGGATTCCTTTATAAGCAGAATGATATTTAGACAGAGACAAAGAGCCAGAAGGAGCAGCCAGACACCGAACATCAGCAGAACCCTGAAGAGAAGGGAGAGGCCAGGAGATGCCACCATGTGCCTTGCCGTGTGACAAGTTAAGGACCAAGAGTCGCTAGCAGCCAGCCCCAGAGTATCTCAGTCTTCAGGGAGAAAGCATTGCCTTGATGATGCTTTGATTTGATTTGGACTTTTTCTTATCCTCAAAACCATGAGCAAATAAATTCCCATCGTTTAAGACAACCCATTGCATGGCATTTGTTTGCCAGCCAAGGAAGCTAAAACAGACATACTCAGGAATCTGCCTGCAACTGCACAGAAATTAGGCCATCCCCCAGCCTGTCTTTTCTTAAAAATATAAGGAAGTCAACTATCCAATACCCAACTAACAATATTCAAAATTAATCCAGTTTTATTTGCTCTCAACCTTTAGTAGAAAGAAACAAATTACAACAGAACAAGCTAATTTACTGTAAGTTCTTTTTATCCTCTTTAGTTTTACTAGCTCATAAAATCAAACTGTCGATTATAAAAAAATTCTTTTCTGGTTCAAAGTTACAACCATTTGGGATTTAGTGAGGTGAGGGTTCAGCGTACCCTTTTATAAATTTAGTGTTTTAAATGGGAAACAAAGGGCTATTTAATGTATCCCAGCTGTCAGTCAGTTGGGTACGTTTTACCTATTTAGGGTATCTCAAATCTCTGATTAGCATTCATGGGACTTGTAATTGTAGAATAGCAAATAGCCCATTAAAAATGCTCTGCACTGCTTCCCTCATCACAGTCTTTGTATATCCAAGTGCAGCACAGTCGGATGTGACAACAAAGACACCCTTCAGCGTCTCTGGGTTATTACCAGAGCCCTACAAACAGAAGAGCTAGTATTCTGGACCCACTCTATTCATGAGACTATCAACAGACTTAGAACATCTGTTCACTCGTTGATTCATTCACTGATTTCTTCATTGATCCATTCATTCTTTCTTTCATTCATGTTTTCACATATGCTTTGAATGGACTAGGCTGTGTTACTTTTGCAGTCACATGGACTTGGCCTTAGTGAAATCTGAGATGGCGTTTAGGCAGAAGAATATTAAAGAGTGCCCCTGGGATCAACACTTGTGAAAGCGAGAGGAAGAAGCATTAGTTGGCAGACAGTGAAGTAAGACTGCCATAAGGTCTGGCTACAGCCTCAGCCTACCTGCTCACTGCAGTGGGAGCTCTGAAGCTAGACTGACCTTGGAGTTGCCCCACGCTGGCCAAGATGCCCAGGCCTAGACCAGATATTGGATGTGAGCTGCTTCTGCAAGGCTGGCAACTGAAAGTCACCTTTGAACAGCAGTCCAAGTGGCATTTCCCCTTGTAGAGGGACATGGTCATCTTTTCCCTACTGCAATCCATCACACCCACTATTCCCATATTAATCTTCCTACGGCCCAGGTTTGATTATGACACTCAACTGCTTTAAAACCTTCCCAGGTTCCTCTCTGGCTACTGAATTCAATGCAAATTAAATTTGGCTAGTTCTCCATTGTTTTTCCCCAAACCATCTTTCTAAGTTTTATCCACAGGACTCATTTTTGCATCCTCAATTTAGCCAAATCCACAATCGTCTGAGCTGGCTCAGGACCCTGCTGTGGCTGGATGAGCCGTGTGTATGTAAGGGGAGTGGCAAGCAATTTGGTGTTCTTCAAAGCTTGGCTAATTATGCTATTTCTCATATATAATTCATCCTGTAGGGAAAGTCCAAGTGACATTTATGAACCAGGACGTTTAATATTAAATTTTATGTGGTTTTGTGTGTACAGTTTATTTTCCCTTACCCTCAAAACTGCTGACTGCCTTTGGGGTGAGGCCTTGGGGACGTCACAGGCAAGGGATGGACTCCACGTCTTGGTGAGCTCAGAGGTGAGCCGACAGGACAGTCACAGGGGGTGAGGCTTGATTAAGACCAAAGGTCTTAGAAACAGGAAGCTGGAATGGA
This sequence comes from Dasypus novemcinctus, assembly GCF_030445035.2. Classification (NCBI taxonomy): domain Eukaryota; kingdom Metazoa; phylum Chordata; class Mammalia; order Cingulata; family Dasypodidae; genus Dasypus; species Dasypus novemcinctus. The sequence continues at coordinate 7,441,038 of NC_080699.1, forward strand.
AAGGGGCCATGGATATTTAAACCTCTGCCAAATTGCAGGGGTTGGGCGAGATACACAAGTCCCCTAACACACGGGATGGGGCCTCATTTAACTTTCACTCCTCCTAAGCGAGGAGGAACCCCATGCAGCCACAAGACTTGGGCTCCATGTACAGCTAGAGTTGGTCTCATGCATAAAGCAAACTGGATGGCTTGGATGGTTTCCAAGGGCCCTTCAGGTACTGCAGTATGGAGATGTAGGTGACACCTTATGTTTGTGTGGTTACTTTGTTCAGGTCCATGTTTGTAAGTTCCTTGAGAGTACAAGCTTTGTCTTGTTCATCTTTCTGTCCCTATAGAACAGTGCCTTACACACAGCAGATAGTCAATATTTACTGAAATGAACTCCTAATAGTATCAGTTCACCACAAATAAATTTAATTTATGGACATTGTTTCAGGTGACTGATTTAATTAGAGAAATAAAATGTTCCCAGTGAATAAGCTCTAGAGATGTCTTTTATATTCCCATTTTGTTCTCTCATCCTCTTGACAGCTGTCAACTGAAGGGGTCAAATGTCACAAAATAGAGTTATATACTCAAATGTGGTATAATCTCCAGAGTCTGGAATGAAATATCTGTTTGTTTAGCTGGTCATAATTAAAGACACAATTAATGCAAAGCAGTTGCTCCGTGCCTAGTAAGCATTTCATAAATGTGAGCTATTGTTACATTTCCATAATATTTAGGTCCAGAAGTTTGACCTTACATGTCACAGTCCACGTACCATTCCTTCCAAGAGGAGTCCTACTGGGTCCTCATGCTAATGGTAATCCCAGATCCCCAGCTGACATCAAGAATAAATTCTCCACTCCAAGTTTGTGGAAATCCTAGGATCTCGTAAATTGTAGAAATTCAGAGAGCTCATGCATTTGAGCATGATAATCTCATGAATTTAATCTTAAAGGCTAGATAGAAAAGTAAGAATGTATCTCTTCACAGCCTTTCATGCCTTCTATATCGATGGTTATTTTAGCATATATTGCTATTTGTTTAAGAAGCAGAACCATGAGAGGAGCTTAGAGATAGAGATTCTAGTCTTCTCTGCCATTCCAAACATCCATGATAGTGGTAAGAATTTCTTATTTTCATCGTGTGTATGACTCAATTTTTAGGCAAGTGTATAAGTAATTTCTGTGGGGAAAACAGTGTCACTATTTCTTTTAATTTTCTGCACACCTTATTACATATTTTTGTTCCTAATTCCAACCACTCTACACAACCATGCGCTACTGTTTATTCCCTCTCTTTTCTGTCCTTCTGCTTCCAAGGCTAATCATTGTAATTTGAATGGGTTGAAAATGTGCCCAATCTGGGGAGACTTGAGGGGGCCATGATAGTGAAAAACTAATGAGATGTATTGACTTCTTCTCTCCAACAGAGTAGAAATAATCCCAGCCCTTTCTATTACTGCCTGAATCCGAGACCAAACATCATCACGTGTGGATATTAGCCATGTGGACTCTGGCTTGACGCCAGGCCTGAGCATTTACTAGCTGTGTAGCCCTGGGAGACTGAGGCACAGACCGGTTCAATGACTAGTCCACCTGTAAAACAGGGGAGCTAATAGGGAGGATTAAACGAGTTACTGTCTGAAAATGGAGACCAGTATCTGGAACATACCAACCTCTACATAAATGTTGGTTTTATCACCTTCTTTTCTTGATGAGAAAGCTAGTGCTCCAACGAGTGGTTGTCTTGCCCAAGCTTGCATCTTTCTTAAGAGGCCAAGCTAGGATTCAGGAGTTCTTTCGGCTCCAAATCAAGCTTCATCTCATTATTGCTTGGTTGTAGAGCTACAGCTCTTTGCCTCTCTCCTGCTACAGACTTATTATAAGACACATGGATCTGGATAAGCAGTGCCATGGACTAGAAAGGACATGGGAAAGAATGACATAAGATGCAGCTTCTCCATATATCCTGCAGCCTACAAGTTCCAGTGAATATAGCTGAAATCAGTTTTATATTAGAGAATTGTTAAAGGCCCTTTTGGTTCTGACTCCATAGTCCTGTGATTCAAATCTCCAAGGAATCTGGAACCCAAAGTCACAGGTTGAATATATCACAATTTAATAGGATGCTACACAGAGTTTCAAGAGGCTGGCAGGCTGCTGCTTCACTCTCTAGGTGTACTCTCCAGAAGTGCAGAAGAGATAAGTTAATTTAAAAATTGAGGAAAATAATCCATGTCCTCTAAGAAGGTCACATATTCAAGTCTCATTTATTTTTCATTAAACAGGCAAAGCAGTCAAGGTTTTGGGGGAAAACAGATGGCCCACCTAAAGAGGAAAGCAAGAGAGTTTTATGAATAGATTATTTTAAAAGCTGTGCACCAGTTCAGGAACCTATGATGGACAAGAGAAAGTTGGTGCCCTTAACACTTACTTGAGCTGTAAGGGTAAGGGGAAAGAGCTGGTAACAGAACTTAGCAAAAACTAGAGGCATGGAAGAGCGGCCACTTGACAATAGTGATGGCCTTAGATGGAGGAACACAGCAACCACAAAACCATGGAAATAAATACTCCCTCTTCTACTTGCCAAAATCTGGCCAATAAGAGTCACCTGCAAATCCAACCAGAAGCTAGGGAGTGAGGGAGAATGAGTGATGCAATCTCAAGATGTCAACCTCTTAGGACCCAAGGCCTCCAGGGGCACAATGGTAGTGGTAGAGCAGACATGGAGAGGCAAACAGCACTAGCCAGATCAGCAATTATTACATAACAAGGTCAGGAGAAAACCACACAAATGCAGGAAGGTCTAACGAAAGTCAGCCCTGGAAAATGCAGTATGACCTTGTAGTAGTCAGCCAAAGGGATGCTGATGCAAAATACCAGAAAATGGTTGGTTTTTATAAAGGGTATTTATTTGGGGTAGAAGCTTACAGATACCAGGCCATAAAGCATAAGTTACTTCCCTCACCAAAGTCTATTTTCACTTGTTGGAGCAAGATGGCTGCCAACGTCTGTGAGGGTTCAGGCTTCCTGGGTTCCTCCCTTCCAGGGTCTTGCTTCTCTCTGGGTTCAGGGTTCCTCTCTACCCAGGTCTTGCTTCTTCCTGGGCTCAGGGTTCCTCTTCCTGGGGCTGGCTTCTCTTTTCTCTGTGAGCTTACTTCCTGGAGCTCCAGCTTAAGTCTTCAGCATCAAACTCCAACATCAAAACTCCAACATCAGAAACCCCCAACTCTGTCCTTTGCCAGGCCTTTTATCTCTGAGTCCCCACCCACCAAGGGGCAGGGACTCAAGGCTCTAATGACGTGACCCATTTAAGGCCCTAATCATAACTCAATCAGGCCCCTGTACAGATCAGATTACAAACATAATCAATATCTATTTTTGGAATTTATAACCATATCAAACTGCTACAGACCTCATCACCTTGGATTGTATATTGAGGGGAGGACAATGGTAGAGAAAAAAGCCAGACAACAACGTTATAGAGGCTAAAAGAAGGATATATGTGAAGATGAGGAATAAAGTAAGGAAAGGATTTAATCTTAATATTATGTGTCATACTATATGCTTAATTAGGTAAGCTGAATAACCTCCTGACCTGTGGGTGTCCTTATTCAAAGTAGAATCAAATTATAATCTGGGGAGAGTGTCATCATGCTTCTTTATTATTCCATCTTCACTCTCCATGAGAAATGTTAAGGTCTTGAATTACGGTGTGGCCCTAGGAATTGAGAAGTAGGCGGTAAATATGAGTGACACAGTGGGAAAGGAAATGACAGAATTGGAAACCATAAAGAGAAGACTGTGAAATATAAAAAGAATGGTTTATAAAAACGCTCCATTTTTGCTATGAGAGATAAGCATGCGTGTCACTTATTTGAGATGTTAAGCTGTTTATCTCATGAGACCAGAAGGGAAGGCCATCAGGCTCTTACTTTAATTCATAACTGCTGTCCATAGGATAATACAGTCTGTTTGCAATCGTCTGATAATAGGGCAATTTCTGTTGTGTGTAAGGTGGAAATCATAGTTTACTTCTTTCTCCAGCTAAAAAACATCTAAACTCTTGGCTTAAAATACTGAATAGAAATTGGGGTTGGTTCTTTAACCTCAGTAATTTCTGTTCTAAAACAATATGCAGGATAAATGCACGTCTGAAGATCAACTGAAATGAATAGGGCTTAAGGAAAAATTTACTACAGCCTTTGTTCAATACTTAACTTTCTATGAATGAAATAACTTATGGTTTTCATTTAATGCATACATTTCTTTTTTGTTTAATTGTTAATGAACTGTAATTTACATTCAGTAAAATGCACAAATTTGAATTGTATAGTTGAATGAATTTTTCTTATGTATTTACCCATGTAACCATGATCTCAATAAAAATACAGAACATTTCTATCATTCCCTTACATCCCTTCCCAATCAAAAACTCCAACAGATCAGTTTTGTCTACTTGACCTTTGTCTATAAAAGGAATCATATACTATGTATTCTTGGGCTTCTTTCACTCCACATACTGGTTTGCGATTGTTCCATGGTGTTGCATGCATCAGTTGTTTGTACACTTCCACACCATTATCCATTCTTCCGTTGGTGAACGGCTAAAGCTGTTTCCAATTCAGGGCTATTTTCTAAAGTTTCTGTTCCTCTGTATTCTTAGCGTTCGTCATATACATTTTAGTCATTCAGGTGGGAGTGTGCCAATGTAGTAATGTGGTTTTAATTTGCATTTCTCTGATGAGTAATGATTTTGAACACCTTTCTATCTGCTTATCAGCATTTTGGATATCTTCTTTTGCAAAGTGCCTTTTAAAGTATTTTGCTTATATTTAAAAGATAGGGTTGTGGAGGAGAAGATGTGGCTCAAGCAGTTGGGCACCCCCCTCCCGCATGGGAGATCCCAGGTTCACCTCCTAAAGAAGACAAGTAGACAACAAGCAGACACAATGAGCAGACACGAGCAGACAGAAAAGGGAGCCATTTTGGGGAGGGGTAGAATTATTTTTTAAAAATAGGGTTGCATTTCTTTTTCTTTATATATTCTAGATACAAGACCCACGTCATTATGAATATCTTCTCCCAGTTTGTGGCTTGCCTTTTCTCTTTCTTACGGCGTCTTTTGATGAGCAGATTTTACTTTAGATGATTTATCTTTTTTTTCTCTTATGGATAGTGCTTTTGGTTTCCTGTTTAAGAAATCTTTGTATACCTCAGGTCTTAAACCTATTCTCCTATGTGTTTTTTTCTAGAAGCTTTATAGCTTTAGCTTTCACATTTAGGCCTGTGACCCATCTCAAATTAATTTTTATATGTGGTGTAAATTAGCTAGTAAGTGATTACTTTTTCCCATATGAATGTCCAGTTTCTCCAGTACCATTTATTGCTAAAACCTTCACTTTGCTGTTAATTACCTTGAGATCCTTCCCAAGTTAAGGGTCTGCTTTTGTGTGTTCTGTCCCTGGAGTCTCTTCTCCCCACTGATCTTTTATCTATCCTTGCGCCAACACCAGACCACCTTAATGACTGTGTCTTCTACTGTAATTTTATTCAATGAATATTTATTAAGCACCTGGTATCTGGTAGAAGAAGTCACTGTGAGACACTGGACCTTTTATAGGAACAGAGTAAACAAAACCTGGGGACACATTTGTTGATCTGCATGGAGACACTGCTACCATCACTCTGATTCCACGGATATGTATCAAATACAAAACTGCTCCAGGTTCTGTGCTAAACCTGTGGATACAGCAGATACAGCCGTGAACAACAGAGAGGAGGTTCCTGCCTTGTAGTGGAGAGTAACAGCGTGCAAGGACAGATTCTGTAAGTAATGAAAAAGTCACATCACTGCAAACAGTGATAAGGTTCTGTGCTCCAGAGTGATGGGGGAAACAAAATGGGAGGAGCATAAAGTTGCACCACCTGTGCAATGCCCAACCAATGTCAACTATAATGTGAATATTTTCCCCTTGAGCTATGCTACACCGGCAGTCTTGATTGGTCAGGGAAGGGCCTTACTGAAGAGATTTTTTTTGTTTTGTTTTTTTTCAGCTTTTTTTTTTTGTCTTTTTTTAAAAAAAGATACATAGATCACACAAAATGTTACATTAAAAAATATAAGAGGTTCCCATATACCCCACTCCCCACCCCACCCCATTCCTCCCACATCAACAACCTCTTTCATCATTGTGGTACATTCATTGCATTTGGTGAATACATTTTGGAGCACTGCTGCACCACATGGGTTTTAGTTTACATTGGAGTTTACACTCACCCCCAGTCCACCCAGTGGTTTATGGCAGGATATATCATGTCCAGCATCTGTCCCTGCAATATTATTCAGGACAACTCCAAGTCCCAAAAATGCCCCCACATCACACCTCAAAGACATGTCTTTTGAATGGGGTCCTGGGTAATACGAAGGTATCATCCATGTGGCTCTCTGTGGTAGAAGTGTTCAAGGCAAAAGGAACCAAAGATCCCAAGGCAGGTAGGAGTTTGGAGTGCTTGAGAACAGGGTGGATGGAGCGTAGTTAAAAAGGAAGAGCAGCAGATAAGCTTGTATGGTAGGCAGGGTCAGATCAGGTGAAGCCTTGCCAATTGTGGTAAGGAGTTTGGTTTTTAGTCTAACTGCCCTGAAAAGCCTTCAAAGGGTCTTAAATAGAAAAGTGATCTGATCAGATTCATGATTTGTCAACATTATTTTGGCTGTTCTGTAGAAGGATGGCAGTGAATTCTGTTTTGGATAATGGAATATAAGCTCGTATCAGACTGTGATGGTTAAGTTCCTGTGTCAACTTGGCCAGGTTATGGTATCTATTTGATTTGTCAAGCAAGCACTGGCCTGATTGCTACTGTGAGGGCATTTCGTGACTTAAATCATCAGTAACTTGATTGTATCTTCGGCAGATTACATCTACAATCAGCTGAGGAAATTGCCTTCTGTGATGAGAGTGTCTCAGTCAATCAGTTGAAGGCTTTAAAAGGAGAGAGAAGGATTTCCGCAGTCAGAAGAGAGAATTTCTTCAGCTAGCCACCTTCTCCTGAGGAATTAATAGAAAAAAACTTCTTTGGAGTTCCCAGGTTTTGGCCTGCCCTATGGAATTTGGACTTGCCCATCCCCACAACTGCGTGAAATAATTTTTATAAAAATCTCATAGTATTTACAGATATCTCCTGCCAGTTCTATTTCCTTAAAGAAACCTGACTAATACACAAAACCAACCTTACATATAAGGACAGTTAACAAAGATGGATAAATATTTTAAATTTAAATGTTTATTTGTGTAAGCATAAGAGTATTGACAAAGCAACCAAAGCTGAGTGGCCACAATACCAAAGACCAGGTTAGCAAGGAGATAAATCAGACATACTGGGCTGATGTTTCCTCCAAGCATTTTGACAATTCACAAATGGCAGCTGAGAGACTAACAGGTCTGGCAGAGCTTTCAATAGTCACATTGTGCAGGGGAAATAGCGTTAGAGTTCAGGGCTTGGTGGCTGGGTGGCGGGGACTGTGGTGAAGAACTTTGGCTTTCAGTGGAGACCCAAAAAGGACTACTATCCACAGGAGTAAGAGTGAAGTGGAACTAACCCAAGACATCTCTAAATCTAAATTCCTGCCTCATATCAGCTCCTTCCCTGGCTGAAGTAAAGTGGCTTGTGTCTGCTTGTTAGGAAAAAAAGTGAGACCTTCCCGATGAACATACCATTATGCAGAGCCTCAAGTGTTCGCTAAGATTTCTTGTACACAACGATTGTTATTCAATCAAAAATAAACAGGCATGTAAAAAAAGTAAGAAGGAGCTGATAACTAATAAAAAAAAGACAATAGAAACACTCATGAAATTCAGCTAAAGCTGTGCTTAAAGGAAGTTTTACAGCCTTCAAGACAAGAAGAAAGACTAAACATCCATGATCTAATTATTCATCTCAAGAAGAGAGAAGGAAAACTGTAAAATAAACTCAAATAAATAAATTATTTAAAAAAGAGAAAATGATAAAATAAGAACTTAATGAAATAGAAAACAAACATCAATGAAGCCAAATTTTAAAAAGAACACTAAAATCAATAAACCTCCATGAAAAAAAAAAAGCAAAACAAAACACAAATTACCAATATCAACATTGCAGGGAAACGGACTTTGGCCCAGTGGTTAGGGCGTCCGTCTACCACATGGGAGGTCCGTGGTTCAAACCCCAGGCCTCCTCGACCCGTGTGGAGCTGGCCATGCGCAGTGCTGATGCGCGCAAGGAGTGCCCCGCCACGCAAGGGTGTCCCCCGCGTGGGGGAGCCCCACGCGCAAGGAGTGCGCCCATGAGGAAAGCCGCCCAGCGTGAAAAGAAAGAGCAGCCTGCCCAGGAATGGCGCCGCCCACACTTCCTGTGCCGCTGACGACAACAGAAGCGGACAAAGAAACAAGACGCAGCAAATAGACACCAAGAACAGACAACCAGGGGAGGGGGGGAAATTAAATAAATAAATCTTTTAAAAAAAAAAAAAAAACATTGCAAAAAGGGGCCATCCCAATAGATCCTAAAGATATGAAAAAATAATACAGGACAGATGTAGCTCAAGTGGTTGAGCACCTACTTCCCACGTAAGAGGTCTCAGGTTCATCCCCCATACCTCCTAAAAACAAACAAGCAAATGAAAAAAACCACCTTTCACTAGGGAGCAGATGTAGCTCAGTGGTTGAGCGCCTGCTTCCCATGCACAAGGTCCTGGGTTCAATCCCCAGTACCTCCTAAAAAATAATAATAATATGAGATTATTTTTAAAAATATATAATACCAAAAAATGAAAAGTTTAACTAAATAGACAAATCTTCTGAAAAGTACAATTTTCAATATTTGACTCAGGAAGAAATAGAAAAATCTAAATAATTCTATAGCTATTAACAATGTTGAATTAACTACAAATCTTACTGCAAAGAAAATTTTGACCCCGATGTCTTCAACAGTTAATTACCCCCCAAAATTTAAGGAAGAAATAATACCAACATAACAGAAAAGGAAAGGAAGTCATAAACCACTGTTATAAAGAATCATGGATGCAAAACTTCTAAATAAATATTAGCAAATTAAATTCAACAAAAGAGTAACAACACGCCCAAATTAGATCTATTTTAGTAGTGCACGATTGGTCAGAAACCAGTCTGTGCATTTCACCACATTAAAATAATAAGGGAGAAAAATCATATAATAATCTCAAATGAAGTGAAGAAAAACAACATTGATAAATTTCAGCACCTCTTCATGATTTAAAACTCTTAGCAAACTAGAAACAGAAAGGAACATTCTTAATCCATGTAAACCAGTAACAAAGTCATGTTTAATATGCAGCATTAAAATCTTCCAAATTATACCAGGAATTAGACAAGAATGTTTGTCATTACCACTTTTATTCATTATTGTACTGAAAGTCCTAGCCAATGCAAAAATGCAAAAAGATTACAAAAATTAAAACAAATAAAAGTTATGAAGATAGGAAAAATCCATGATTATTCTCATAGGACATGATTTTATATATATACAATCCAAAATATAAGCTTATTAAATGTAAAAAGTAACTTTAGCAAGGTTGTTAGATGCAATGTTTACATAAAAATCATAATTTGTACAATATCAATAAATGATTAGAAAAGAAAATGGAGCCATTAAAAAGAGTATTAAAATATCAATTATCTATGAATAAATCTAACAAAAGAGTGCAAGATGGCCCCACTAAAAACTAAAAAGCATTATTTTTTAAAAATTACTTGGATGAATCTATAAATAGAACATGATCATGGATTTGAAGAGCCAATATTGTTGAGAGAATTATCCTCTCCAAACTGATCTATACCTTAGATGCAATCTCAATAAAAATCACAGCAGGTTATTTTGAAGAAATTGACAAGTTAATTCTAAACTTTATACAAAAATGCCAATGATAACTACAATCTTGGAAGCAGCATATCAAAGTTAGAGAACTTAAACACCCATGTATCAAGACTTATTAAAAAGCTACTGTAGTTAAGGCAGTATGGTATTGATGTTAAGATAGAGAATTAGACCAAAGAAGTGGATTGGAGAAACCAGAAACAGACCTTTATTTTACTAAAAGCTTTGGAAGCATTATATCAGAAATGGGCTGGTTTTTATAATAGGAATTTATTAGGTCAACAGCTTACAGTTTTTTTTATGACAATGGCACAACACTGTGAATGTAATTAATAACACTGAATTGTATACTTAAAGATATTTAAAATGGAAGATTTTAATTTTAAATATGGTAACTCAATACAATTTTTTAAAAAGACAAAAAAAAAAATAGAAAAGTTTACAGGTCTGAGGCTGTGACACTGTCCAAATCAAGGCATCACCAGGAGATGCTGTCTCACTGATGGTCAGCTGCATGTGATCCTGGACCCTTCCACCTGGCAAGACACAATGGCGGTTCTCAGGGCTGCGTCTCTACTCTAGGTTTCTACTCCAGGCTTAGATTACCCCCAGCTCAGCTGTGTGCAATCAGGCAAACGGCTCGCGCTTCCTTCCTCCTTGAGCACAGCTGTGGGCGATCAAGCACAAGGCAGCTCTCTCCCCTCTCCTCTGAGCCTCGTCCCTCTGAGCCTCTATGCTCTGCTGATTCCAGCCTCCAGCCTCTAGGACCTCTCTCTCAGCCTCTCGGGGTTTCTTCATCTCTGACGCCTTTTTCTGTAGGTCTCTGCTTTCAGCCCTCCATTTATAAAGGAGTCCAGCAGGAGGACTAAGACCCACCCTGCATCACCCCTCACTGAAGCACAGACGTACACAAATGTGTGGTGGCTTTATGACGTGAACAGCACTGCAGAATAATGGAATGGGAATGTTCTTTTCAATAAATGTTGAGTCAATTGTATATCCATATAAAAATAATAGGAATCTTGACTCCTGGACTCCTTCTCCACATAAAACATGAAAGTCATGTTTCCAGAAGGACTATAGATCTAAATGTTAAAGATAAAACTGTAAGGCTTTTGGAGGTAAACAAAAGGATATCCTCATGACTTTGAAAATAGATAAATATTTCTGAGAAGACAGAAAAAGAATTAACTTTAAATTAAAATTTGATATATTCTATTACATTAAATTTAATAACTTCAGTTCATCAAAAGAAAATATAAAGAAAGTGAAAAGACAAGTCACATATCAGGCTATATATACAAAAGTGGTCCTATTTGCACAAGTAAAGATTCTATCTCATCCAGCATGATTTAAATCCAATCAGGGAGTGCACAATCAGAGGCAAGAGAGGGCATCAACTGTTGGCTTTGTGCAGCAAGAGTCCTGAAGGCCCTAGGAAGCAATGAGCACAGCCACCCTGGAGGACCCTGACATGAACACAGAGGTGTGGAGGATGGGTGATTTCTCTGGGTTCCAGCAGTGGGACCCTGTGGGCAAAGAGAGCTGCTGCTACTCATGTTATCCTCATGTGCAAAAGCCTGGAGGAAGCACCTTGGTCAGAACACACAGCGAGTGCCAATGCACAAGCCCACAGCAAGCCCTGAACTTGTCCTGTGTCCAACCTGGATGGGAATCACCTCAAATCAGTGTGCCAGCACAATTCTGGTGGTCCAGTCTCAAGACCAGAGGTGATCTTCACTTGCTAGGCTGGACTTGGTGGAGGCCTGCTGGAATCAGAGTGAAGTCATGGGGCCTCAGGATGACTCCACAGGGGCAAGTTCCAGAGCTTCTGGGAGCAACCCAGTGAGCCCACATGTGTTGAGAGTAAAAGGAGTGGAGAATGCCCCAAAGGAGAGAAGCTGCGACCCCACCCCTAGACAGCGAAGTCCAGGCTTGAAACACCCTGTCTGGGGGGCGCTGCCAGCCCAGGCTTCTCCCAGGTACTGGAGAGTGACTTAGAACATATTCCAGGCAAATTCTTTCAATAGGGTCCTCTGAGACATGGGCCAAGGGCAGGAGTTGCCCACTTGCCCAGGTCTATGGGTGATACTTGAGATAAAACCAATATGACTAACTTATAAATCAGATATGAGAAGTTAGGAAAACTCCAAAGGGTTTTCTGGGTTGTTTTTTTTTTGGCTTGATGGATTGGATTAATGATGTCATTTACTAAGATGGGAAGCCTGGAGGAGGAATAGATTTTAGCGAAGGAAAAATTAAGAGTTTCATGTGGGCCATTTACACTTGAGACTCCTACTAAACACACAAGTAGGGATTTTGAATATGCTGTTAGACACACAAGCCTGAAATTTAGGACAGTTGTCAGATATGGGGGTTTAATTTGGAAGTTATTAGAATATACTGATATTTAAAGTAATGAAATTTGATAATATATAAACTCTAGAGGTAAAGAGGGGAATTGAACTCAGGGCTCAGCACTGGAACATACAATAGTAAGAGTTCAGGCCCAAAAGAAGGCGTCAGCAAATGAGACTGAAAAGAATCATTAGTGAGGCTGCAGGAAAACTAGGGCTGGATCTCATCTGTTGACACAGACTGGTTTTCTCTCACTGAATGATCCAAGTTGGTACCAGACACTGACATGTCCAACACTCCACACACAACTTCAGAAACCATTCCTCATTCATCCAGGTTTACCACCCCAACCTTGGATGTCCATGGCTGAATTTGTGATGACCTGCTTGTGCTGTATTTCTGAATGTTGTCCCCCTCTCAGGGATCCTTAGTATTTGCCCTCACTTACTCCAAATTTTATCAGCTTACTGTAAACTGCAACATGTCTCATTACATGTATAATCTAACCTCTTGATAAACATATTACCAGACATTAACTATGAAATTAACAGGATATAGGTATTTACTTTAGATAACGTATTTGGGACCTAAGTTGCTGACACTGAAATAGTACCTATTAAGCTGATACCAGCATAGAACTTTGATTTTGTTACCCAAAAATGTAGAATTAGCATTGCCTTTATTAATATTTACAGTTAGGATAAGGCATGTGAACTGTGTATGTATTCAAGATATTCTAAGTTGTTTATATTCTGAGAGGTATTTTTACAGCTTCTGTTTATAAAACTATTGTAATGACAACTTGTAAAAATAACCTCTATATACATTTTGAAACTTTTGAAGATCTATTTTGGTAGGACAGTTTAGATGGCACAAGATAGTTTCTGGCTAAATTTGATTAGGCCCATAATTTCAATGTATTTCCAGAGGTATAATAACATTTGAACTGTGACAACTCTATAGTGGTGCATATCATAGGATTCATTTCAGAGG